>NC_137277.1:111435000-111460000 GCF_054371585.1 Giraffa tippelskirchi
ATTCCTTAGAAGAAATGCAGTAGCCCTCATAGTCAACAAAACAGTCTGAAATGCAGTACTTTGGTGTAACCTCAAAAACAACAGATTGATCTCGGTTCATTTCCAAGACAAACCATTCAACATCAGAGTAATCAAGTCTATGCCCAAACTACTGATGCCAAAAAAGCTGATGTTCACCAATTCTATGAAGACCTAAACCATCTCTTAGAACTAACACCAAAAAAGAGATGTCCTTTTCATCACAGAGGATTGGAATGCAAAGTAGGAAGTCAAGAGATACCCAGAATAACAGGCATGTTTGCCCTTGGACTACAAAACGAAGGAGGGCAAAGGCTAGCAAGAGTTTTGTCAAGAAAACATGCTGATCATAGCAAACACCCTTTTCCAACAACCCAAGAGAGGACTCTACCCATGGACATCACCAAATGTTAAATACTCAAATCAGACTGACAATGTTCTTTGGAGCCAAAGATGGAGAACCTTTATAAAACCAAGAAAACAAGACCTGGAGGTAACTGTGGCTCAGATAATGAGCACTTTATTTCAAAATTCAGACTTTAATTGAAGAAAGTTGGGAAAAACCACAAGGCCATCCAGGTATGACCCAAATGAAATCCCTTATGATTATACACTGGAAGTGACTACTAGATTGAAGGGATAAGATCTGGTAGATACAGTGCCTGAAGAACTATGGACAGAGATTCATAACATTGTACAGGAGGTGGTGATCAAAACCATCCCCAAGAAAAAGAAATGCAAGAAGGAAAAGTGGATGTCTGAGGAGGCTTTACAAATAGCTGAGAAAAGAAGAGAAACAAAAGGCAAAGGAGAGAAAGAAAGATATGCCCAACTGAACGCAGAGTTCCAGAGAATAGCAAGGAGAGATAAGAAGGCCTTCTTAAGTGAACAATGCAAAGAAGTAAAGGAAAACAATAGAAAGGGGATGACTACAGATCTCTTCAAGAAAACTGGAGATATCAAGGGAACACTTCATGCAGGATGGACAAGATAAAGGATGAAACAGTAAGGACCTAACAGGAGCAGAAGAGATTAAGAAGAGATGGCAAGAATACATAGAAGAACTATACAAAAAGGTCTTAATGACCTGGATAAACACAATGGTATGGACATTCACCTACAGCTAGACATCCTGGACTGTAAAGTCAAGTGGGCCTAAGATGCACTGCTACAAACAAAGCTAGTGGAGGAGATGAAATTCCAGCTGAGCTATTTAGATGATGCTGTTAAAGTGCTCCACTGATTATGTCAGAAAATTTGGAAAACTCAGCAGTGGCCACAGGATTGGAAAAGGTCAGTTTTCATTCCAATCCCAAAGAAAGGCAATGCCATGGAATGTTCAAACTACCATACAATTGTACTCATTTTACATGCTAAAAAGTTTATACTCAAAATCCTTTAACCTATCTTTCAGCAGTGCCAAGAACTTCCAGATGTTCAAGCTAGGTTTAGAAAAGCAGACAAACCAGAGATCAAATTGCCAACATTCCTTGGATCATGGAGAAATCAAGGGAATTCCAGAAAAACATCTACTTCTGCTTCATTGACTACACTAAAGCCTTTAACTGGGTGGATCACAACAAACTGTGGAAAATTCTTAAAGATATGGGAGTATCAGATCACTTTATCTGCCTCCTGAGAAAACTGTATGCAAGTCAAGAAGCAACAGTTAGAATCAGACATAGAACAATGGACTGCTTCAAAATTGGGAAAGGAGTATGACAAGGCCGTATATTGTCACCTTGTTTATTTAACTCATATGAAGAGTACATTATGCAAAATGCCAGGCTGGATGAATCACAATCTGGAATCAAGATTGCTGGGAGAAGTATCAATAACCTCAGATATGTAGATGATGCTATTCTAATGGAAGAGAGTGAATAGGAACTAAAGAGTCTCTTGATTAGGGTAAAAGAGGAGAGTGAAAAAGATGACTTTAAAGTCAACATTCAAAATACTAGGGTCATGACATCCAGTCCCATCTCTTCATGGCAATATAAGGGGGAAAAGTGAAGCAGTGACAGACTTTATTTTCTTGGGCTCCAAAATCACTGCAGACAGTGACTGCAGCCATGAAATTTAAAGAAGCTTTCTCCTTGGAAGTAAAGCTATGAGAAACCTAGACAGTGTATTAAAAAGCAGAAACATCACTTTGCCGACAAAGGTCCATATAGTCAAAGCTACGGTTTTTCCAGTAGTCCTGTATGGATGTGACAGTTGGATCACAAAGAAGGCTGAGGACTGACAATGATTCTTTCATATTGTGGTGCTAGAGAAAACACTTGAGAGTCCCTTGGAGTGAAAGGAAACCAAACCAGTCAATCCTAAAGAAAATCAACCCTGAATATTCATTGGAAGGACTGATGTTAAAGTGGAAGCTCCAATAATCTGGCCTCCTGATGGGAAGTGATGATTCAATGGAAAAGACCCTGCTGCTGGGAAAGATTGAAGGCAAAGGGAAAAGTGAGAACCAGAGGATGAGATGGTTAGATAGTATCACTGACTCAATGGACGGGAATTTGAGCAAACTCTGGGAGACAGTGTAGGAGAAAAGAGCCTGGCGTGCTGCAGTCCACGGAGTCCCAAAGAGTCAGACAGGACTAGCGACTGAACAACAACAACCATTTTAAGGGCTTCTTTCGTGGCTCAGTGATAAAGAATATGCCTGAAAATTCTGGAGACACAGATTTGATTCCTGTATTGGTAAGATCCCCTGAAGAAGGAAGTGGGAACCCACTGCAGTATTCTTTCCTGGGAAATCCCATGGACAGAGGAGCCTGGTGGGCTACAGTCCATGGGGTCACAAAAGAGTCAGACACAACTTAGCGAAGACAACAACAATTTTAAACTCTAAAATTAAAACAATTTTATAAATATATAGTTATAGTACAACCATAAATCTACATAAGCATCTCTATATTACCAGAAACTACTAAATTGAAAAGTAGTTTTTAAGTGCATTTCCTAAAATATCCAAACTCAAAGTAGGAATTATTCCTGTACTCTCAGTGTACAGTGATACATCTTGAAAATAAAATGGAGATTTTTGCTTGGAAAATGGCAGCTCCAATCCTTCAGGCACTTGTTGAATATACTCTATTGTTTATTTACTAACAAGTTATTTTTTCCACCCACAAAGGAAAATTCTTTTAAGAAACAGATCTGCTGTTTTACAAAGTTATCTTACAAAAATAAAAGCCTTATAAATCAGAGGCCCACGACTATGATGTTGTTGTCGCATTTATCACTTAGATCATTTACACCTTTCATAATAAAAATCTTTTTATACTATACCTCATTTAACAGCCATTAATACATTTTCCATCTCAAATCAAGTGTACCTACTTATAATGATAATTTTATTACTTATTACATGTGGTTTTACATTATTAGTGATCTTATACCAAGTCTGCACAGTTCAATATGTAAAGCTTCTGCAAAACTTGTTGCTCATCTCTTGGTATATAATTCTGGGGCTATAATTTTTTAAAAAGCAAGTTTAGAATATAATAAATGTAAAATTTGTGTTTTGTCAGATAAAATACAAAATAAAATGGTTAGTTAGTCAGTCACTTCAGTTGCTCAGTCGTGTCCAACTCTTTGCTACCCCATGCACTGCACCACGCCAGTCCTCACTGTCCATCACCAACTCCCAGAGTTTACACAAACTCATGTCGATTGAGTCGGTGATGCCATCCAACAATCTCACCCTCTGTCGTCCTCTTCTCCTCCTGCCTTCAATCTTTCCCAGCATCAGGGTCATTTCAAATGAGTCAGCTCTTCACATCACGTGCCCAAACTATTGGAGTTTCAGCTTCAACATCAGAATTTCCAATGAATATTCAGGACTGATTTCCTTTAGGATGGACTGGTCTGATCACCTTTCAGTTCAAAGGAATCTCAAGAGTCTTCTCCAACACTACATTTTAAAAGCATCAATTCTTTGGCACTCAGCTTTCTTTATAGTCCAATTCTCACATCCATACATGACAACTGGAAAAACCATAGCCTTGATTAGACAGACTTTTGCTGGCAAAGTAGTGTCTCTGCTTTTTAATATGCTGCCTAGGTTGGTCATAAGTTTTCCTCCAAGGAATAAGTATCTTTTAATTTCATGGATGCAGTCACCATCTGCAGTGATTTTGGAGCCCAAAAAAAATAGTCTGCCGCTGTTTTCACTGTTTCTCCATCTATTTGCTATGAAGTGATGGGACCAGATGCCATGATCTTAGTTTTCTGAATGTTAAGCTTTAAGTCAACTATTCACTCTCCTCTTTCACTTTCATCAAGAGGCTCTTTAGTTCTTCTTTTCTTTCTGCCATAAGGGTGGTGCCATCTGCATATCTGAGGTTATTGATATTTCTCCCTGCAATCATGATTCCAGCTTGTGCTTCATCCAGCCCAGCATTTCTCATGATGTAGTCTGCATCATTAAATAAGCACTGTGACAAAATATGGCCTTGACATACTCCTTTCCCTATTTGGAACCAGTCTGTTGTTTCATGTCCAGTTCTAACTGTTGCTTCCTGACCTGCATACAGATTTCTCAGGGAGCAGGTCAGGTGGTCTGGTATTCCCATCTCTTTAAGAACTTTCCACAGTTTGTGGTGATCCACACAGTCAAAGGCTTTGGTATAGTCAATAAAACAGAAATAGATGATTTTCTGAAACTCTCTTGGTTTTTGGATATCCAGCGGTTGTTGGTAATTTGAGCTCCAGTTCCTCTGCCTTTTCTAAAACCAACTTAAACATCTGGAAGTTCACACTTCACATACTGTTGAAGCCTGGCTTGGAGAATTTTGAGCATTATTTTGCTAGCGTGTGAAATGAGTGCAATTGTGTGGTAGTTTGAGCATTCTTTGGCATTACCTTTCTTTGGGACTGGAATGAAAACTGACCTTTTCCAGTGCTGTGGACACTGCTGAGTTTTTCAAATTTGCTGGCATATTGAATGTAGCACTTTCATAGCATCATTTTTTAGGATTTGAAATAGTTCAAGTGGAATTCCATCACCTCCACTAGCTTTGTTCATAGTGATGCTTCCTCAGGCTCACTTGACTTCACATTCCAGGATGTCTGACTCTAGGTGAGTGTGAGTGTTCACACCACCATGATTATCTGGGTCATGAAGATCTTTTTTTGTACAGTTCTTCTGTGTATTCTTGACACCTCTTCCTAATATCTTCTACTTCTCCTAGGTCCCTACCATTTCTGTCCTTTATTGAGCCCATCTTTCATGAAATGTTCCCTTGGAATCTCTAATTTTCTTGAAGAGATCTCTAGTCTTTTCCAATCTATTGTTTTCCTCTATTTCTTTGCATTGATCACTGAGGAAGGCTTTCTTATCTCTTCTTGCTATTCTTTGGAACTCTGCATTCAAATGGGTATATCTTTCCTTTTCTGCTTTGCTTTTCACTTCTCTTTTTTTCACAGCTATTTGTAAGGCCTCCTCAGACAGCCATTTTGCTTTTTTGCATTTTTTTTTCTTCGGGATGGTCTTGATCCCTGTCTCCTGTACAATGTCATGAACCTCTGTCCATATTTCATCAGGCACTCTTTCTATCAGATCTAGTCCCTTAAATCTATTTCTCACTTCCACTGTATAATTGTAAGGGATTTGATTTAGGTCATATCTGAATGGTCTAGTGCTTTTCCCTGCTTTCTTCAATTTAAGTCTTAATTTGTCAATAAGGAGTTCATGATCTGAGCCATAGTGCTCTTGTTCTTGTTTTTGCTGACTATACACAGCTTCTCTATCTTTGGCTGCAAAGAATATAATCAATCTTATTTTAGTGTTGACCATCTGGTGATGTCCATGTACAGAGTCTTCTCTTGTTTTGTTGGAAGAGGGTGTTTGCAATGACCAGTGCGTTCTCTTGGCAAAACTCTGTTCTATACTCCAAGACCAAATTTGCCTCTTTCTCCAGGTATTTCTTGACTTCCTACTTTTGCATTCCAGCTCCCTATAATGAAAATGGCATCTTTTTTGGGTGTTAGTTCTAGAAGGTCTTGTAGGTCTTCGTAGAACCTTTCAATATCAGCTTCTTCAGCATTACTGGTCGGGGTATAGACTTGGATGACTGTGAATGGCTTGCCTTGGAAACAAACAGAGATCATTCTGTCATTTTTGACATTACATCCAAGTGCTGCATTTCGGACTCTTGTTGACTCTATTTCTTCTAAAAATTTCTTGCCCATAGTAGTAGATATATTGGTCACCTGAGTTAAATTCACCCATTCCAGTCCACTTTAGTTCACTGATTCCTAAAATGTCGATGTTCACTCTTGCCATCTCCTGTTAAATGCTGAAATCTTATTTGATCCTGCAATCCATCAGTGCTGGAGTGGCGGCTGTGCAGTGCTGGAGCGCGGCAAGCTGCCATGAGGAGATACCCCAGGTCCAAGGTCAGAGAACCCCCAGTAAGATGGTAGGCAGAGGAGTGGGTTGAGCAGATACCCCACATCCAGGGGCAAAGGAGAAGCCCCAGCAAGACGGTAGGAGGGGTGAATTCACGTTTGGAATCAACTCCATTCCCGCCAGAAATGCTCAGGGGGCTCAAGCAAACCTTGTGCACACCAGGACCCAGGGACCCCACAGAGACTGAGACAGAACTGTGTTTGAGCATCTCCTGTGGAGATATGGGTCAGCAGTGGACTGACACAGGGACAGGGGCTCTGGGTGCAGCAGACCTGGGTATGGCATAAGCTCTTGGAGGAGGTCACCATTAACCCCACCACAGAACTGCCAGAACTTACACAGGACTGGGAAATAGACTCTTGGAGGGCACAAACAGAACCTTGTGCACCAGGACCCAGAAGAAAGGGGCAGTGACCCCACAAGAGACTGACCCAGACTTGCCTGTGAGTGTCCAGGAGTCTCCAGCAGAGACGAGGGTTGGTGGTGGCCTGCTACAGGGTTGGGGGCACTAAGTGTAGCAGTACATGCATGGGATCTTTTGAAGGAGGTTACCATTATCTTCATTACCTCCACCATAGTTTGGCCCCAAGTAAATAGTAGGGAGGGAACACAGCTCCACCCATCAACAGAAAACTGGTTTAAAGATTTACTGAACAAGGCCACGCCCATCAGAAAAAGACCCAGTTTCCTCCTCAGTCAGTTTCTCCCATCAGGAAGCTTCCATAAGCCTCTTAACCTTCTCCATCAGAAGGCAGACAGACTGAAAACCACAATCACAGAAAACTAGCCAATCTAATCCCAAGGACCACAGCCTTGTCTACCTCAATGAAACAATGAAACATGCTGTGTAGGGCCACCCAAGACAGACTGGTCATGGTGGAGAGTTCTGACAAAATATGGTCCCCTGGAGAAGGGAATGGCAAACCACTTCAGTATGCTTGCCTTGAGAACCCCATGAACAGTATGAAAAGGCAAAAAGATAGGACATTGAAAGATGAACTCCCCAGGACAGTAGGTACCCAATATGCTACTGGAGATCAGTGGAGAAATAGCTCTAGAAAGAATGAAGGGACAGAGCCAAAGCGAAAAAAACACCCAGTTGTGGATGTGACTGGTGATGGAAGCAAGGTCCGATGCTGTAAAGAGCAATATTGCATAGGAATCTGGAATATTAGGTCCATGAATCAAGGCAAATTTGAAGTGGTCAAAATAAAATGGTAATAAATCTAATTTCAAAAGTTAAATTAAGAGAAATATGTAACATTTAATAACTACCAAAAATATAAAAAAAAAGAGAAGTTAGCTCTTCATGCAAATATAATAGAACTTCATATATGTATTATATTGCAAGGTTTCACATAAACACAGGCATTATTTACAGAAATTCTAACAATAATAAATAAATCAAGACCAATTTCTCAGAAATTTAAAATTAGCCTTCTTAGGATGGTATTAAATTATTTATTCAAAGGAAATTTTACATTGAGACCAAATTCAGTATCTATAATATAACACTGGTTGCTTAAGATTTGTTTCATTCTAACCGGTAGAATTCTTGAGTCTATAATTAAGAAAAAAATGTTTATTTTAAATATTGCATTCAATATTTTTTCTTTAAATTTGACTTTACTTCTAGTTGCTTCATGTACGGCAGAAATATTAGCAAAAAAAAACCCTAAGATTTTGGGAAAACTGCCTGAGTTTTTCAGCTTTATGTCTCAGTGTTCTTCTCTGTTCAGTTCAGTCACTCAACTGTGTCCGACTCTTTGTGACCCCATGAATTGCAGAACGCCAGGCCTCCCTGTCCAGCACCAACTCCCGGAGTCCACCCAAACTCATGTACATCGAGTCGGTGATGCCATCCAACCATCTCATCCTCTGTCGTCCCCTTCCCCTCCTGCCCTCAATCTTTCCCAGCATAAGGGTCTTTTCAAATGAGTCAGCTCTTCATATCAGATGGCCAAAGTATTGGAGTTTCAGCTTCAACATCAGTCCTTCTAATGACCACCTAGGACTGACCCTCTTTAGGATGGATTGGTTGGTTCTCTTTGCAGTCCAAGGGACTCGCAAGAGTCTTCTCCAACACCACAGTTCAAAAGCATCAATTCTGCGGTGCTCAGCTTTCTTTGGAGTCCAACTCTCACATCCATACATGACCACTGGAAAAACCATAGTCTTGACTAGACAGACCTTTGTTGACAAAGTAATGTCTCTGCCTTTTAATATGCTGTCTAGGTTGGTCATAACTTTCCTTCCAAGCAGTAAGCGTCTTTTAATTTCATGGCTGCAGTCACCATCTGCAGTGATTTTAGAGCCCCGAAAAATAAAGTCAGCCACTGTTTGCACTGTTTCCCCATCTATTTGCCAGGAAGTGATGGGACCGGATATCATGATCTTAGTTTTCTGAATGTTGAGCATTAAGCTAACTTTTTCACTTTCCTCTTTCACTTTCATCAAGAGGCTCTTTAGTTCTTCTTCACTTTCTGCCATAAGGGTGGTGTTATCTGCATATCTGAGGTTATTGATATTTCTCCTAGCAATCTTGATTCCAGCTTGTGCTTCTTCCAGCCCAGCATTTCTCATGATGTACTCTGCATATAAGTTAAATAAGAAGGGTGGCAATATACAGCCTTGACGTACTCCTTTTCCTATTTAGAACCAGTCTGTTGTTCCATGTCCAGATCCAACTGTTACTTCCTGACCTGCATACAGGCTTCTCAAGAGGCAGGTCAGGTGGTCTGGTATTCCCATCTCTTTCAGAATTTTCCAGCTTATTGTGATCCACACAGTCAAAGGCTTTGGCATAGTCAATAAAGCAGAAATAGATGTTTTTCTGGAACTCTCTTGCTTTTTCGATGATCCAGTGGATGTTGGCAATTTTATCTCTGGTTCCTCTGCCTCTTCTAAAACCAGCTTGAACACCTGGAATTTTACCATTCACGTATTGCTTAAGCCTAGCTTGGAGAATTTTGAGCATTACTTTACTAGTGTGTGAGATGCCTGCAATCGTGCAGTAGTTTGAGCATTCTTTGGCATTGCCTTTCTTTGGGATTGAAATGAAACTGTACAGACTCATTATTCTATCACAAAGGTTATATTTATCATTAAGTTTCAGTTTTAATGCTACTTTGATACAGTTTTAATAATTTAATTTCCAGTTGTTTGTTGATAGCATATAGAAAAACAATAGATTATTATTGGTAACCTTTTACCCTGTCATTGTACAAAATCTGCTTACTAGTTCCAGTAGCTATTATATGCATTCTTTAGCGGGTTTTGTAGAATTTTTTTAGGATTTTCTTACATCCCTGCTCACATAGTCTGCAAATAAATATTTTATTTTCCATGTCATTTACATCTTTTTCTTGTCAACTTGTAATCATCAGGACATTCACTAGGTTGTAGAACAGAAATGATGACAGTATCCTTGCCTTGTTCCAGATATTAAATGGAATGTATTCAATGATACCAGCTCAAATTTTGTTTCTGTTGCTGTTTGTTTTCTGCTTTGTTTTCATATATATCCTTTATTAGATTGAGGGATTTTCTTGTATTTCTGGTTTTCTGATCTTTTATAATGAATGGTTAGAAAATAGTAGCATTATTATTGAGATGACTGCATTATTT
The DNA here is from genome assembly GCF_054371585.1 of Giraffa tippelskirchi. Classification (NCBI taxonomy): domain Eukaryota; kingdom Metazoa; phylum Chordata; class Mammalia; order Artiodactyla; family Giraffidae; genus Giraffa; species Giraffa tippelskirchi. Next base: position 111,445,064 of record NC_137277.1, read on the forward strand.
TCCCCATTATTCTCTTTATTTGGTGAATTACATGATTGATCTTTCAAATATTACGATATCCTCACATTTCTTAGACAAACTGTACTTGTCCATGGTGTATTATTTACATCATATTTAGATGGAATAGCATACAAATGGATTTCACTAGCAAATTTAGAAAATTTGAGCAAACCGAAATTTTTATTTTTTTTCTATCTTTGTTCATGAGAGATATAGGTCTGTAGATTTATTTTGCCAATGTCTTTGTGTAGTTCGACATAAAGATATTTTTGATAAAATGTAGATGTTTTAGCATTCATGTTAAATATTATTTTATTAGTTACACTTTTAATCATGTATCTTGTATTCATTGTATATTTTTGTAGTGTACACTTAGATAAACTAGAAATTAATGAGCAGGGTGAATACAGATGCAGAAACCCCAATTTCTGAGACTGCAACCCAAATGTTTGTATATATGGGTGGATATAGACAAGAGAGTATAAACACCAGAAAGAATGAGGGTCTGGGAAAAATTAGCAGTGAACTTTTAATACTGCTTTCCATTCTAAACTCTACAAAAGATGATGAAAAAGGAATTGCTACTATTGGATTAAAATGTGAAGGGGAGCAACAGCTAATATTTTGCATATGGATTTTTCATGCTTTGCCACGATGAATAAATATCTACCACAAGTTTACTCGTCTACATCAGGTGGTGGCAATCCTGAGAAGACAAAATAGGACAGCTACGAAATATAAAAACTTAATTTTTAGTGTGTGTATGTGTGTGTTAGTCATTCAGTCATGTCTGACTGTTTGCAACCCCTGGATTGTAGCCCGACAGGCTCCTCTGTCTGTGGGGTTCTCCAAGTAAGAATACTGGAGTGAGTTGTCATTTCCTTCTCCAAGGGATCTTCCCAGCCCAGATATTGAACCCAGGTCTCCTGCACTCCAGGCAGATTCTTTACCATCTGAGCTACTAAGATCCATAGTCATTAGCCATGGAAGCCAGGTGAGGCATATCACCCCTCCTAGTAACCTTGGTGGCCAAACTATATGCAGCCAAAATTGGGTGTGAGAACTAACGCTCTTTGTCAACACTGCTGCTTCTTTGATAGGTGAACAATCATAATCCCCTTTCTTCCATTTCAGGAGTTCAACTCCTGTCATGGGTGAAAAACAAGAGAATAAAGAAAGTGAAGAATTCTTGAAAGACTATGTATTTATTCCAAATATCCTAAACTATGATACATCATTACTAAGAATGATAAGTGAATTTGGATGAAAAGTCATTGTATTAGTCTGAGAGTACAGTACCACAATAAATTATCTTTTCCAGCAGATTATAGCCTCAAGAGTTAAAGCTAAACTAAGTTCATAAATCTAAGTTTTATGAAATAAAGATTCTTTTTTACATTTGTGTGGCAGTTATAAATCATGACCTTTGCATGTGGAATCCAGGTATTCTTAAATAATCTTTTTCTATATAACATTATAAAAGATGTTTTTCCCTTTACACAATCTCTACTTAATACTTTCTTCAACTCTGTGGTCTAAAATGTATATGATTCTTCCTTCATAGCAAATAGCAGTAGAGAAAGAAATTCACAGTGATGTAGATTATTCAGTCATAAAACGAAGCATCTGAAAATTTGACTTGACAAGTAATTATCATATGTATTTTTGCATAGCAGGCAGTCCTCTAGCTGACAAACAGATTGAGTTCCAAAAGTTCATTTGCTTGGAGATTTTGAAAACTCAGAACATATTTTCCCTCTAGGAACAATGTTGGATGTGGTGGTTAGGTTATTATACAAGATTGAAAAGCCCATCAAACCCATAGTTAGTTAAAATTAACTTAATAAATATTTATTGAACACTTATGGTAGGCACTGCTTGTGTTAGGCTCTGAGGATACAAAGATTTAAAAGTGTGCATTCACAAAGCCATGATATCTATGAGTTATTAATGTATGTATGCAGTACACAAATACTTACTGAGCACCTAAATTAGATGCTGGGCATATAATATGAGCAAACCAAGGCTTTGCTTTCAAGGAGCATGTTTGAAGTAGAAGGAGAATGGATATTGACTTGACTAAGCTAAGTGTTACTGAAATGGTTTTGTAAAGAAGGCTGTGGATGCTGTAAATGTTAATAAGAGAGGACACTGCCCTTGTTTTGTGGGTGATTTCCCAGGAGAAAGATGATATATGAAGAATTATTGGGGTTTACCTGAACTAAATGTGGGAAGAGTGGGAAGAGAGTGATTTCCTGGCATGTCTATAAGTCCTTAGGGGAGAGAATGCATTTAGAGGAGTTCCAGCAGTTATGCATCTTGGGTTGACTACACATAAGTAATGAACAAATTGATGAAATATACATAAGTTGGGGATTGCCTAATAATTAGGTTATGTTGTATAAGTACTTTAAAAAATCTAGCTGAATTGAAAAGTATTCCAATTAGGTATCCTGCCACATCCCTAGAGGAAAACATGGTTCGTAAGCTTTGCCAAAAGTCCTGATCCAGTACATGGGGATAATTGGAAGGTGATTTTTACCTTGTCTTTTGGCTCTTTTATTCCTGAATAGAACCTATTGTGAGTGAGCCATGATTTCACTGTCAGATAGAGTCTAGGGTGTGCAATGTGAAGAAAGAAAGTGAAAGTGTTAGTCACTCAGTCGTGTCTGACTCTTTGTGACCCCAAGGACTATAGCCCACCAGACTCCTCTGTCCATGGAATTCTCCAGGCAAGAATACTAGAATGTGTTGCCAATCCCCTCTCCAGGGGATCTGCCAGGCCCAGGGATCGAACCCAGGTCTCCTGCACTGCAGGCAGATTCATTAACATTTGAGCCACCAGGGAAGTCCCGGGCTGTGCACTGTACTGTTGTCATATGATGTCTGATTTGCCAATATGCTATATTGCATGCGTTAGATACAGCAATGCTGCCACTGTGAATTACAGTTAGCTGTGTTAATACCCCTCTGACAGTGACTCTGGACTTGGCCCTAGGACTCCCTTTGGCCAAAAGGATATTAGCAAACATGACACAAGTAGAAACGTGACAGGCACTCACACAGTGGGAGTTGTCCTTTCTTGCTGCTGGAAATTCTTCCTGTTGCTAGTGTATAAGCTGGAGTTAACCTACTGAAAGCATATACTCTAATCCATAGACAGCTCCAACTGCCACACTGTATATGAATCCACCTTAGAACATGCAGCCTCATTTGTGCTGCCAGGTAACTCATTCAGATGAGGGCAGCAGAACAGGCCAGATGTATCTAGCACAAGATGCTGACCCACATGATTGTGAAGTGGCAGTTATTTAGGCCACCATGTCTTGGCATGATCGGTTACAGAGCTGCAAACCACTGTGATGGTATTCACAAAAATGTTTGGGGAAATCAAATTACCCATTTTCTAGAATCCAAGTTCTTATTGGCTTGACAAGATCCCTTACAAATGAAAGTGGACAAAAAATACAAGTTATCTTTGTGCACCACTAGTAAAATCTATAGCTCTTGCTATCACATGGAATTTCTTAAAATGTCATAAATATGTTAATTAATGCCACACCATTTATTTATTCACTCACCCTTCATCCTTTCATTCATTAACAATGTCTATTGAATAGCCACCACAAGTCACATTGTTCTCACTGATTTGAATATAAAAGTAAAGAAGACATTGCCTCTCTGTTTTTAGGTCTTCCCTTCCATCAGGAAGAGACACAGACAGATAGATGTGCATTTATACTACAAGGTTAAATGGGTTGTGAAAGATCTAGGACCCCCTGGGACAAAGGCTTCCGGAGATGACTTCCTGTAAAAAGGAATATTTCAGCTAAATCTGCCTCCAGAGTCTAAGCTTATAACCATTTACACATGTAGCTCAGATCATTATAAAATGACTGTGTTGTAAGTAGCAATTACCCTATTACAATGGTATTTTAACTTCTAATATTAATAATGTAAAGATGAAACAGAAGTTATTCTGTGTCTTATCAGTCTTAGATCTAGGGTATCCAAAAATACTCAGGATTTATTTAAAAGGTCCATGTTGAAACTCAGACTGCTCCAAGTGTTAAGATTAGACTATGAAATGCTACAAATATTCCGATGCCATTTTTTCCTAGATATAAAATCGTTTACATCAGCCTGAAACCATGCTAATAAACCAAACTCAGCAAATAAATGGAAGAAGTCAGGCTTGAAATAGTTAGGTCAGCCACAGTGAGACCAAAACTTTCTCTTGAACTGAGGCTGCCAGTAATAAACTGTAATCAAATCTGCAGTTCAATTATGGGAAAAGGAAGGATGCCATCCACATTCTTGGTCTTCCTGGACTACTTTCAGCTAACAGGTTTCATTTTGTTCATTCACGTACAATATCCATGTCTTTGCCAAAACATGCATAATAACCCTCCTGGTTTTCAACAGTATGGAATCATCATAAGCTTAAAGAACCTCTCATGCTACACGTTATCAACATGTTTGTTTCATAATGCTCCCTTATAGAAATTTAAGATTTACACATTAATCTCCTTAAAAATACCTTTCAAATAGTTTGAAAATACCTTTCAACTGTTTGATAAGCATATGGAAATATATGTGTATGTATTCTAATAGATCTCAAACAAGATTATGAAATGTGTATGTCAGTCACTCAGTTGTTTCTGACTTTGCGACCCCATGCACTTTAGCCTGCCAGGCTCCTCTGTCCACAGAACTCACCAGGTAAGAATACTGGAGTGGGTAGCCATTCCCTTCTCTAGGAGATTTTTCCAAACCAGGTATTGATCCCCGGGCAGATTCTTTACCATCTGAGCCACCAGAGAAGCCCATGACACGTGTATAAATAGCCATAAACATTGCATGAATATTCATTTTACCAGTTGTATACAGATAAAAGAATACTTATTTATGTGCATAAGTATATGGACTTTGTATGCATTATTACCTGAACAAAAGTAAGCAAAGCTTATATGTCCCATGTTTACCTGTTACGGAATTCAAATTCCAAGTCATTAATGCCCTTGAATTCAACTTTTCAATTTTTCCAGTTCATAAATGATTACCAGTCAGTTCTCATCAATTAGCTATCTTTTCTCTTCTTTCTGGGTTCAATGTCTATATCTATCAAAAGCATCTCTCAGACATCATAAATGTGTATGAATTTGTGTGTGAGACAAAGAGAGACAGAAAGATGGAGAGACAGAGGCAGGGAGAGAGAGAGAGAGACAAAGAGAATAATAATCAGTAACCAGAAGGGCAGAAGAAGAAGACACAATTAAAATAGCAGCAATGAGATAGTGTCACTGACAAACTTGCTATCACCTTTTCAATCGCGTTGGAATAATGGACATACAGATGCAAAAATATGAACCACATATAAATCTCATTTCTTATATAAAAATTAGCTCAATGGATTCTAAATATAAATATACAGTAAGAATCTATAAAACTTTTAGAAGAAAACAGGAGAAAATCTTCACTATTAGGAGTTAGGCAAATAGCTTTTTAGCATGACACCAAAACCATGTTCCTTAAAAAGTTGATAAATTGGACTTTACAAAAATTGAAAATATTGCCCTGTGAAAGACACTGAGATAATGAAAATATAACAATAAGACTACATACAGAGAAATAAATATCCAACAAAGTCTTGTAGTAAGTATGTGAAACTCTCAAAATGCTACAACAAGAAACATAAAAACTCAATTTAAAAAACAGTGAACAGATATGAATATTTTACCAAAGAGGATATATCAATAGCAAATAAAAACATGAAAAAATATTCAAGACTGTTAGGAAATATCAAAATGCAAATTAAAACTTTATGAAATATTACTACATCCCCCTTAGAATAGTTTAAATTTAAAAACAGGAAAACCTCAAGTAAAAAAAGAAACTAAGTGTTGGTATGTATGTGGAGCAACTAGAATTCATACATTGCTGATTGAGAAGGCAAAAATATTAAGAAGCAAGTTGGAAAATTACTGAAAATTTTCTCATGAAGTTAAATTTACACTTACAGCATTGACTGAGAAATTCCACTCCATGGTATTTATTCTACATAATTAAAACTTGCAACAAAATTCTGTTCATGAATAGCAATTCTTTTATAATTGCCCCAAACTGGAAACAACCCATATGTTGCTCTTAAGACTTTTTTTTTTTTGCTTTGTTTTGTTTTCGACATCTTATAATTTGTTACTGAAACCTGGGCTACTACATACTAAGAACTGAAGTAAATATGCCTTTAGCATTGAGATTTTATGTTAATATGGCTAGCAGTTGAGCTGTGTTTAACCTTTTCCACCTGCACTTGTCTGAGGTTTCAATATCCTCTCCAGTTATTTTTCTTTTCCCTTAGAGTGCATGGATGCTAAGTCACTTCAGTCATGTCTGACTCTTTGCAACCCTATGGGCTATAACCTGCCGGTTCTTCTTTCCATGGTATTTTCCAGGGAAGAATACTGGAGTAGGTTGCCATGCCCTCCTCCAGGGGAATCTTCCCAACTCAGGGATCAAACTCACATCTCTCATGTCTTCTGCAGTGGCAGGCAGGTTCTTTACCACTACCACTACCTATGAAGCCCCTTAAATGGAGTAGGTACCTTCAACTCTTTTAGGTTAAGTTCAATTCAGCTCAGTTCAGTCGCTCAGTCATGTCTGACTCTTTGCGACCCCATGGAATGCAGCATGCCAGGCTTCCCTGCCCATCACCAACTCCTGGAGCTTACTCAAACTCATGACCATTGAGTCCGTGATGCCATCCAACCATCTGATCCCTTGTCATCCCCTTTTCCTCCTGCCTTCAATGTTTTCCAGCACCAGGGTCTTTTCAAATGAGTCAGTTCTTCGCATCAAGTAGCCAAAGGATCAGAGTTTCAGCTTCAGCATCAGTCCTTCAATGAATATTCAGGACTGATTTCTTCAGAATGGATTGGTTGGATCTCCTTGTGGTTCAAAGAACTCTCCGGAGTCTTTTCCAACACAACAGTTCAAAAGCATCAATTCTTCGGTGCTCAGCTTTCTTTAGAGTCCAACTCGCACATCCATACATGACTACTGGAAAAACCATAGCCTTGAATGGACGGACCTTAGTTGCCAAAGTAATGTCTCTGCTTTTTAATATGCTGTCTAGGTTGGTCATAACTTTCCTTACAAGGAGTAAGTGTCTTTTAATTTCATGGATGTAGTCACGATCTGAAGTGGTTTTGGAGCCCCCCAAAATAAAGTCTGCCACTGGCTCCACTGTTTCCCCATCTATTTGCCATGAAGTGATGGGACCAGATGCCATGATCTTAGTTTTCTGAATGTTGAGCATTAAGCCAACTTTTTCACTTTCCTCTTCCACTTTCATCAAGAGGCTTTTTAGGTTTTTTTTTCACTTTCTGCCATAAGGGCGGTGTCATCTGCATATCTGAGGTTATTGATATTCCTCCTGGGAATCCAGCTTGTGCTTCATCCAGCCCAGCATTTCTCATGATGTACTCTGCATATAAGTTAAATAAGCAGGGTGACAATATACAGCCTTGACGTACTCCTTTTCCTATTTGGATCCAGTCTGTTGTTCCATGTCCAGTTCTAACTGTTGCTTCCTGACCTGCAAACAGATTTCTCAAGAGGCAGATCAGGTGGTCTGGTATTCCCATCTCTTTAAGAATTTTCCACAGTTTGTGGTGATCCACACAGTCGAAGGATTTGGCATAGTTGATAAAGCAGAAGTAGGTGTTTTTCTGGAACTCTCTTGCTTTTTTGATGATCCAGCAGATGTTGGCAATTTGATCTCTGGTTTCTCTGCCTTTTCTAAAACCAGCTTGAACATCTGGAAGTTCATGGTTCATGTACTGTTAAAGCCTGGCTTGGAGAATTTTGAGCATTACTTTGCTAGCATGTGAGATGCGTGCAATTGTGCGGTAGTTTGAGCCTTCCTTGGCATTGCCTTTCTTTGGGATTGGAATGAAAACTGACCTTTTCCAGCCCTGTGGCCACTGTTGAGTTTTCCAAATTTGCTGGCACACTGAGTGCACAGCACTTTCACAGCATCATCTCTTAGGATTTGAAATAGCTCAACTGGAATTCTATTACCTCCACCAGCTTTGTTCATAGTGATGCTTCCTAAAGCCCACTTGACCTTGCATTCCACGATGTCTGGCTCTAGGTTATCTGGGTCATGAAGATCTTTTTTGTATAGTTCTTCTGTGTATTCTTGTCACCTCTTCTTAATACCTTATGCTTCTGTTAGGTCCATACCACTTCTGTCCATTATTGAGCCCATCTTTGCATGAAATATTACCTTGGTATCTCTAATATTCTTGAAGAGATCTCTAGTCTTTCCTATTTTAGCTGTAATCCACAGTATTATACTGAAGCACTGTTGATGATGTTAAGGCGTGAGTAAGAGAAAATATTACAAAATTCTATGATTAAGTCTCAGTTCTTCAGTGGACCTACGTCCTTAGGATCTCATCTTTACAGGTATTTGCCAGTTTTGGTTTCTCCTCAGGTGATAAAGGAAGGCTTGAGGGGACTGGAATCAAGTAATTTCCCTTTTCTGATGTTGGATATGCTGCTAACCCTGTCTCAGTGGTCCTTTGATATGGAGAATGCTCTCGATATATTTGGAAATGGTTAACTTTCCCATTTCTTTGCAAGAAATAGGAACACTTTTTACTTGGTCCTTCACTTGTGAGAACCTAATGGATTTCCAGGAGGTAAATCCACAAAAAATATAGGAGTCTCCATAACACCGCAGTCCAAGATTTTATCACCCTCATAGTGGTCTACACTTTTTCTTGTTGTTTATTTGCTAAGTTATGTCCAACTCTTTTGCAACCCCATGCACTGTAATCCACCAGGCTCCTCTGTCTGTAAGATTTCCCAGGCAAGAACACTGGAGTGGGTTGCCATTTCCTTCTCCACAGGATCTTCCCTACCCAGTAACTGAACTCGCATCTCCTGCATTGCAGGCAGATTCTTTACCACTGAGCCACCAGGCAAGCCCCTTACCTCCAGCAATTTGTCAAAGATATTATTTAAACGTTCCTACTAGTTTATGTTTCCAGTGGCTTTCATCCCAGGTAAGCTGATCCAATGTTGGGTCTGATTCTCTGTATTCACCTGTCTCACCAGATCTCAGGGTGACACTATACCTTGTGATTTCAATATCTGATGTGCATGCTCAGTTGTGTCCAACTCTTTGGGACCTCTTGAGACCCAATGGACTATAGCCCACCAGGGTCCTCTGTCCATGGGATTTTCCAGGCAAGAATACTGGAGTGGGTTGCCATTGCCTTCTCCAGAGAAATCTTTTCAACCCAGAGATCAAACCCGAGTCTCTTGCATCTCTGATAGGTGAAAGAAAATGCTTTGGTTTTCATTTTTTTCGTCTTCTTCTCTTGCAGATGTAAATTACAACTTCCAAGATGCTAAAAACTGAAACTGAAAGTTCCATTACGTTTTTAAAACATGAAGACTCTTTACTCTCTCTTTCCTTTTTTTGAATTTATATATATGTGTGTGCATGTAATTTCTCAGAATCCTATAACTCTTACAGACTTTGCTGTATTTTTGAGACTTTTTTCTGTATTTTCTTCTAGATATAACTTAATTTTCTAAATTGCTAGTAACTAATCCTTTAGGGAGTAAGTCTACTTGTTGAATTTTTAATTTTTGGTTCTAAATTTTTCACTGAATTAATTTATTATAGAGCTCAAGTTTCTAGTGATATTAATCTTGCCTATTATTTCCTGACCATATTAGTACCATTTATTTTTAAGTTTATATATTGATATAATCAATATTGTCTATGTTTTCTTTACCTTATTAATCCCTTATTTGCTTATTTTTTTTAACTAAATGTCAGACAGTGTTTATTTTAGAACAATCTAGAAACAATCTAGATGAATTACTTCCCTTCAGAGATGACTGGCTTTTTCTGACAAGAAGTTAAAAGTTGGGTAGATCACCCTGATCTGCTTAGGACTAAGATGGTTTAAGTCTGAGTTTCAGCCCCTTTGAAGTCAAAACTTAGAATCTGCATCTCTAACTAGGCATTTTCTATTTGGATGCCCTGGGCCCAAACTCCCAACTTTTCTTTTACCTGCACTGTGAGAATATCCAAAACCGTATTTAGGTTTTTAACTTTTAGTTGTCCATTTCTGCTTGGATTTTTAGGCTCTCACCTCATACAGCTTACAAATTGGTCAATGCTTAGAGGGTAAAAACAGTATAGTTTCTTAAAATTACTTCTCTGTTTTTCCTTTTGGATCTTGTTTCTTCAAATTTTAATTTTCTTTCCATGGAAAAATTTTCCCCATAGACTTGTGAATTCCTTGAGATTCTCTGATATCCGGCTTTCTGCTTATGCTCTGAGCCCTGAACCATCTTAGAACCAGAAAATACCTTGAAGTAAAACACAACAAGTAGTGCTTTACTCACCTCAATGCAAAAAAAAAAAAATTTTTACTTATTTCATAAGTTATTGCATGACTGACTTACCTCCATTATCTGTATTCACCTGTCTCACCAGATCTAATTAAATTTTTAAAAACAAACTTGCTCTCTCAATTTTATCTTCATAATGTATTTACACACAAAGATTTTCATTTGTGTTTTACCTTTTATAGAATTTTATATAAATTAATTTCTTTATATGCTATTTTCCCTTATTTTATGCTACCACAAAATAAGGTTAATTTTATTGACACTAGATCTAGAACATGGCTATTGCATGGTGAACTTGCTGCATTACAGCTTAAAAAATATATATATATCAGACTAGTGTGTATCAACCTATGAAACTGTTATCAGTGATTTATGGTCATATTTTAAATATCATCCCACTATATTTTTTCTTTTCGCGATGCACCTGAAGTGATACCTTTAAATAACACAATTTATTTCATTTAAAGTTCAATTTAGACTTATGTTTTTTAAAGACAAAACTAACTGCTTCTTCAAGAAAATAAAGACAATTGTCATTTTGAACAAGATGGCTTAATACATTAAACATATTAATTTTTCCTTTATATGACAATGGCAAAAATAAAACAAAATATAAGTAATGAGAAGTGTTTCCACTAAAATTTAAATAATTTAAAATACCACCTACCTGAATTTTAAAGTATGAATTCAAGTGAAAACTAAATTTTGATAGAATAAAAAATTCAAAGAATGTCAACAATGTTTTTTAATTAACTGAATTGGGCATGTAAATAATGAAGTTTAACAAAGATTTTATATAGTTAGAGGTAAGATCTGTTCCTTTCATTTTTAAATATGTTAAACATATCAAAATAAAAAAAACCACTATATTATGTTAAACATATCAAAACAAAAGGATACATCTGTATTTTATAAAATGTCTCTGCAAATTTTGCTTTCTAAAACTCATATTTCACTTGCAAAATTATTTCTTATTTTATCAAAATAATTTTATTTCTATGTTATATTTTAAAGCACTTACAATACTGAATATTTTTCAATTTAAATAGTTGAATGATGTTTACAGTAATGCCAGATACAGCATCCTCTACAAATATATTTTTTCCAAGCACTGAAAATAACATTTTCTCTAAATTTTATAACAACTCTGAATAAGGCACATGTGTCAGCCCCATTTTTGAGAATGTCGAGGTTTTTCGGTTGGCAAAAGTCATAGAGCAGATAAGGCCTGATGTCCCTGATTCCAAATTCTCTGTTAAAAAACGTGGTCATCTTTTCAATGATGTTGGTGGTAATTTTGAAAGCTCAACAATATCCTTTCCTGTACATTTAAAAGAATACAAGCCCCAAGAAATTGAAACATGTGATAGTCTTTCATTGTTTGCATAAAATATCTGATGTTTCAGAGTTTCAAATGAGGCTGTTCCTTATAATACCTTTGAAACAATCATGCCACCTGCAGTCATTAACTTGAAAGCTTTGAATTTATGAATGCTGAGTAACACATGATTTGGGAATGGAACAAGGTGTAGTGAAACATTATCTGATAATCCATTGTTTTCTGAATTATCGCAATTATACTCATTGCAATTTATCTCTTGGTATGTTGAATATATCTGATAAATGTGACCTCTGAGAGTTGCAGGAGTCTATTGTGTCAAGCTTTTATGTTGACCAATCTTTTTCAAGCCAATGAGTATTCTACAAGCCAGTTATAAAAGCAATTGTCATAGAGTAAAACAAATTAAAGAGGTAAGTTTTTTTTTTTTTAAGAGCAAGCAGAGGGTAATTGTGTTGAAGTTGCTTTAAAATGTGCACATCTAAAATTATCTTGAGTCCCGAAGTGTTTCATCTGCTTTCTAATTTTCTACAAGATGCTTTTAATATTTTGAGATTTATATTAAACCACAGGGGTCTGAAAGAATTCAGGAACTCTTGCATATGCATCAGAAATAAACAATCAAATTAATAAAATGGAATCACAATTTAGATGTTAGTTGCTATAAATTTCACTGTTATTCCTTTTTTAACTAGAACTTGTAGTTTTCTAATTCTAGCACAGAAATTACACTGATACAACAACACTGAAGAAGCTGTCACATTTAAACTTTCTCTTCAGCTTCTAGTCAAATGTGAAAGTTCTAAATTTTGGTCATAATCAACTAGCTGCTTTAAATAATAATAATTCAGTAATTTGGGGGATCTGCTCTTTTGTTTCCTACAAAATGAAATACCAAAAATACTGAAACCTCCATGACTTGGATGATTTCTCTTCTATTTAGATAGGCTCTGTCCTTTGGAATATAGCTTAAACTAATAGAACTATCGGGAGCTATTGAAACTAAATTAATTTTAAAACAAATTAAACTGTTGCTAATGAAATTGTCATTAATTCCACATTGTCAAGGGAAGTGTAACCATAAATAAAGATCCCAGATACTGAATTTAGATGTATAATTTCATCTACAGCTTGTCTCAAATCAATTTTTCTCCTTTCAAAAAGAAAGCTCTAAAACTCATGACCACATTATATAGGCTATTCTTTATAACTCTGAAAACACAGATATGTATACCACATATGTGACTTTTTCCTACCAAAATTTACTCTCACTAGTACAATTTTCATCAAGACAAAACTTGACTCAAAACACAGTTGAAGAACAAAAGTAAAAGATAAAAGCAAGATAAAGTATAATCACTGCAGTGTTTACATATCTTTATACCTAAACTCTGCAATATTCCCTAGATGGCCAGATATATCAGTCATCTTATACCAAGTATTTTATGTGATGCAAGGTGGTAAATGCAAATGAAAGAATACCCTGTTGAAGCAAATTGCAGAGATTTTTTTTTTCTGCATGTTATATGGGGTAAAATCAGCACTAATGGCTGTATTTATTTAATAAAGCATCTGATATATTGCAGTACAGTACACATCCCTACAGTACAAGATTTCAAAATCTGGGATCCATCTGAAGGAGACTTTTTAGAACAACATGGAAGAATCTTTCCATATTTAATTTTTATATATAGAATTAGTCCACATAAAATAAAATATATATTAAAATTTGTATCCATATTTAAAATAAAGTGAGTGATAATACTATCTGAGGACATAGCATCTTTTTCATCAGTCCAAAATACTTTTCAGATAAACTAATTCATCAGTCACTGTGATGAAAAAGATTTTTGTGTGTCTAATTTCAAAGGTTCTGAAAGCAAATGATATAAAAAAGAAAAAGATCAGTGGGCAAAGTGTCATCAGAAATAGCCTTAAGATTTCTTCTTTATAGCAAAATAAATGACCTCAAACTTTTAAACAGTATTTTTCAGCTATATTATATGTATAGAAAGGTAAGTCATCTAGTATATACTTGCTGAATTTTCATACACTGAAGACATACATGTAATCAATATTTGTATCACTTACCTATAAATTCACAAATTGTAATAGTATATATGAATAATCATAAACTGAGGACTGTCTTCCCCCTTTCCTTTTTTTTGGGGGGGGGGGGGTAGAGAAACTATGTTAAGCGTAAAAAAGTCATCTGAATTGCCAAGAGATCATGAGAAGGAAGGGCCTTGACAATTTGAAAATGTCTCCAATTTATTTATTTACATTTTCTGATTCTGTCCATGTTTTTGAAGAATAGCAATCAAAGCCTGAAAAATAACTTTCCACAGAGAGACAACTCACACTAAAAACTAAATCATAAGGAACCGAAATTCAAACGTGGGAGAGAGATAAGTCACAAGCAATTTGGAACTGGCAAGTTACATTGTTAAAATTATATTGAGACTTAACTATCATATTAAATCACTATTGTTATAAACTAGGACTGAAGAAGTTGAATGTGTAAAGATTTTTAAACCAGAAGAATGTGGTTTGGCTCTGTAATTTATTGGTTGTGGAGCCTTGGATTTTAGTTTCCTAGATAGTGAGGGAGGGAAAATGGAGTATAGTTAGAATGAGATTGCTTAGCACAGTATATGCAATCAATTTATTTCACATGTACCTACACAAACTTCTACATCCTCACCCTACCCTCCACACCTACACACACATCACATACATCCTCTGCAGGGTTTCAAACTTGTATTTTTAGTGGAACTCTCTTAATTGAAAAGAAAATAGTCCTGAGTAAAATCTTTCTAAAATCATAAATACTGATTGATCACTGAATCTGATCTCATAAAATTGGCAATGCCAAAAATCTTAACTAGGAGCTTTAACTTAATCAGGAACTGAAACTATCTCTTGGGTTACACAATTTCCTCAATCACAGAGCTCAGTATAAACTGTATGGTGGCTTTCACTGCTATTACTTTCTCTGAATGATTATGGAATAGAAGAAATTCAGGTATCATAAGAGCATAAACTCTGCCCCACTTCTTTCTTACAAGAGGTAACTGAAAGTTTACTTACTTCTTGAATCCTCTTTAAGTGATGCATTTATAAAATCAGATCTCAAATACTGACCATTTTGAATTCTA
>NC_137277.1:112695000-113225000 GCF_054371585.1 Giraffa tippelskirchi
CTACTGGGAAGATGGCATTATTGTGCTGTCAGTTTGACAGCTTACTTTCATTTGCACCATTTGGTAAAGGAATATCTTTTCAATCTTTCTGAATATATCATGCCACTGCTGCTACTTGTTCTTCATTTTTTAGCCTATCAAGTAGCAGTGCTATGCTCTAATACAAAGCCATGTATACCCCTATTTAAACTCTTTATAGTTGCTCCAACTGCAGTGTCATTTTCAGGTATTTTTTAAACTTATCAAAAGTCAGAATAATAGATACTTTTCTTTTTGAAATCGGAAGTGTTTTCAGGCCTACCCATAATTTATAGATACCCTAGTCCAACAAATGCTCTTTGGAAGGATTAAAAAAATGTTGATAGGATGTAGTCATTCCATAAGCTACTAGATGATTGGAAACAAGGCTCAAAGAACTCTACACTGAGTAAAGAATCTGATTAGAAAAGTCATGGCTCATTTCCAAACTTCTTCATTCCACTAATCCCATCAACTAGTTCTTCCAACAGACATTTACTGAGAGCCAACCAGATGTGTGACTGAACTAAACACTGACCAAAGGCTATATAGTAGATGAACTATTAGGCTGGCAATGATAGTAGAACATAAAAAAGGCAACAACCAAGCAATGCATAAGTATCTATTGGGGCAAAGGAAAGACATCTGATGCATTATAGGAAGATTCACTTCCAAGTCTGTACCTAAACAGGCTCAAAATGTCCACTTTTTACTGGTAAGTAAAAAGATATTTTCAGATAACAAAAATTGCAATATTGCTCCTTCTCATTATCACTTGGAGCATTTTTGGCACTTTGAATTTCATTGTTAAAGCAATGTCAGTCTATATTGCCTTAATGTTACGGAAATATTATGGGTCTTTTAGAGAACTCTCTCCTATTTTTTCCTAAATTTGACTCCAAAATTTCTCAAGGGTTTAAATTGCTGCTCCTCAATAGTTATTTGAAACATTTTATTAAAGAATCAACCTGAATATACATTGGAAGTACTAATGATGAAGTTCCAATACTTCGGCCACCTGATGTGAAGAGAAAAAGACCCTGATGCTGGGAAAGATCAAAAGCAAAAGAACAGGGCAGCAGAGGATGAGATGGTTGGATAGCATCACTGACTCATTGGACATGAACTTGAGCAAACTCCGGAAGATAGTGGAGTACAGGGAAGACTGGCATGCTGTAATTCGTATGGTCGAAGAGAGTTGGACATGACTCAGCAACTGAACAACAATTAAAGGAGTCAGTCATTCTTCATCACAGAGGTCTGTCTTGATCGACTGGGCTCTCCTTCATTGTAAACACATGAAAATTAGGGGCATGAGCAAAAAATAGAGCCTCTTGAACCCAATGGCTTAGAAAAAAATTTCTTTAAACAATCTTTATTTTCTTATCACTTGGACTTCATATATAACAGGAAAATGATCTTTTAATTTATGTCTTAAAATGAATACATATCAAAATACTTGCATTTGGGGATGGTTATTTTTGTCTGCCACTGATTCTGGTTAGGAGCCACATTTGTAAGATATTGATACTCACTAATTGTGTCAGAATAGGTTTGAAGTTACATAGACCTGACTTCTAATTCAGGTTCCATTACTTTTACCTGTTATATGATTGCAACTATGTTATTTAACCATCTGAGGCTTTGGCTTCCCAACTTGTAAAATGGAGGCAATATTTCTTACCCAAAGGACTGTGGTAAGAATTATATAACAAAATGCCTAGAAATTACTCTGTCATTAACAAGTTGTTCATATTTGATACTATTGTATACCAGTTACCAAACAGGGGATAGGAAACAGTCATTTTCTAGATAAGTCATATCCAGGACAGGTCTATTTAGCTAACTGTACGCCAGGGAGAAAACAACTACTGGTTTTCTTTTATAAAGCCAAAATTTTGTGATTACCAATGACAATAATATCATTAGAATTATCTGGGAAGCTTTCAAAGAACTCAGATTCCTAGGTCCTATCTTAAAACCATCAAATAAAAATCTTTTGAGGTGAGGCTGAGATATCTAAATTTGAAATTGCTTCCTAGGTGATTCTGATGCCCAACAAAGTTTAGGAAACACTGTGTTAAATGACCTAAGTCAAGGTTAAGTACAGTAGTGCAAGTAATACCATCTTGTTTAACCTACTTCTAAGACTTCAGAACAAAAGACTGACCTCGATCTAACTGAAGAGCAATTAACTCCTATCTGTCTTTATTCATCCATATAAAAAAGGGCAGCAAAAGATAACACTGGGTCAGTTAAGCACCCTTTTCACAATGTTCTTCTTAATGTGCTATTTCTTGTCAATTTGCCATCATCTAAAACCTTAGAAGAATTTTTCTAAAAAAAAAAATTAAAATGTGGAATTTAAACCTACCTTCGTTAATGGGTGCTCAGTCTTATTTACGCACTGCACCATTTCGGGAGCTTCTGAAATACTGACGC
This sequence comes from Giraffa tippelskirchi, assembly GCF_054371585.1. Classification (NCBI taxonomy): domain Eukaryota; kingdom Metazoa; phylum Chordata; class Mammalia; order Artiodactyla; family Giraffidae; genus Giraffa; species Giraffa tippelskirchi. The sequence continues at coordinate 112,697,461 of NC_137277.1, forward strand.
TTGGGACCACCTCCAGATTCTGATTTAATTGGTTTGGGTGCTGTCCAGGTGTTTAAAATGTCCTGGTGATGCTAGGGTGTGGCCCAGGTGAAATCACCACTGTTGTGATTAGACTACTCATCTTGAGGATGATTGACTTCATCTGCATCAGTTCAGTCACTCAGTTGTGTCCAACACTTTGTGACCCCATGGACTCCAGCATATCAGGCCTCCCTGTCCATCACCAACTCCCAGAGTTTACTCAAACTCATGTCCATTGAGTCAGTGATGCCATGCAACCATCTCCTTCACTGTCGTCCCCTTCTCTTCCCGCCTTCAATCTTCCCCAGCATCAGGGTCTTTTCCAATGAGTCAGTTCTTCACATCAGGTGGCCAAAGTACTGCAGTTTCAGCTTCAGCATCAGTCCTTCCAATGAATATTTAGGACTGATCTTCTTTAGGATGGACTAGTTGAATCTTCTTGCTGTCCAAGGGACTCTCAAGAGTCTTCTCCAACACCACAGTTCAAAAGCATCAATTCTTTGGCTTTTCTGCATACTTTTCCTCTATCCATGCTTGTGGTCTCCAAACCCTGTGGTCCTCAGATCCACCGAGAAACTTTACAAACTAGATGCCCAAGTAGCCAAATCAGCAACTAAGAAATAGAAACAAGGAAAGTATTAAAAATTCCCCAGGTAATTTTAATAATAATTATAATAATTGGTGTCCACTAAGCAATTTTGACCTAGGTAATATTCTAATCCTTCTGCATATATTAATTAATTTAGTCTTCAGTAAAGCCAGTGAATAGAAGGGTTATCCTTTTGAAACTGAGTGGGCATGGAGGTTTCCCATCCCCCATTGCTTGTAGCCAAGACTTCAGCCTTCATGACCTTTCCCAAGTTCCAAGACTTCCCAGTTGGCACTAGTGGTAAAGAACCCACCTGCTAATACAGGAGACGTAAAAGGTTTGATTCCTGGGTGATGAAGACCGCCCCCCTTCCTGGGAGGAGGGCATGGCAACCCACTCCAGTATTCTTGCCTGGAGAACCCTATGGACAGAGGAGCCTGGTGGGCTATAGTCCATAGGGTGGAGCAGCAAAGAAATCACCTGAGGCAAGATTTAAGGAGCAGAGAAGCTCATCAAGAGGAGGAGACTTGAGAAGAGATTAGGGAGTGGAAGCCCTGCTCACACCCTAATCTTGTCAGAGACCCCATCTTTGATCCACTGTTGTAAAAAATCCTCATCAGGTTCTCTGGAGTTGGGACACAGTTTTTTTGATGCAGAAGCCTGTGTCTCCCTTTGCCTAGAAAAGCAATAAAGCTATCCTTTTCTACTTCACCCCAAACTCTGTCTGGGATTTGATTCAGCACCGGTGTGCAGAGAGGCCAAGCTTTCAGTAAGGCCTTCATAGTGAAAAAAAACTGCGGAACAGAGAAGGTAAGTAACTCATCCTACATCACACAGACAGTAAGAGGCAGATCCATGGTTTGAACCCAGGCCATGGTATATCAGAGGCATGTTCTTATTTTTTTTATAGCAACTTTATGAGGTAGATGCACATAATTACCATTTTACTGGGTGAAGAAATCCACATGGATAACATTTAAAAAGAATTGAAAACCAATGTAGATAAATTATAAGCAGAGCTACTGATTATTGTTTTGTCTGTTGTTTAGTTGTTAAGTCATGTCTGACTTTTGTGACCCCATGGATTGTAGCCTGCCAGGCTCCACTGTCCACAGGCTTTCCCAGACAAGAATACTAGAGTGGGTCGCGATTCCTTCTTCTGGGGATCTTCCTGACCCAGAGATCAAATCTGCATCTTCTGAATTGGCAGCTGGATTCTTTACCACTGAGCCACAAGGGAAGCCCAGTACTAATTAACTAAGCTAGCCATTAAACACCTGTATCCTCTTAAAAAAAGGTGAACTTATTTCATCTCCAATCCCTTTTTTGAGATTCTAGTCTTCACAGCCATGAAGGCCAAATGTTAAGAGTTGGACCTTTTTTTTTTTTTACTGCTCTAGAGGAATTTTTTTTACTGCTTTTGTTTACGAGATGGGTTGTCTTTTGTACATACAAATAATGACTCTGGCATTGAGCTAGCCACTGTAGCTGGTATGGTCTTTCAGTCTCTTTGAATATTTGGTAACATCCAGTTTCAAAAGAACTTGTTCTCTCTCTTTGAATGTATATGTTGGCATATCACGGGCTAGGAGGAAGATGTCTTGAAACAATGGATTAGACACCATATGTATGTTTTTATTTTCCAATATATAGTGCAGAGTTCAAAGACAGTGAGATTGCACATAAAACACTGACCACTTGTCTTGCTGTATCTTGCTGTTTGCTGAGCCCAGGGTAGGCAAGGTGCGAGCAGAGAAGCTGGAAGAAAACTTGAGGAACTGCAGACATGTTTATTCTCTCCTGGCTGGTGCAGCAGCCACACACACGCTGTACTCTCTCATAGCTGACCTGGCAGACACAGCCATAACGCGGCCACAAGGGATTTTTCAGGTGGAGTTTATATAGGAGTTTATATATGCTTACAGAACAAAAGTGACCCGTGGCCAAGCAGGTACATCATGACAGGCATGCACAATGCTATACGTGATCTCAGTTGTTACATAACCATGTATTTACAAAACATGGGGTGAGAGCGAGAGGCCATGGGCTGAGAGAGCCTGACCTCCAGCATTTCGGCTAATTTGCTTTTTCCCTACACCACTTTAAATCAGTTTTGCTTCCTTAAAACAGGCTGTTGACTACTCAAACCTGGAGCTATTTTACAGAGACATCATTGTGCATATGCAAGATAGGATGACCCCAGAACAAGAATTATCAGTCTACAGAACTCAAAGAATAGAAATGTTGCCAGCAGAGCTCTTTACAGAGCAAGTCCTTCAATAAGAAACATCTGGCTTCCAGGAGCCCAGGTAGCTTGATGATTGATTTAAGAGCAGCCAGTCAGCTTCAGAGTTTGAAATTCTCCTAACTCCTTAAATTTCACCCTGGGTCCCAGGTAGGAGAGACAGATTTGAGCCCTGGGCTCCTGGGCTCCTTGCCAGTGGACCTGGCAATAAAGGTCTTTTTTTTTTTTCCCCTCAAAAATCAGTGCCATAGTATTAGCTTCTATGCACCTCAGGCAGTGACCGCTTCCTCAGTAATAGTAGCACTTAACAATCTTTGTTGATTCAATGATAATAAAAATAAGATTTTGAAGCAAGACAGCCATGTCTGTTGAGCTTCACCAACCAGCTGACTTAAATATCCTTTCTGTGCTATTCTGTGCTCTAATTTAAGTACTATGTTCCCTTAGAACATGTATTTTTTCCCCTAACAAAACCACTCCTGTATGATCTAAAATTAATATTTATGTCAGGAGGATCATTTTATCTGGAGTCTCTGACCAATCAGTTACAATACTGTGTGTGCCATTTTTGGTTTCTCAAGTCCTCTAATGCTATGTTGTTCAATATGGTGTGCACCAGCCACCCAGTTATTGAGCCCTTGACATGTGACTAGCTCAAAGTGAAACATGTTGTAAGTAAAAATGTACACGGAATTTTGTACATTAATATGTTACATCTTTGAGAAAGATATAACATTATTAGTAATTTTATCACATCTTGAAATAAAAATGGATATATTTGGGTAAAATGTATCATTGAAATTAATTCTACCAGTTTCCTTTTATTCTTTGTAACTAGAAAACTTAAAATTACATATGAGACTTGCATTTGTGGCTCACATATATCTACTGGAGAACATTTGTCTATAGTCTCAACAATTCTTCCGGCAGTTCCTGCATTTTGACTGTGCCTCATATAGCTGGGAGACCTTATACAAATTACCTAAATGTCTCTATTTCTCAGTTACTTAGCATGTCCAGTCATGCTATTTTCTAGATTTGCTGTAGGAATGATGTGCTAGGGTGCTTTCGAATTCCCAGTTCAGAAGCTGGTTTCGTCATGATCTTTTCAAACCACCACATTCCCTCTGATCAACCCCACCTGCTGTCACCACTTGGAAGTTTGCAAAGGGTGATGCAGCCATTCTTCTCCATGACAAAAGGGACAACTCACCCACAATGTAAATGCATTTGAAACATTTTAATCCTTCAATTTTTCCTGCTCACTCTACAGAGGGACCTTTCATAAACTTCTTCAAAGTTTAAAATTGGGTACATGACAGTTTACTCAAATTTCAAGTTACTAAATAACCAGTCATCAGCTGATCCAATCAAAAATGATCAAACTAAATGTGCTGAGGAAGCATGTATTAAACTGAAATCAACCCATTAATCAATTAAATATCTGCAGCATCTTTAGGCTATAGGATTTAAAAGAAATAAATAAAAGCAAATTATCACTCTGAAATTATTAAACTCAAATTCTAAATAAACTTTCTCCATTGTATAGTGTTTCATGTTAAGTTTACTGAAACAAAGATGTCATTACTAATTTTAGGATAAAACACAGTTAAGCACCTGACTAAAATAATTTAAATTTATTTGTAATCTTACCCATGTGAAAATTTTCTTTTCACCAGAAGTTTTCTCATGTGTATTACTCAAAGTAAAATTTCATACTTTTGATAAGTGCTGTCACTTATAGAATTTAATATTAAAATCAAAATTCTTCATTTTTATAGGTTTTTTCACATCAGTAAGAAAATTGAATTACCAAAAGGACACATCCATGCTAAAGGTTTATTTAGAGAACACTTGAAAAATAGAATCTGTACGTGCATAATCTTTAAATGGGCCTGGGTAAAATGCCCATTAGGAGTAAATTTTATCACTGGTTGCCAGGTGGGAAGGAGGGGCTAATGATGCAGCGTAGGGGGACTGGTGCTAAAAAAAATAGTTATCTGGAAGTTTTACTCATGTTTTTAATAAGTATTTCTCAGTTGGTAAAGAATCTGCCTGCAATGCAGGAGACCCCATTTTGATTCCTGGGTGGGGAAGATCCACTGGAGAAGGGTTAGGCTACCCACTCCAGTATCCTTGGGCTTCCCTTGTGGCTCAGCTGGTAAAGAATCTGCCCGCAATGCGGGAGACCTGGGTTCAATCCCTGGGTTGGGAAGATTCCCCTGAAGAAGGGAAAGGCTACCCACTCCAGAATTCTGGCCTGGAGAATTCCATGGACGCTGTAGTCCATGGGGTCACAAAGAGTAGGACACGACTGAGCAACTTTCACTTTAAACCAAGGCATTTATGCATGAGGAAATAAGAATGTAAATGAATACCTCCCTCCTACTCTCCCTACTCTCCCCCACAAAACAGGTATCAAATCTATTCAAGGCTGTAATATCTAATGTTCTCATTTCAGTACTTGGTGTACAATGTGCTCACATGCTTGAGAAATGAGTTAATTGATTGGCATAGCTTTATTATAATGCAAAGACTATTTAGCAAACTCAGTCATTTCTATATTTATCAAAGATGGTCTCCAAGTGTTCAGTTGCAAGCAATTATTACAGGAATAATAATTCATGTACTAAAACTGTCTTTAATTCAGAAAGGCAGCAATTTGGACTTTGTTAAAAAGACACCTATGAACTTTTTAGGAGCTGCAGTTTGATAAATACTTAACAAAAATGTGGTTTACATATGGCTAAAGAGTAAAGAAAACTCCCCGCATAAGACTCTTAGGCAAACATAAGTACCTAAAACATCAAATTAACTTACAATACCAATAACATTACCAGATTACTGAGCAAAAAAGGGTAGAGACAGTAGGAATCTGTCTCTTCATTTTCTATAAGTACAGGTAAAATAACCTGATTGCTTACTCAACAACTTTTGAATGTCCAATTTATTTTCAAATATGTATGTGAGGAAATTTTGAGAGCTGTAAAATACTTCTCTGGTAATTGAAAGATCAAAACCGGTCTTCTTAAATCTCATATGCTGCAGGGCACATATACTTGCTAATTTCACAGATTTGTTAGTATTTAAACAGAAATGATTAACATAGCATTCTAAACCCACAAGTCTAAACAAACAAACAAAAAAATATATCAAGAAGAGGATATGAGAATATGGGAAAGGTCAAGGATCTAGGATAATGAAAGAACAGTTTTCATTTGTTTCATAGTAAAGCAAAACTTTTTTCTGTATTAAACAACGTCATTAAGACCATTGAAGGCACATCAGGCACGTCTGTGTTGCCTGGTATCAATCATGAAATCCCTCAGTGCGCCAAACACTCTTCCAGCAGTACTTTCAACTAACTTTCAGAAACTACCAAGTAATGGGACTTTTCTGAAAAGGCTGTCTTCATGTGATTTCCAACTCTGTTTCAATACCAAATAGACCTGAATGCTTATCAAATCTAATCCAAACTGCCAAGGACACTGAATTCTCCCCATCTGTCACTAGGTTATTGGTTCAAGACAATATTAAGAAAAAGAACAGGAGACAAAATCAGTTGGGGAAAAAAAAAAGTTTTTCAACTTTCTATCCCTTTTCTTTATTGTCTGTCAAACAGCAAGTTATGTGCTTCCAAATTGGCCTGAAGTTGAATCCCAAGTTTCAAATCAACCAATTTCTCTCAGAAATTAGTTACCACACACAAAAAAATTATTTGAACTACTTTGTGTTACTCACTCATCTCTCTTCTCTTTTGTCCCGTCTTGTTTACTCTCCTCCCTTCCTTCTATCCAGTGTCTTTGGTGAAAGAAATGCCAAAAATAAGCATAAGGGAATGTGCAGGAGTATAACATCTCTACCAATTTAGACTGTTTCAGTGTAAGAAAAGACAGAATTTGCATACAGTTAAAACAAAGTTTCATAAGAAGTATGCCATTTGTATTTGTAGGGCTTCTTGATTATAACGTTATAATGTTCTTTTATCTCACCTTGTGTCATTAAAATATAGGACACCAGCAATAAAACTCAAAGTAAATATGCACATATCCTTATCCATGTAGGGAAGCAATAAATCTCCCTCACTGATAGCAGCTGTACTGCAGCTATCATTCGAATAGTGCAGCTGCCACAACAATATCAAATTTTATAGCTAAAAAGCAGTCAAAACTTTAATGTCAAAGTCGAGGTAGATATATATTGCACTATAAATAAGCATCCTCTAATGAAGAAATGAAGCTTGTTTATTTTTTTTCCATTGAATAGCATATACCTTACCTACTGCAATCTTTCATAATAGAACTCATTATTCTTGAATGTCTATAATACAAAATTCTGATTTATACTAATTAGGTTGGCTTTCATTGAGACATATGAGAACTTGAAAGCCCCTGGCCTGAGGGCAAATGTTACCTCTTTCTTTAATAGACAGTTTTTGGGGATTTTTTTTCCATTTCTTGCTTCAAAAATATAAGCAAAATGCATATTTGAAGGGATTCGGTGCTCTTTTCCTTCCATACAGTTTAAACTTGTGGGTTTGACTGGCAGAGGTAAAAGGTACATGCAGTTTGAGGAAAGTCAATTTGGCAAACGTTTAAACCTAAAATTACTAGCTCTACAGTAGGCATATTCAGAGCCATGTGATCTCAATCTGAAGATGGCGTCGTGAAGATTCTCTGGTCTCTTACTCAATGCCTTGTGGGATGTGGTTTTGAACTGGACACTAAGCTGCCAATATAGAAGTTTAGCTCTCCACACAAATTTTGAAGAGGCCAGCTTCCTCTGAGGGGGAAAATAGATTGTGGATAAATAAATACACCAAAAAAAAAACTTTAAGAGGCATTTTTATATGGAGTTTTGAAAAGGCAAAGTTGTTCCTAGTCGACTAGCTGTTCAGTTGCTATCAAAGAGGATGATTAAATGGTATGGAGAAGAATGTGAGACTCTATAGTTCATCTTTTAGAATGTGTCAGATCTCTCTATTAATGAGCAAAAACAGTTAATCTTAGCCAGTCATTAAATTCTGATAAAGGAGCCCATCACACCTTCAGAAGTCTTGCATTTTACAATTTTTTTGAGTGTGTGTCACATTATGCTACTTCAGGTGTCACATGGCAATACCAAATGATCTATTTGAATTGCTTCCCTCATCCTCTGTGCCATAATTGGTACATTTGGCATAAGCGAAGTGACTTGAAGTAGTGTCCCTTACACTATAGAGTATGAACCTTTTGCCATGGCAATGTTATCTGAAATATAGAAAAACCAGAACCAACACTGCTACATATGAAGCAGGAAATAGAGGATCTATAAGCACCACTGAGGGCCTTTAAATGAAGTTCCATTTCTAGGCTTTCATCAACTTGCCGATTGGACTGTGTTACTGTAAGAAAGTCATGCAGAAATAAAAAGTGACATTTGATGTATTTCATATATCATGTCTCTTTGGCAGTCTGTCCAAAGGTAGCAACTAGAAGCACTTACTGTTTTGGGTACATTGTGGTAAGAATAAACTTGATGAATTGAACTAATTCCAAATTCAATTTGTTACTGGTCCAAAATAGTTCAAGATGTCTATTGGAACATTTGGGACATTGAACATATGGAACAGTCCATTTTAAAAAATATTTATTAAGTTCCCACTAAGTCTAGATCCCCCAGTTTATTATAAATATAAAGTATTTATATAGGTGTAAATAACGTTCAGCATTTCCTTAGGTCTTACAAGGCATAGAAAAAGATATTTCCATATGCATGCCTAATAAGAGGCTGAATATTTTAAGTACAATATGTTCCTGGTTTGCAGAGAAGTGATTAATTGAAGAACACCAGGGCATTTTACTAGAGGATCAAACTCACATTTTCACTAGATTGCCAAAATCACGCTGAAAGAGAATGCTACATATCTTAAGTTTGCAGATGGAAAACTGAAGCTCGTTTCTGCCACTTAAATTAGGAAAGGACTGAAGATGAATGGGTTTTCAATATGTAGAGATGATGAAGGTGATTTTAGTCTTAGCATGAATGGAGGCCCACAGTCATGAAAACACTTGGCATATTTGAACAAAAGTGAATGATCCTGTGTCCTGGAACACAGCAAATGTGTGCACAGTAGCTGTAGAGTCACGTAAGTACAGCAGAGGGGAAAAGAGAACAAAGACGATACAGTAAAGTCCCAGGCTATACGTAATGTTAGCTATTGATCGACTTGTTTAGAAATGGAGTCATCTTCCAGCAAACTCATTCCTGGGTATATGCCCAGAAAAGATAAAACTCTAATTTGAAAAGATACGTGCACCCCAATGTTCATAGTGGCTTTGATTACAGTAGCCAAGACATGGAAGCAATCTAAATGCCCTTCAATGGATAAAGTTGATCTGGTACATATATACAATGGAATATTACACAGCCATAAGAAAGAATGAAATAATGCCATTTGCAGCAACATGGATGGACCTAGAGAATATCTTACTAAGTAAAGTAAGTTAGACAAAGACAAATCTCACTCATATATGGAATCAAAACATATGATAAATATGAACTTATTTATAAAACAGAAACAGACTCACAGATATTAAAAAAAAAAAAAATCTTACAATTACCAAAGGGGAAAGGGGAGGGAGGGATAAATTGGGATCTTAGGATTGACAGATATACACTATTATATATAAAGTAGATAAATGAGGACCTATTGTATAGCACAGGGACCTTTACTCAATATCTTATAATAACCCATAATGGAAAAGGAAAAACAAAAAATATGTATATATATTAGGAATATATATATGTGAAATATATATGTGTATGTGTGTATCTGAATTACTTTGCTGTGCACCTGAAATTAACACAACATTGTAAATCAACTATACTTTTTTTTTTTTTTAATTTTTAAAAAATAAAGGGAGTCATGGTCTAAATGGAAAATAAGTATAATTGTGGGGGTGGAGGGAAGCAATCAGTTCAGCTACTATGACATACCATAACCTGGGTTGTTTAAGCAACAAGCATTTATTTCTCACAGTATGGAAGCTGGAAGCACAAGACCAGAGTGACAACACAGTCAGGTGCTGGTGAGTGCCCTCTCCCTGATTTGTAAATGATTGCCTTCTCACTATGTCTTCACATGATGGAGAGAGACATTATCTCACTCATGTTTCTCCCTATAAGGCCACTAATCTCACTCATTAGGGCTCCACCCTCATGACCTAATTAACTCTCAAAGGCCCCACCTCCTAATGCCATCACACTGGGGATTGGGATTTCAACAAATGATTCTATAGGGATATAAACACTCAGTCTATTGCAGGGAAGAAGTAAAAATGAGGCATTTGGACCTGTAACTTGATAAATTGCAAAATATATCTCTCCCCACCACCCCCGTCTGTTTCTGAGACCTATTTGTACTTCTGCATATAAGTTACTAGGTACAACTGTATTTTCTATGAAATGAACCATTTGAATGAAAAATCCTAATGTATGCATTAATGTGTGCATATGTTATATATATTATTCTGTTATCTTAGGGTTAGGAGAGTGTCACTTCAGAACAAGAGCATACTGTCCCACAAAGATTAAACACAAAAATGAATGTTTATGAGTGTCTCTGTGCCATCCTAAGATAATAAGCATCTTTGAAGGGGACATTCATTTTTTTCAGGCCCAAAGTCACCATTTAGTGCCAAGGGACAATCATATTCCTACTTATCCCTAGGATACCTTGGATAATCTGACTCATTATGTAAAAATATTGTTGAGAGCTTTAGCTAAAAAGGAGTCATAAACAACAAATCTGTGAGGGGAGCTCTCTGCAACCTCATAAGCAAGAAAGTTTCTGGGTCCTGAAAGAGATTTTTCTCTGTGTATTTTGATAATTAAATAGTTAGTGTGGTCACAACTTTATAATAAGACTGATCTTCCATGGACTGAAATGCTTATCCATAATCAGAGGGTCTCGGAGACACTTGATGGAGATAAGCATGACGTATGTAAGAAAATTTCTGTGTTGTGAGGACAGAGAGTGGGTTGCCATTTCTAACCTCTAGTAAATCATCTAATTCAAATTTTTAAAAATTCTGGACCATTGTCAGAGAGCTTGATGTGATAAATCTTTTCATTCCCCAGTTTACTTTTATGAGAAATGCCATAGCATGGCAGCAAATATATCCAATAACTATTGTCAGATAATGACAAATCTCTGATACCTTTTGTCACATTATAGTCCATGTTGCTAGTTTCATATTTACAAGCAAATGGTTACCTCAAAATATGAAACACTGGCATTTAGAGAAATGCAGAAATTACTCACTTCTCTGGAATTCTGCATGACAAATTAGTACTATGCTTTAACTCTAATAAATGTAGCTGTAACTGAGTTTTCATAAACATTCTTGAGATGTTCTTCTAGAGTAGCTTTATTTTGGCACCCTACTTTTCCTGCTTAAACAAATGAAAAGGTTGGCTGATATTGTCAAAATACAGCACTTCTGGTGAACCAAGAGCCATTTATTAAAATAATGTATTGATGCGGTGTCATAAAACATAAAATCACATTTCTGCAGGAAAAACCTATTACCCTAAGCCAAGATTATTTTATTTTAAAAGAAAAATTATTGCAGTTGTGGATTCTGAAAGTAATATGATGTGGTTCAGACCCTGGCCTTTTAGAGGCTAACCAAGGGCTTTTAATGCACAGTGATAAGTTATGTAAAAGAGATATTTGTGTAATTAACAAGTCTTCTTGTCTTCACAGAAATGCATTAACTGGAAGTAGATTCTGGATATCCTACAACTCCTTAGAATGACTAACTTAACACAAATATGATTTATCCCAGTTGTGGAAAGGCTTTAGACTAACACATAGGCAAATGTGACAACTAACACACACACACACGCACACACACAACCCTCCTGGAGGGTCAGGGCTCTCCAGAGCTGACCGTTTTCCTGACATCATCTTAATCTTGTCCTTTGTCACAGCACTGCACTTTTTGCTCTAAAGGTTTCAGCACTAAAAAGTGGGGAGGTGAAGCCACAGTTCAATTCAATTTATTTTTATATTGCTTCTCATACAAAGTCTCTCAAAACACTTTACAGTAAGAGATAAAATAATCATATAACACTTGCCCATATTCGAAACAGCAGCATTCACCCAGACAGCAAGGGGGTAAAGCCATGCACAGTCATGGGTCAAAGTCCTGGTGAAGCACCCCTCATTTAGAAGCCATATAAAAGAACATTTCAGCAGTGACGTGGCCGTAGACCATTACTCTCCAAGCCTTGCTTTCTCAAGGGACAAGTAAGAGGCTTCATTATTCTATTCAAATAAAGCATTATCTCTCCTTAACCTGCGGGATCTCAACTGGTGACCAGTTTCCTCTCACATGCAAAACTAAAGAGCTAAAGCACAGGAACGTATTTTCTTTCTACTGTTGCCAATTACTTTAATCACATATGATTTATGGCTTCCTGGAAAGCAGTTATTCTGGGGTACCTCTTCTCATTGTCTGTGTTCCATATTTTGGCCACAGAGGTAAAGGAGAAAGGCGGGTGGAAAGACAAAAATGAGTAGGCTTTCATTTAGTCAACCTCCAGCACAGAAAAAAAGGAATGCTTACACTTGAAACTTGAAAACTAGGAAAGAATCACTGGCATTCTGGGGCAGGAAAATGGAATAAGGGAGGATAATGGAGAAAAATTTTGCTAGATAAGGCATGCATGTCTGCTAAATCCCTTCAGTCATGTCTGACTCTTTGTGATCCCATGGACTGTAGCCCACCAGGCTCCTCTGTCTATAGGATTCTCCAGGCAAGAATACTGGAGTGGGTTGCCATTCCCTTCTCCAGGGGATCTTCCTGAGCCAGGAATCGAACCTGTGTCTCTTATGTCTGGGCAGGCAGGTTCTTTACCACTAGTGACACCTGGGAAGCCCAGATAAGGCAGCCCAAATTAAATATAAATACCCACTGAAAAATAATAATAACTAATGTTTGGAAAGGGTAGTAAGGAAATCAATCCAGGCAAAAGAAAATTAGGTCAAATCAATATATCAAGTTTGTGTAATACTTTTCATTTACAGAAGGGTTATTCTGTACTTGACGTAAAGAAATTTGAGATTTTACTATTCTCTGAGAGCAACTGAGTTATCTACCATCACAAGAAAGTACAGTTGGCAGCTGAAAGCTACCATGTTTGCAGAGATGTTTATTTACAAAACAAATAATGGTTTGAAATCACCAAGCCCCAGTGAAAGGACTTCCCTGGTGGCTCAGACGGTAAAACGTCCTACAATGCGGGAGACTCGGGTTCAAATCCTGGGTCGGGAAGATCTGGAGAAGGAAATGGCAACCCACTCCAGTATTCTTGCATGGAAAATCCAATGGACGGAGAAGCCTGGAAGGCTACAGTCCATGGGGTTGCAAAGAGTAGGACACGACTGAGAGACTGAGTGATTTCACTTTCACTTTCCAGTGAAAGTAATTCTCAAAAAAGAAGCCTCTCCCGTGCCCCTTATTCCATCTCCATCACATACTTTTTCAAATGTCGAGACAAAATACTCTCTATCAAAAACATATTCTTTTTCAAAAAGTACAAAAATTCAAAGAAGTCTCTAGCTTCAGGAGAATTCTCAGTATTCATATCAGTAAATAATCCAAAATATATTTGTTTAGGAAGCATGCTTCTAGTAGGATATGAACTTTTTGTATCCTTTACATCTTTAAGAGAGTCACATCTTTATAATACATAATAACAAAACAGAATATATTGTAACTCATTTCTTGACCTTTTAATATTTCTGTCACTGATTGTCAGAGTTGAGAACTACTCTCTATCCTGAGGTGATGGATTATTTAATTAACCATTGACCTTTTCCCAACATTTGTTGACAATGAGCACAGTCCCATGAAAGCTGCCTACTTTGGATATTGGTCAATTCTTCATTGTTTATCAATAGGAGCCTGCCATTTTTCATAACTTAAATAACCAGAATTACATTTTCCATTTATTTGTCCAAACCTATTTTCAAATGAATTCATGTCTGTTTCATTTTGACTATTAGAAAGGAAGAATAGGTTTACTATACCTTTTTAAAACAAATTCTCTCAGTAAGTACATCTGATAGAATTTAATTGAATTAACCTATAGAAAAATCATGTTTTCTAGTTATGGATATTTTGACAAAAGTTGCAGTAACTTTTTTTCATGATATACACCTCTCCAGGTCCCAGTTGAATCCAACTTTTTCTAGGGAATAAGATCCTCTGGGAAAGTGAAGCAGATCCTTCAAATAGTTTTTTGTAAATTCCATTCATTAGTAAGCAGAATGTTCCTGCGTTTTTCCAAGGGCTATTTTCTTCATAGAAGGTAATAAAATATTGTAGAATATTCTAGCTAATTAAATAGTAAAGTTAGAATCTTTAGTTTGAATGATTGGCTTATTTTAATATGCATAGCAAATAGCATTTTCATGACCCTCTTCCAACAGCTCCACATTGACCCACTTTCTTCTGGACAGGCTTCTTATTTGGATGCCATGGTGAGGGGGGCTAAGAGTATTCCAAGCCCAAGCCTGAGTTTTCATAGAGAATATTTCATTTCTGCAGACACCTCTGCTCCCAGGATCAACTAATGTACTTCAGAAAGGGAAATTTTTCAGAGATTTTGAATTGGCCTCCTTTCTCTGTTGGCGTTATTACTATATATATGTTCATCTTTCAACATATTCGGGCTTCCCTGGTGTGGCTCAGACAGTAAAGAATCCGCCTGCAATGCGGGAGACCTGGGCGCTATCCTTGGGTTGGGAAGATCCCCTGGGAAAGGGAATGGCAACCCACTCCAGTATTCTTGCCTGGAGAATCCCATGGACAGAGGAGCCTGGTAGTCTGTAGTCCAAGGGGTCACAAAGAGTCAGACATGACTGAGTGACTAAGCACATCTCTCAAGGACTTATTTTTGAATTCTGAAAGCTTGATTGAGGCTATATCACAGTGTAAAAGGGTTGGATCCAGACAGGCCAGGATCCTAGTTTTTTTCCTTCATAGATGATACTGTGTACCTCATTTATTTTCTTGGGTCCTCCGTTTTCTCATCTAGGAAATGGGAATATAAACAGCCACCTCTCCTACTTACTGTGAAATGAGATAATATATGCAAAGCTCCTTGCAAAGAGTAAAAGTCCAATAAAACAAAGCTGTTCTAACATAATACTGAATTTTCCAGTTTATCATATGGACATGGCCATTATCTCTGCAGAGTGGAATACAATATATTAGAGATGTTTTAGCAACAACTCAAGTCCATTTCCATCTCCCTGGAGTCTACAGTGTTTAAAGACTTGACATTATGGAAGTATATTGTCTTCATTAATTTATGTTAATTTTTAATGTTAGTGTGGTAGTATGGTATATATGCAAAAGCCTGTGTGTGTGTGTGTGTGTGTGTGTGTACTTATACACACAGCTGCACATTGCATACACACAGATACTTCAAGGAAAAAGAGTTTTGCCCCTAAGAAAGCAAATTTTCATTAAAGCCTAAACCTGGGACATAGTAAAAAGCATTAATTACAATAGGGGCCTTTTTTTTTCTTGACAAGGAAAGAAAATTCTTAAAATGAAGCTGCTTTGAAATTAGCAAAAAAACTATGTTTATTGATCATATTTTATGAAATTAAAAGATAGAGCTTTATAATTATGTCCAGTGAAACAGCACACGCAAGCTACATTTGTAATATTCTCTTATAGATCTGTTAACCATGTTATTTCCTCTTTCATCTATCAATTTCCCTTCAAAGCCAAAGAGCTTATCTCCTCTTAGAACACAACCACATGGGCATATCATCAGATATCTAGATGGCTAAGTTGTACATTTGATACATGGGTGACATTAATGTAATATTATGATGGATATCTATTAGCACGTACATAACTGAAACATAGACTCTCTAACGTCTTTGACAGTGGCTGCCCTTTGCATGTCAGTGTCAATCCACACCAGAATCACAAGTATGAACAAACGTGACAGGAGAGGCTGTACCAATTATAGATGAAGGGATACTGTCTACTCCCACCATTTGATGTGATTTATTTGGCAGTCCTTCTGCATTTGTAGGCAGCAGGTTGTAGCTGTTTATGAAGTGACAAATGGTACTCAATGACATTGAATGACTTCTCTAATCAATTTAGCTTGTCTAAAAAGTGGTCATGAATCGCAGTGCTCGTCGAATGTCAATAGGTACAGAAAACTTTCAACTTTTTGCACTAAAAACATATTCCACTATACACCCAAAGAGTGAAAGAAAGAAATAATAAAATTAGCTCATTTAAATAACTGTCTTTCAAAGGGGCTAAAAAAAAATACCATGTTTTATAAGGTTTTTCTTAAGGATTTTTTCCCTTAAGTATTCTTTTTTATTGATTTGAGAGAGATGCATTTTTTTTTCTTGGTCAGTTTTACTTGGGAGAAGGGGTAGTATATAATTATCTACACAAATGCATAATTCTCGAGTGGAAAGAGAAAATAATTTAACTAAGATTGTCAGTGAAATAATTGAGGCCGCTACTATATAAAAAGCCTTTGGGCTTATGATTCCAAATATTGACTAAAGTTTTCAATTACTATTTAACCTATTTAAACAAAACTATTTCATTCTAAGTGATTTTACTGATGAATTTAGTTTAATTAATTATATTTTTAAAAACTATCCACTATGCACAGGTTTGGTCACATAAACAGAAGTCATTTCCCGGACAAACTGCAGAAATGTATACCGTTTTACATGAGTTTAAAATAATACTTTTGTCTCACACATAAAACTAGTATAACAGAATAAAGTCATAGGCTAGGCTAACCTTACACAAGTGTGTTTAGGTATTTGTTTCAATTTAATTAGATGTAGATAGTCTTTTACATACTTAATTCAAATCACTACTGCAATAAGCCAGGAATGATTTTTTCCTATCTCTGTATTATTCAAATTTATTAAACAATATCTCACATTTGTTTGACACCATGTCAAACTCAGGACTCCTAAAGCACGGCTGCAGCTTTGGAACTGTTATGCTTTCTCGGACTTTAATCATTTTTGGCAAGGCTCCATTTCCTGTCAGAAAGTGAAACAGCTTTGGAATGTCATTTTCACGAAAGAAAACAGAGAGAATCCAAGAGGAAGTTCTCCTCCACTCCAGGTCCCCTAAGATACTCCAACATGCTCACAGGAGGGCTGGAATACATCAAACATCAGCAGAGGGAAAAGGACACAATTTTCCCACATTAAAATACATGGATAAAGTTGAACTTCTGCTAAAAATAGTTCCCATGACTAATCCTATTAAGTTTTAAAAATTGTTGGGCAGTATCTTCCTTGAAGCAGAATTACTCTCTGCCATCACACTGTGTTGCTGCCTACCCACCTCCCGCAAAGCCAGAAGCCCCTCAATGTTAGATCCTCATCTTTCCCTTTGTAATGACTTTAGGAGAAAAAAGAGAGAGAAGAAGATTTGATAGTGCCTTTTATTCTGGTCTCAAATATCAAATAAACCAAAAAAAGATAAACAGATCCAAATTACCTCAGAATACCAAAAATTTTGAAGAGCAATATGCTGTCCTTATACATCTGCAATGTTTCCCTACTCACTCTGTGTCTCCAGGGAGCAATGAGATTGCAGAAAGTAAATTAAGATGACTGAACTGTGCCACTTTAAAGCCTAGACAATGTTGGATGCAAAAATTGAGTAGCAAATGGAAAAAGTCTATACTGTGTTGGAAATGGAAGCACCTGATTTTTGCCTCATGTGACAACCATTATGGCCTGGATAGGGATGAGGAGGGGATGCAAATGGGTCACTAAAAATGCTCAACAAAGCTTAAAGATCCTGAACCAACTATGTATATTGTCGTCTAAGAGAGAGGAAGTCATCAGTGCTCCCACCATCTTCAGCTCATACTGATAATCAATGTTACTTTAGCCTTTCAGAGGAGGAGACATGGGAATATAAAGTAGTCACTGCAGAAGGAGTCATTAGGTACCATGATATTGGCATATGTTAGCTAAGTGATTAGCAATGGTGAGGTTCAGCTGCAATGAAACCTAAACCCAGCTGATGCCATTAACATGCTGGATCTAATGAACCCCATAGACCACATTAAAGCAGAGAACGCAAAGTGACAATTGGAGAATGGCTTTTAACGAAATCATCAATCCAAAAAAGGAGGGGTTGAGGGGACAATGTTATTTGAGAAACCTTTATAGAACCACTGGACAGTCTCTTACTTAAGCATGTTTTAAAGGACAGGCAGGTAACCCATCCCTAATTATGCTGCTGCTGCTAAGTCGCTTCAGTCGTGTCCGACTCTGTGCAATCCCATAGACGGCAGCCCACCAGGCTCCTCCGTCCCTGGGATTCTCCAGGCAAGAGTCCTGGAGTGGGGTGCCATTGCCTTCTCCATCCTTAATTATGAGGAGTATTAGAAAGTATTTGGGCTTAGATATTTTAGAAAGTATTTGGGCTTTTCATCTTTCTAGTTTCACCTTAACATGTAGAAAATGAATAAACCAACTGATATAGAGTTTTACACTTTGTCACCATACTGTGCAAATGTCTATAAGCTACATTAGTCATAAAGAAAAGATCCTTTTTTACAGGTTCTAAATCAAATTGTACATGTTTAAGCTAATCTATAATTCACAGCCACTCAAGCATTAGTCTTATTCTGTATAATATATTTCATTGAAAACTGTGACCTAGAACTCTATCAACATGTAGTTCTATCCAGAAAGGATTTGTTCACCTTCATGCTAACCAAGTTTTTCAGTTTGCTGTGTAGGTGTAAAAGGTTCTAGCTTAATATTGAGCTGGTCCAAACAAATTTTTGGCCAACCCAACAGCTACCAAAGCAACTGAGAGGGGAAATCTTCAAGTTCACCAAGGGAAACTAACTCAGTTGACCCAGTGGTAAAGAGCTGCCTGCCAATACAGGAGATGTGAGTTCAATCCCTGGGTCAGGAAGATCCCATGGAGAAGAAAATGGCAACCCACTTCAATATCTCTGTCTGTAAAATCCAATTGACAGAGGAGCCTGGTGGGCTATAGTTCATGGGGTTGCAAGAGAGTCGGACACAAACTTTGCAACTAAACAACAAGAAGCATTGTAGTGAGCAGTAAAGCATGTGGGGGCAGGAGCCACCATCCCTGGGTTTAACTCTCAGCTCTGCTATTTACTAATCCTAACATGGTAACTTCTGTAGCAGTGTTGGACCAGCAGAAAAATAAATAGCATAGAGTTAAGACAGACAAGGAAGACTGAAAGCAGCAAACAAATGATTTTTACTTCCCTTTTGAGCAGCAATCTTATAGTCCCCACAATGCAGAACTTAATATTGTTGGGCAGTGAATTTTGGCTTGGTCTTCTATGGATACACATGGTTTGTTCTCTGCCTGAACCATCAAACAACAAATCTGAATCACTATCCCCTGAGACCAACAGGATCCAGAAGGCTATGAATTCAAACTTTCAGAAACTATGTACAAAGCCTGTATGTCAACAAGCAGAAACAATTAGGAAGGATAAACCATTGCTCTTAAAAACAGAATCATCCCACATCTAGAAAGATTACAATTTTATAAGCCATTTGTAAAAGTTTCAGGGCAACATGACCCAAGCTCAGAGAACCTCAAGTTTCTATTTAAGAAGACAAATTACAATAGATATTTCAATTTTAAAATTTAACATAAGTGAAGGGATTGTCATTTTGCAACAGAGGGTACAGGCTGGATCTAAGTACATATGGGTTTATGTAAAAATATAAGCCCATTTTCCTAGCCTCAGATTCACGTGTTCTAATTCTACTTGGCCACTAACTGTGTAAGTCCGTATTAAATCTCTCTCTACTCCAGTGTTCCTTCATGTAAAATGGGACAATATTCATGGCTACCTCATGGGGTTATTGTAAAAGCTAAATGAGAAAATACATATTAAGCACTTAAATACTGCCTAATACACAAACAACCCACAAGAAACATCAGCTATTATAATTCATTGTGCTAGATATTATGTAGAAGTTTATCATTTTATGTGAGACTCAATTCCAGATTCCTGGGAACCCATTTCCCTTCTCTTTTGCCTAAATGCACATCAGATAATCTCTGTACAAATTCTAGCACAAAAGATTCCACTCCTCATATCCTCCTCAATTCCTCCACATCAGTAAAACTCTAAATCTTAGGAATCCAGTTAAACTATCTCCTCTTCTTCTCTGCTACCTGCTCTGTCCTGCTTCCCTTCTCTATTGGGCTAATGTCTTTGGTCATTGACTGTGAGTCTTGGTGTTCCTAAATTCAACGTTCAGGCTTTGAAACCTAGGAGAACTCCTTCAACAGCATAAACGTATCTGGATTTATTGGCCAGCTGAGTCCACCAGCAGATGATTTAAAGTGTCCACTGACTTCATGGTTGCTTTTGTGTTGACTTCTTTGCAGAACTGCCAGCCTAAACCTAGATTTCTGAAGGATGCCTGTAGGGGGATAGTCACCAAAGATCGACTCTAATGAACAGCTTGCTGCAGCTCTAATGGTGAGACATATAAAATGCATCATACATTAAATTTAATGTTGCCTCATTAGTCTTAATTAGATTCCTACATTACACCAGGATTATGGTTTCTCTGTGTTTATGATTTCTCCTAAAATGAATCTAGCCCAGATAATACTTTAGTGTACTTTTTAAACCTTTGAATAAAAATGTCCACTAATGGATTAATATTAATAATAAATATTCTTGATCTTATAAAAATAATA
Source organism: Giraffa tippelskirchi (assembly GCF_054371585.1). NCBI lineage: Eukaryota > Metazoa > Chordata > Mammalia > Artiodactyla > Giraffidae > Giraffa > Giraffa tippelskirchi. The sequence goes on from NC_137277.1 coordinate 112,718,108, forward strand.
GCAAAAGAAAGGCAAACTAAGTGTATTTCTTAGGAGTTTCATGTCATGCATAAAGCTTATAAAGGATGACCTGTAACTTAGGAATAAACTTAAAAACTGCAAACATTTGCTTACTAAGAAAAGTAATTGGTCTATTATTTCCTTTATTCCCCTTTCTATCATTATGCATAATATGTAATACATTTTTTCAATAAAAGAGTAGTTGCTTCTTGCCTCTTCTCCCCCATTTCATAGTTTATCTTCTCCTTTTATTAGCATTTACTGTGAAGACATATCACATTCAGTATCATCATATAGCTATTAAAGAATTAAGGAGCTTGAGAAACCATAGACTGCAACCCTCTTTTAATTATAAAAATTGTAGTCCACAAGTTTTAGAGACTAATGAAGAACATAGAGGTAATGGTAAATCCTTGACCAGAAGCCAGATTTTCTGGCTCACAACTTGTCGTATATATGATCAACTCCCTAATGTAACTGAGATATATTTGTCTGCCATCGTCCAAACACATCTTGCAATGCAGGTCTCTAACTCCTGACTGAGTTCACACATTCACACAGCTGCCACACCTGAACAGACTCCAAAATGCCTGTTGCTTGGCTGCATTTTTATCAGCAATCCTGCACTCATAAAAAGAAAAACCAAAGAAATTACACTGTGAATCAGGTCTGTTAAGAGTAATTCTTCAGTTCTCCATCACTGTATAGTGAAAGGGTTGATGGTATAGAAGGCTTAAAAGCCTCCCTTTCATTTATATGTATATGCTAGTAATTTAAGGATTGTAACAGACCTTAGGGAACAGATTCAAGACTCCGGTCCTACTGTAGACTCAGGACTAAGTTGTTTTGACTCCTGTTAAAAATGGACATGATTTCTTCTCTTTGTCTCTCTGAGCTTCCCACTGCCCTCCAGCATTTGCTAAAATCTGCCAGTGCCACTGCAGAGCAAACTCTCATCTGGGAGGAAAATATTAAGATTCAGGGCCCAAAGAAGGAAACAAGAGAGTGGCAAGGAGAGAAGAATTCAGAACCAAATAATATTCTTGTGCAACTTGGAAACACTAGCTAAGCATGGAGAATATTTCAAATTTGCCAGCCCCTTAAAACTGTGAGCATGAGGAGCAGATAGCCACAGGGAAAGCTGGAAGGCTTGGAAGGAGCCAGGAAACACTGAGAAGTCAAAGAACGTTTTAGGCCAAATTGCTTTTGGTCAATATGCATATATTCATTTCTGTAATCTACATATTTTGGACATGAAGATCTATTTGCCAAACCAGCAAAGATATGTTCACCCAGGAATTATACAGGATTATCATGAGTCATTTTCCATCATTTTATCCTAACTAGCTGTTAATTTAGTGACTCTTCATAACAAACCCCTGAATAGCATATATTCAAAGCCTTGAGTTCCTAAAAAATTGTAAAACCACTTCCAAATCAGCCCCAACATTTGAAAGTTAAAAAAATTACATTTGTGAATAAAACTTTAACTACACAATGGACTATTTAGGTAAAGTGATGTCGAAAGCTTTCTAAACTATAGAAAGAAATTTAAAGAAGAATCAAATATGTGATATAACTGCTTATGATCTAAAGCATATAATTTATGATGTAATTACTTCATTTTATTGTGAATATTTTAGAAGAATACAAACTTGAAAAAGTTAATATTAAATGCTCCAAAAAATGATACCCCATGAATTTTTAACAAATTTATACCGGGAGATCTAATAGTCATGTAATGAAATGGACAGTAGCTTTGCTATTAAACTTTTAGTTTAGTAGCAAACTATCAAACCACCCACAAAATGTCAAAATATTCTGTATACCTCAGACTTAGAGGTGTCTGACTCTCTGTGATTTATGGAAACATTATTTATAATGCATTTTCTGTTCATTGCAGTCCAGTGCTGTACCTTTTATAAACCTACTGATTAATATCAAACAGTGAACAAATCTGACAAGCAGGATTACCAATCTAACAAAACTGTTTATAGTGTGAATGAAAAAGGCACACCATTTCCAGGCAATGTACTTAATAATAAAATCCTGTTTTACTTAAGTGGTGAAGGGATTACTTAACTGTCAAAGTTCCTTTAACTGTTAAGAGCTGCCACATTAAAGATACACTATTCAAAAGCACCAACAGACTATTTCATGGCAGTTTATTAATCATTATCATATTTTCACATATAAATATAATATAATTGATGTGTAAAAAAATAAAATAAGTTCAACTATTTAAAATTAAGTTGGCTCCCCCTAAGGCATTTTTAGGGTAGAGATAAACAAAAATTTATTTATTTTTTATAAAGATTTATCTCACTTTTTAAAAATATTATATATTTTTTGTGAAGCAGGATATTGATATATGTCATGGGTTGAGTTTGAACATTTTTCATTAGAAACAGAACTTTCATAAGATTCATAACTTATGTGAGGTATTTTGCAAAACCCTTTCTTTAATTTTGACAATTATACTAGTCTATTTCTTTAGTTACATAGATATTATAATAAAACTACAGTTTGTAGAGAGAAAGTAGTTTTTAACTCCATAATTATTAAAAACTGTTGGAATATCAGCAACAAATAAAATAATTCATATTACTAAACTCAATTATTGGAAATGAGTGCATTTGATAGATGAATGAAGAGTTGAATAAAGCTACTCTAAAACTTTTTTTAAGACTACATCATTCCCAAAACAAGCAGGAAAAAAAAATTATGCAAAGGGCTATTCCTATTATGATTCCAAATTGTGTTTTTGTTAGTATAAGACAGGAAATTGCTAAACTTAATTTTAAGATGACAATTTCCTTTAAATTATTTTTAATTAGCTTAAATATCACATCTATGGAAAGAACAATAGCTTACAGAGTCCAACACACTGAGTTTTATTTCACATCTCCATGTTCAGCTTGAGCCTTTGCTCTTGGAAATCATAAGAGAAAATTTTCTAAAGACTTACATAGTAATAAACAAAGAAGAATATGAGTAAATAAAGTTGTAGCACCTAATACATTTTCCCCCAAATAGAACAAAATAATGTTGGTAAAGAGTAATATCACTAGTAGTAGCAAAGAAAGAAGTTCCATAGATCCATTCCCCTATAGAAGCAACCACTAAGCTGGCAAAAATTTACAGAATTAACCCTTTTGAAACTCTGGATACTAATAGGAAATCTTGCAATAATTGAGGAGTGATTAATGAACAAAGAAGCTACTATATTTTGGTATTTAAGGATATTCCAATCAGGTTACTACTAACTGCTGAGATAATGTAACAGAGACTTACATGACCACACATAATAAAGTATAGAGTCTTTGCAAGAGTAGTTCGGAAATATTACTAAACAAATAGACAACTGCAGTCCACAAGTCACAACAGCAAACTCTGGGGAGAGATTTATTTCTGATTCCCACAGTTGCTACCTTATGATATGCAAAATGCCCAGTTTTCAAGTAAACATTATGAGACATGCAAAGAAATAGGAAAGTATGACTTATTTTCAGGATGGAAAGAATTTGGCAGAAACCATACCTGGGAACCCCGGAGATTAAGCATCCAAGCAGGGACTTTAATCAACTGTCTTTAATATGCTCAAAGAGTGAAAAAAAAGGTCAAATAATTAAAGAGAAAATGATAGCTCAACAAATAGAGAATATCAACAAGAAATGAACACCAATAGGATTCAAATAGAAAATCTGAGGCTACAAACTACAATAGCTGAAATGTAAAATTCTCTAGAGGGGTTCAACATACATTTGAGCAGGCAGAAGATTCACTAAACTTGAATATATGCCATTTGAATTTATCTAGTCTGATGAACAGAGGAGAAATAAATGAAGGGACAAGATCAGATCCTAAAATATCAGTGAAGTACCCTCAAGTACATCAATATACACAATATGATAGTCCAGAACAAAAGGAGAAAGGGACAGAGAGAATATTTAAAGAAACAGTGGCTAAAAACAAAACAACAACAACAACAACAACAAATAACCAATTTGGTGTTGAATCTACACATCCAAAAAGCTCTACCAACTCTAACCAGAAGAAACACAAAGAGATCCACAGACACATAACCAAACTGTTGAAAGACAAAGAAAGACTCTTGAAAGCATCAAGGCAGAGATAGAGCTCCTCTTGTATAATGTATCTCCAGTGAGTTTAACATTAATTTCTCATCAGAAACCATGGAGGCTGGAATGTAGGGGGATGACATATTAAAGTGATTAAAGAGAAAAAAGAAAACCCTATCAACCAATAATTCTGTGTCTAGTAAAACTATTCTTGAAAAATGAAGGAGAAATCAAGACATTACCATATAAACAGAAGCTGGGGGGGCAAAGTTACAAGAAATGTCAAAGTGAACTTTTCAGTCTGAAATTAAAAGACATTAGACAGCAGCTCAAAGCCATCTGTTCAGTTCAGTCGCTCGGTTGTGTCCAACTCTTTGCGACCCCAATGACTGCAGCACGCCAGGCCTCCCTGGCCATCACCAACTCCCAGAGTTTACTCAAACTTATGCCATCCAACCATCTCATTCTCTGTCATCCCATTCTCCTCCCGCCTTCAACCTTTCCCAGCATCAGGGTCTTTTCAAATGAGTCAGTTCTTTGCATCAGGTGGCCAAAGTATTGAAATTTCAGCTTCAACTCAGTTCCTCCAATAAATATTCAGGACTGATTTCCTTTAGGATGGACTGGTTGGATGTCCTGGCAGTCCAAGGGACTCTCAAGAGTCTTCTCCAACACCACAGTTCAAAAACATCAATTCTTCGGCACTCAGCTTGCTTTGTAGTCCAACTCTCATATCCATACATGACTTTTGGAAAAACCATAGCCTTGACTAGATGGACCTTTGTTGGCAAAGTAATATCTCTGCTTTTTCATATGCTATCTAAGTTGGTCATAACTTTCCTTCCAAGGAGTAAGTGTCTTTTAATTTTGTGGCTGCAGTCACCATCTGCAGTGATTCTGGAACCCAAAAAAATAAAGTCTGTCACTGTTTCCACTGTTTCTCCATCTATTTGCCATGAAGTGATGGGACGGGATACCATGATCTTTGTTTTCTGAATGTTGAGCTTTAAGCCACTTTTTCACTCTCTTCTCTCACTTTCATCAAGAGGCTCTTTAGTTCCTCTTCACTTTCTGCCATAAGGGTGGTGTCATCTGCATGTTTGATATTTCTCCCGGAAATCTTGATTGCAGCTTGTGCTTCCTCCAGCCCAGCATTTCTCATGATGTACTCTGTATAGAAATTAAATAAGCAGGGTGACAATATACAACCTTGACGTACTCCTTTTCCTATTTGGAACCAGTCTGTTGTTCCATGTCCAGTTCTAACTGTTGCTTCCTGACCTGCTTACAGATTTCTCAGGAGGCAGGTCAGGTGGTCTGGTATTCCCATCTCTTTCGAATTTTCCACAGTTTATTGTGATCCATGCAGTCAAAGGCTTTGGCATAGTCAATAAAGCAGAAATAGATGTTTTGCTGGAACTCTCTTGCTTTCTCAATGATCCAGCAGATGTTGGCAATTTGATCTCTGGTTCCTCTGCCTTTCCTAAAACCAGCTTGAACATCTGGAAGTTCATGGTTCATATACTGTTGAAGCCTGGCTTGGAGAATTTTGAGCAATACTTTACTAGCATGTGAGATGAGTGCAATTGTGCAATAATTTGAGCATTCTTTGGCATTGCCTTTCTTAGGGATTGGAATGAAAACTGACCTTTTCCAGTCCTGTGGCCACTGCTGAGTTTTCCAAATTTGCTGGCATATTGAGTGCAGCACTTTCACAGCATCATCTTTTAGGATTTGAAATAGCTCAACTGGAATTCTATCACCTCCACTAGCTTTGTTCATAGTGATGCTTCCTAAAGCCCACTTGACTTCACACTCTAGGATGTCTGACTCTAGGTGAGTGGTCACACCATCATGATTATCTGGGTCATGAAGATCTTTTTGTATAGTTCTTCTGTAGCTTAAAACCATATAAAGAGATAACTTCAGTAAAGGTAACTTCATAGGAAAATATAAAAGTCAGCATTATCTTGTTTTTTGTTTGCAGCTCCTTTTTAAAAAAATGAAATGTAAAACATAAACGTATAGAAAAATAATTATAAATCTAAGCTAATGGCACATGGGGTTTTTTTTTTTTCAGTTTTATTTATTTATTTATTTATTTATTTATTTATTGTTACTTTACCATATTGAATTTGTTTTGCCACACATTGACATGAATCCGTCATGGGTGTACAAGTGTTCCACAAACTGAAATGGTGGGAGACAGAACTGTAAAGGAGAAGTTTTTCTATACTATTAAAGCTACATTGGCTTTGATTAAAATTAAATTGCTAGACATTTAGAAGGTTAATATTATTATCAGAAGTAGCCACTAAGAAAATAACAAAAAGAAATACAGAAAAGGAAGTAAGGAGGGAATTAGAACACTAGGATAAAATCAACTAAACAGAGAAGGCAGAATAGAGGTTCAGTTCCGTTCAGTTCAGTTGCTCATTCATGACCAACTCTTTGAGACCCCACGGACTGCAGCATGCCAGGCTTCCCTGTCCATCACCAACTCCCGGAGCTTACTCAAATTCATATCCATTGAATCAGTGATGCCATCCAACTATCTCATCCTCTGTCGTCTCCTTTTCCTCCTGCCTTCAATCTTTCCCAGTATCAGGGTCTTTTCCAATGAGTCAGTTCTTTGCATCAGGTGGCCAAAGTATGGGAGTTTCAGCTTCAACATCAGTCCTTCCAATGAATATTCAGGACTGATTTCCTTTAGGATGGACCGGTTGGATCTCCTTGCTGTCTAAGGGACTCTCAAGAGTCTTCTTCAACACCACAGTTCAAAAGCATCAATTCTTTGGCGGTCAGTTTTCTTTATAGTCAAACTCTCACATCCATACATGAGTACTGGAAAAACCACAGCTTTGACTAGAGGGATTTTGTCAGCAAAGTAATGTCTCTGCTTTTCAGTATGCTGTCTAGGTTGGTCATAACTTTTCTTCCAAGGAGCAAGCATCTTTTAATTTCATGGCTGCAGTCACCTTCTGCAGTGATTTTTGGAGCCCCCCCAAAATAAAGTCTATCACTGTTTCCATTATTTCCCCATCTATTTGCCATGAAGTGATGGGACCAGATGCCATGATCTTAGTCTTCATCTATGCCTCGACCAATAATGCTGAAGAAGCTGAACTTGAATGGTTCTATGAAGACCTACAAGACCTTCTATAACTAACACCCCAAAAAGATGTCCTTTTCATTATAGGGAGCTGGAATGCAAAAGTAGGAAGTCAAGAAATACCTGGAGTAGCAGGCAAATTTGGCCTTGGAGTACAGAATGAAGCAGGGCAAAGGCTAATAGAGTTTTGCCAAGAGAACACACTGGTCATAGCAAACACCCTCTTCCAACAATACAAGAGAAGTCTCTACACATGGCCATCACCAGATGGTCAATATAGAAATCAGATTGATTATATTCTTTGCAGCCAAAGATGGAGAAGCTCTTTGCAGTCAGCAAAAATAAGACTGGGAGCTGATTGTGGCTCAGATCATGAACTCCTTATTGCCAAATCAGGCTAAAATTGAACAAAGTAGGGAAAACCACTAGACCATTCAGAATAGAGGTACTGAGGAACAAAAAAACATATAAAACATGTAAAAAATAAATTTAAATTTGTCAGAAGTAAGTCTTTCCTTTTAAGTCATCACTTTAAATGTACATGGAGTTAACTCACCAATTAAAATACAGGAATTGGAGTAATGAGTTAATAAAAATAAAAGCTTGATCCAAATATCTGCTATTAGAAGTAACTCACTTTAAATCCAAAGACAAAAAATATGTTGAAAATGAAAGGATAGAAAAAGATAGTATATACAAGTAGTACCCAAAAGAGAGCAGGAGTATCTATACTAACATCAGAAAAAGAAGACTTTAAGAGATAAAGAAGCACTTTGCATATTTATACAAATGCCAAAATATCAAGAATATAAAACAACTGTAAGCATTGCTATGACATAGCAAAATTTATGAGACCCATATTTCTCTATTTAAAATACATTAGCTACCATTTCCCTGATTGTAGCCTCTAAATTGCCAACTTAAATCACTTTAAAATATTTCCTACTTTTTATCTCCAAAAATGCTGCTTATAAAAACAGCACTTCTTTGTTTTGTTTTGTTTCTCAAGTCCCAATTTACCCCATGAGCAGAGTCATCACCTGGCCCCACATAATCCTCTAGCCTAGAGGACTGTCTTCTGGGCTGGTAATTCACCTAAAAGAACAGACTGATTCTGACAATCTGGGTTTTCCTTTATTCATGAGTCTGTGATTATTTTGAAATTACTCTAATTGTAAAATATACCACAGTATTCATCATATTTACTAATTGTGATCTTTGTACACTTACACTGCATTAATAACCATAGGAGTAACTTGTGTGTGCTATGTGTGCTAATTCACTTCAGTCGTGTCTGACTCTTTGTGAATCCATGGACTGTAGCCCACCAGGCTCCTCTGTCCATGGGGATTCTCTAGGCAAGAATACTGGAATGGATTGCCATGCTCTCTCCTCCAGGGATCTCCCCAACCGAGGAATTGAACCCATGATCTCTTTCGTCTTCTGCATTTGCAGGCAGATTCTTTACTACTGAACCACCTGGGAAGTCCTAACCTACATACATGTTTTAGAATTATTCATCTAGTAAGTCATTTATATTTATTAGTAGAATACTCACAAGAGGATTAATCTGAAACATATATATGTGTGTACATACACACACATATATATAATAGAGGACATAATTAATTTGTTGATGAAATATATCATCTCAATTGAATTGTCAGGTTAAAGAATAACTGAATAAAAATTACTTGCAGTGAAGTTCACCTTCACTTAAAGTTTGAACTTTGCTTTATTGTTGCTTGTCATTTTGTAATAGATTCATGGAAATTACATTTCAGTTTCCTCAAACTTCTTAGACAGGTCATTTTATATTTTTTATTATTTCTTTTCTTTAAGCATACTCTTTAAAACCTCTTATAGATGACTAAAACAAGAATAAAATCCAACCCCCTCCCAAAGGCACACTTCTTTAGAAAATATTATAATTTAAATTTGAAAAAAGAAGCCTAAGTTTTTCAGTTCTAATTCTGGATTCCCTTCTCCATTTCAGTGGAATACACACTTGGCATTTATAATTTTCCAGATTCAGGAGTCACAAATCTCATATCTTGATTTGTTCTCATGCTTAATGTGAACAATTTCAATTTTATTATTTTGAACTTCTTGGTAATATGAACTACACGAAAATCATATCATGGTGAGTTAGGACTGCAGTGAGAAAAGCTGGGAAGACGACATCTGACATACATTATTGATGTAATCTCCCCTAGTCTAATCAAAACATCAACTAGTATTCCAGAACTGAGCAGCTGCCAGGCCCAGCAGGCATGTCACTTCTCCAGGTATAAAAGATCTGTGTACCTCAGGGAGAAAAAGATGATTATAGCAGGCTGGTTCCCCTGAATGAAAAGAAATCAAGAGTTGTTAAACTGAGTTCTTTCTACCACTGAGTCTACAAGTCCAAACTTCTGAGATACTAGGAATAAAGAGGCTCCTCTTTGATACCCTAAAGGAGAACAGCATTCACCAGCAGAACACCACACACTTGCAGATGTGGACTACAAATTTTTCCATCATGTGGGGGATTGCTACTGCACGAGGCTGCCAAAAATTAAGCTGGCACCACAGAGTATGAAGTACAATAAGTTGGCAAGGAAAAATTGCAGTGTTCCTCAAGGACCAGCAACTAACAGGGGAGAAGAAGCAGAACATCCAGACTAGATAGTCCCTAGTAAAACAGAACTGCAGATAGAAATCAATAGATTTAATTGACACAAAACAAATTGTAAATGTACATAAAATGATTCAGTCACAACATTAGGAAAAAACAACCCAAACAGAAAACATGGTTATCAAATTTCAAAATGTAGTATATAAATTGAAGATGAATATGTTACTGATGAGACTTGACTAATTTTCCGGAAAAATCAAGTATAGGAAATATTTCAAAATATAGAAAAAAGATACAAAAACCCAGAAATCATAAAAAAAAATATTTAACAAACTTAGAGGAATTCCTCAGGAAGTATAACATGTCAGTGATGTTTTATAAAATAAATTTCACATGAATTAAAGATTTGAGTAAAATATAAAACAACAATAATCATAGAAAAAATTTAGAATGTCATGTATTTTACCTAGTTTTAGGCCAAAAGATCAAAAAGGGGGAAAGAGAAAATATTTGCTATGAAGACTTAAGTTCTGCAGCAAAAGATAGCATAAATAAAGCAACGTGCACATGTTAGAACAGGAAGAAAATGCCTACAAAGATTATAAAAGGTTGTAGGTAAATAATCAGAATGTAGTAGTTATAAACTGACGAGAAAAGTATAAGAATCTTATGTGTAGAAGTTTTCTATTGTTGCATAACAAATTTTCTCTCAAAGTTAGGAACTTAGCAAATATTTATTTCTTCACAGTTTCTATGAGTCAGTGCTTGGGGAGCACCTTAACTAGGTTCTTTTACTCTAAATCTCTCCTACAGTTGCAGTTAAGCTGGGCCACTATAGACTCATGAAGTCTGAATTAGTTGGAGGAGAGCTGCTTTCAAATGTCCTTACATGGTTTTCAGCAGGGTTCCTTCCCTAGACACATGGACCTCTTCATAGTGCTGCCCCATGACATTGCAGATGACTTCCCACATCGTGAATAGCATGGAGTGAGCAAGAGAAAGTACTCAAGAAGAAAATCTGCTGCCATTTTTTTTAACCTTACCTCAGAAGTGATGTCCCATTATGTCTTCTGTATTCTACCTGTTAGAAGCTGATAACTAACTGATAACTAAATCCAGTGCACAAAGTGAAAAGTTGACACAAGGGGATAAATGTCGTGAGTCAGGAATTATTGATGATATCTTAGAGATACTCCTACCCCTACTATGGAAACACAGTTCCATAGTCAAAATCCCTGACTCATGATGTATATATGTGTATATATGTATTATTTTTCAAAATGACAATTAAGGAAATGCATATTAAAGTCTTTAGTAATGAGATATCACTTTGTACCCAACAGAACGGCAAACCCTCAAAAAAGTAAGTGTAATCCCTCTAGAAATTTTAATTTTTATGCTTAAAATTAAAATATACATATATACTTCAACTAGGAATTCCACTTTTTCCAATCTATCCTGTAGAAATAAAATCAACAATATTGACAAGTATGTGTGACAAGACATTATTTGTAATAGCTGAAACTAAGGTTGCTTGGGAGTCAGATGAATGACTATGATTAAGAGTGATGGCAAAATAAATTGTGGTTCACTTTTACCATGGAACAATATGCAACTTTTAAAAATAACTAGTTAGAGCTATACTGGTTATCTTACAAGGATTTTGGTAAAATGTTATGCAAAGAAATAAACATAGTATGGTTTCATTGTTATAAAATAAAATCTATTGATTGATATAATTATACTGTATATCCATCTTATATATATAAATTTATGAGAAAGAAAAAAACATGTGGAGAAAAAGAAATACATTGAGAAGTAGATACTAGGTTATTTATAAACCAAAAAAAAAATCTGCACAAAGATAGATATATATAGAAATAGTTATTAAATATATACATATGTTTACACATATATATATCAATAGATGGATACATACCTAGATACATAAATAGATACCAATGCATGGACAGATAGACATCTATGCATCTATCTATACATATATTTGAGTGTGTGAATGTGCGTGAAAGTGAAAGTGTTAGTTGCTCAGTCATGTCTGACTCTTTGAGACCACAGAGGAGCCCTGCCCATGGAATTCTCCAAGCAAGAATATTGGAGTGGATTGCCGTTTCCTTTTTCAGGGGATCTACCCAACCCAGGGATCAGAACCAGGTCTCCCACACTGCAGGCATAGTCTTTACCAACTGAGCCACCAGTAAATGAAGAATTTTTCACTCTTACAAGAGCCTTAAAACATAAAAAGAAGCAAACAAAAATGTTGTTGCTTCTACCACACTCTCTTTAAGGAGGTTCTTCCTTTTTGTGAGCTGTTGAGTTCAACTCTTTGCCACCCCATGAACTATAGTCCACCAGACTCCTCTGTTCATGGAATTTTCCAGGCAAGAATACTGGAGTGGGTTGCCATTTCCTTCTACAGAGGATTTTCCCAATCCAGGGATTGAACCCACATCTCCTAAATCCCGTATTGGCAGGCAGATTCTTCACCACTGAGCCACCTAGGAAGCCCAGATGAGTAGCCATCTTAAGCAAGAGAGTTCAAACTATAAATCACACAGGGACACAGACCTGCCATGAAAACTAGTACTTATTGAGTGGGAGAATCACCTGCAAGTAATACAGGTGAAAGACCTGCTGCACAGATCTGAGTACATTACCCTTTATCAGACAGTTGTTCTCTACAATTTCATACATTCATTTATGCTAAATCAACTCCAGGGTATTTTGGCTTATGAGCTGATAGTCTTTGTTATTTTATATATTTATGGTATTTAGAATAAACCACAATTTATATTCAGGAAAATTATTAGAACTGGAAAATGTACTACTCTGCTAGGCAAACAAGAAAGATAATACAAAAGGAAGGTCTTTCAAATATGTAATTGTTGCTTTGTCTCCAGAAAAATAAAGTGCTTTTACATCACAGGTAAGAGGAACCAGTATTATCTTCACTGCAGAGCACAGCTCTTCACATTCTAACCACAAATAAAATAAGAGCTAAAGTTTTGTGTTTCCATGTGTATCAATTAGCAAATGAATTTTGAAGCACTGAAAGTATAGTCTCAAAAAAGTTCATTTACAAAGCATGCGAGAGTTTTAAAAATAAATAAATAAGGGTGAAAGTCTATTTCTAAATAGCAATCTAACCTCAGAAAACTTTCCCTGACCACAGTCAAATTCAGATCATCTTAGCTATCTTTGGAGAGAGGTTTTTAAAACCGCCAATTCTCACAATGCTGTGAAACACAAAGAAACAAATAATATATAGTATCCTACTTGCCATTAGAAAAAAAAAAAAAGAGTTCTTTCGTCACATATTTCAAACTCCCATTGACTCAAATGAAAAAGGCCTTTTTACTGGTGCTATCATGAAAGCAATCCCTTAGCCACAATTCACTCTTGAACCGTCTGCTCTTAAATGCTTTTACATCATGATACCCTCTTTCAATATGGCCTGTTTACAAAAGAAACAGAGCATGATAACCAATTCCTGAATCTTTTTTGAAGACAAAACATTCTCTGCACAAACTTCCCTTACAGTTGACACTATTCCATACATACTTCTTCCATTAATGATGGGCCTCACCTACCACTTGCCCATAGACTGCAATTTCACTCTAATTACTATTACTTCTGAGCTCAGTAGCTCAGTTGAGTCTGACTCTTTGCCACCCCATGAACTATAGTCCACCAGACTCCCCTGTTCATAGAATTTTCCAGGCAAGAATACTGGAGTGGGTTGCCATTTCCTTCTCCAGAGGATCTTCCCAACCCAAGGACTGAACCCACGTCTCCTAAATCCTGTATTGGCAGGATGAATGGAACAGCTGATAAATGGAACAGCTGAAGTTTATATGCATACTGGACACCAATTCCTATAATTTCATTCATCAGAAAGGTTTTCAGAGTTATTAAGGAAGAGTAAAGTGAATAACTATTGACCATGTGAAAAACTCCATTATGTAGGTCACTAACATTGTTAAAAGCAATGTTACAGGAGATAAATGTAATCCAAAGAAACACATTTTCTAAGTAGTTCATAACGACCTTGGAAATTCAAAGAAATATCCACAAATGATTAGAATATTTAGAAGCAAAAGTTGATTTATTCACAGAATGAGAAAAACTGTACATTCTAAATTTTTAAAAATATGGTTACCACAAGTATTAAGGGAAAAATGATTTGTGCTACATCAAAACGGAAGATGAATTTTGAGTTTAATTTTTTTTCCCCATGCCACATGACTTGCAGAATCTCAGTTCCCAGACTAGGGATTAAACCTGTGGCCTTGGCTTTCAAAGCTCTGAGTCCTAACCACTGGACCACCAGCAAATTTCCAAAAGTGCCTAATTTTTAAAATATAGGAATCTAAAACTTTGAAATTGTTAACTATACAAAGAAAATTTCCTTGTTCAGAAAAAAAAAGCTGTGTAATGTTAATTTTTAAGCTGAAGAAATCCCAGGAGGTGCTGAAAACTGAGACTTGGAAATGATAAAAGTATTAAAGACGTCACACAGATAACAAATGACAGAACAAAGATTCAAGCCCAGTTCTGCATTCCATGCTTTTAACCACTCTGCCATGTTGCTTTAATTTTGGGGTCCTGCTAACAAATATCATGCAATATAGTGGGAAGATAAGGTATGACTTTTAATTTGAAATTATGAATTAAGGAAGAATAATAGTTTAGAAGAGTTTTAAGGTTTTAAGCCTGGATGACTGAGACAAGTATATTGTCATTAGGGGATGGTCCTCAGCTTCCCCAAATGCCGGCAATCACTCCTCTATTTTCTAGGCTAGAGACTAGGAGTTATGTATCTGGGAAATATACCAACCCAAGAGAAGACCCAAAGATTCTGACATCAAATGTTTCCCAATGAAATGCCCCAGTCAGATAACCTTACAGAGGTAACCACAGTCAACAGACCCATTCACATACTCAAAGCCTCCTAGAAACTTTTTAGTGGCCTATTCTTAAATATTAACAGATAATTAAGAATATCTTGGCATCTAAAGAAATGTGCAAACGAGAGAAAGATAGAAACAACCAAGAGAAGGGAGACAGAGTCATTTGAAGAAACATATCTTATGCAAGAAAAAAAAAAATCCTCCACAAAAGCTTCAGTTAATACTTTCTAAGCATAGAAGGAGTTATTATATTTATGAAAAAAGAATAAGTATCTATTAAAAAGGAACATTCAGAGAAAAAGTAGTCTTAAAAATTAAAAATATGAAAGCCAAAATTAAAACTTAAAGAGGTACAGAAGACAAAGTTAAGGAAATCTCTCAGAAAATAAAGAAAAGGACAAAAAAATAATCGAGAAAAATAAAAAAAACAGAGAGTCAGTATGGATGATCCACATTGCATAGACCAAATAATTGGACTTGAGAGAAAGAGAGAAAAAGGGGGAAAAGAATCCAAAAAATAATTCAAGAAAATATTAATCTAGGGAAGCCATGAGTTTCTAGGTTGAAGGAATATACTATAAGATCATGATAAAAGATGTCATGAAATACACAGTGAGTAAACCACCATGATGGAGAAAGCACTGGCAACTCCCTCCAGTACTCTTGCCTGGAGAATCCCCTGGACGGAGGAGCCTGATAGGCTGCAGTCAATGGGGTCGCTAAGAGTTGGACATGACTGAGCGACTTCACTTTCACTTTTCACTTTCATGCACTGGAGAAGGAAATGGCAACCCACTCCAGTGTTCTTGCCTGGAGAATCCCAGGGACGGAGGAGCCTGAGCCTGGTGTGCTGCCATCTATGAGGCTGCACAGAATCAGAAAAGACTGAGCCACTTAGCAGCAGCAGCAGCAGCAGCAAACCACCATGAAATAGCAGAATATGGAGAGCAAAAGGAAACTCTTACACACTTCTAGGAAGAAGAAACAAAGAAGCAATTTAAATAACTTTGGACAAATAGCAAAGCTGAAAAATAAAAGAAAGCAGAACAAAACTGTCAAAATTCTAAAATAAAGTGATTTATCTAACCTAGAATTTATACCAAAATATTGCTTACATAAAGACATTTTCATACATGAATACTCTTAGACACCATTTTCTCCCATGCATTCTGTTTTGGTTTTTTTTCTTTCTTAACTCTTAGAGGATATGCTTCAACAAAATGCAGGAATACACTGGCAGAGAAAAATGTGGAACTGAAAACACACCTGAGCTTGGCAACACAATCAGATAGGTAAAGGGTAGTTCCTACGCACTAAGTCCCAGGTAGCCTACCAGATAGGAAGAGGTTTGAAGAGATGACACTAAGAACATTCCTGGTACTCTCCACATACTAGGAGGAGATTTCAGGAGATGAGTTTGAAATAGAAATAGTGATCATTATTTAACTAAACAGAAGGAAAAAAAGGGGGAGGAAAGATTCATATATATATAAATATTATGTATATATGGTTCAGATGTGAGTAGCGTTTATGTAAGTGAAATAATATAAACAGTACATAGTTAAGAGTCTACTCTTCCAATGCAGGCGGCACCGGTTTGATCCTGGTCAGGGACCTAAGAACTCACACGCCATGCAGCAAGGCCAAAAATATTTAAAATAAAATAAAATTTGAATATAAGATAGGAAGAACCAAGATTTTCATGTGGGAAGGGAAGAATGGTAAGGAAAAAAGAGAGCCATATCTCATTTTCAGGAAAAATTGAGAAGCAAGTGTCTAGAACTGAACATTTGAGCAATAAATGAATATATTATTTAAAATACAGAGATAATAGAGTGGAGATTCACTGCTTCTAGGAGACAAAAATGAGACAGTGGATCAGAGCACCCTTAACAAACTTTAACTATTTGATGCTTTAAACTATATATACCAATCTACCACTAATACAAGTAAAGACTGGAGAGGAAGAGATCTAGAAACGGAAAGCCTCTCTCAGGAAGAGTGTTCACTTGCATTCACATGCAGGTGTTCACTTGCATGTTCAAGGAAGGGAAAGATGAGAACTGAGAAATGGAAGAAAGAAGGCCATTGTAACAGAAGTGCACCAATCCAACCGCCAACATGCTACTCCAAGTACTTTGTTGATATCTAGTCTTCTCGTTTGTTATTGCTGTTGTTGCTCAGTGATCCTTATTTTTCTCAGTTTTAGGCTTATACCTGACTCAAATTTATTGCCAGGTCACCTTCCAAATCACTTAACAACATAACTTTATCACCAGACATCATCTCAGTGAAGCACCTTGACCTAAAAATGGGAACTGAGAATAGGTTCTAACACACCCATTCAAAAAGTCTATTTTTAAACTTCTCGTTGAATTTCCTGCATTGAAACTACATAAGATGGATGACTAATTGCTTGGGCTAAACTAGTAGCACCAGTAAATGAAATGTAAGTACAGTTTATTACCATTTCAATTTATATAATCATTAAACCAAAATCTTGAGGGGACAAAATATCTCCAATGTCTCAGAAACTAGAATAAGTATGAGTACCTAATTTTTATTTTAAAACATTCTAGGAAATTGAGAGTAAAAACATTATTTCAATAGAGCAATTAGAAAGATATAATAAAATGTTATTTATTTGAGTTAAAAATGCATGTTCTTAATGTTACTCAAAAACTTTTACAAACTCTTGCTGGATTCTGAGTGCAATCCTCTGAGATAGAGGATCCAAGACAGATGCTCCTCTGCCCATTTAGGAATAAGTTCCCACTCTTGCCTGAGGTCCTTGGCTGCTTATGGGAACCAAAAGAACCAGTGGACTTCCAGCCCAGGGTTGATTCTCTGGTTTAAAAATAACCTTTTTACCAATTTTCCAACTGGCATTCTTTCTTTATTCACTAAAATATGCTATCCGTTCAGAAATTAGGAATATAAAATCCATGTGGAGAGCACCCAATTTATTTTATGAAAAACTGTTATAATATTAATTGGGTCCCAGCTGGCACTAGTGGTAAAGAATCCCCTGCCAATGCAGGAGACATAAAGACATGAGAGATGCAGGTTTGATCCCTGGGTTGGGAAGATCCCCTGGAGGTAGGCAAGGAAACCCACTCTAGTATTTTTACCTGAAGAATCCCATGCACAGAGGAGCCTGGGGGACTATGGTCCACAGGGTCGCATAGTCAGACACAACTGAAATGACTCAGCATGCAATATAAATATTTAATAAAATTGACATAAAATATAAATTAATAAATAACTGTTGTATCCAAAGTGATTCCATTCTGAGGAATATGGTAGAATTACAAAGACAAAAAACATATATTAAGTTGGCCCAATTGTTTACTTCAGGTATTTAGTAAATTCATTAGAGTTTAAATACATCCAAAACTATTCTTCAGTTTTATAATTACTGATTCTCAAAATGACTTAATTTTTTCTGGGTAATAAGTCTTTATATTCAGAACTTGCATTACTTTAAGGAAACTTAGAATAATGTGTAAAGATAGAAAATCACCAAAAAAAAAGAAATCACAAGTCACTGATTTAAGCATATTTGTGTCTTTCAGGAAAACTATAATTCACTGTAACCTCTTTAATTCAGAACTGTATAAGATTCTTAACTTCAGCATATGATTTTGAAATTTGTAAAATGAAAACATAAGAAAAATAGATTGATATGATTAAGTATTTTGAAAGTTATAGCATTGATCTTTTCAGTAATTAATAGCCTGCATTTCAATTTATACTATCATAATGTGCTTTCCAGAAACTACTCAAGCTCTAAATACTTAGGATGTGAAGAACATTGAGGGATTAAACTATAACATAAAGCAGAAAATGTTTTGAGAGTACATTTAAAGTATGTTTGATGGACAGGAGAAATAGTAATTAATATTGTTAACTTCCATATTTGGAATTAACCCCCTACAAATACACATGCCTATGCATCTTTGATAAGTCTTTACTATGATTATTGCACAACAGAAATTGTAATAAACAAAACAGCAATATCAGTGAGAGAGAAATTCACAGAAAACACTGATTATATTTGATATGGTTTGAAAACTGGCTTTGAGTGAGTATCTGCTTAGAGAAATGCTTGGAGAAAGAATGTCCTTGGGAACAATCATAAACAGAAAACTCTATAGACTGGATTTACAAAGAAATAAATATATACATAGTATATAAAGGCAATGTCTTGAGCACTATGCTGGCAATTTTCCAGGAGCCCTGGGAACATGCCTAATTTCCATCTAAATTTGCACATATCTTTATTGCAATCTCATACCCTGTGAAGATTTACTCACTCTCATGTCCTTTGGCACAAGGGAAGAAATGAGATATTTCTCTCTCTCTCTCTCTTAATCTCTCTCTCAACAGTCAAATCAGTGATGTTCTTGAAAGATCCATCAGGAGTCTATCTTTAATTTGTTGAGACCTCTTCTCAGGATCACTGATATTTAAAGAACTAAAAAACAAAAAACCTCAGTCACTGCTTTAGTTATGAAATTTACTCCCAAGTGATTTCCACATCAGAAACTGAGTTGTACAAATGAATCACTGAATAAGGCTACACCCCATTATAATACTCTGAAACTCATCCCACCTGTGCATGTAAAACATGTATTGTCAAATAATTCTGTTATGAGGTTGCTAAACTTGACATCCCTTCAAATGGACCACTTCCTGAATATCTATTTGAAAGCTTATTCTTCTCAGTTATTCTCATCTCCTCCCTGTCCACTGCCTCCTTCCGCTCAGAGTAAAAACATACTCAAATCCTAGAAAAACACATCAATTATAACCCCCATTGAGTCATTGCCTTCTACCCTCACATTTGTCGCCAAGCTTTTAAAAAATAATTTAGGGTTTCTTTCTCTACTTCTACTCTTCTCATCCCCTTGTAATCTGTTTCTGCCCCACAAAGTACGGAAACCATTCACTTCAACTATCACCAAAAACCCATGAGTCATCAAATCTAAGTGTCTCTTTTAACTTTTATTAATATGTTGATGATGGTGATACTGATAGCTAAGTTCACCGATCACAAACTGCCTGGCACTGTGCTGAGCATTTTGCATGTGTCTGTTAGCACATTTATCCTCACAACTATCTTTTCTTTAACAAGATTTTTTAACAGCTACATGGAGAAATTTCAGCTTCAAGAAATGACTTGATTTCCCCTAGGTTGCCCATTTCAGAAGCACTTGGCCACTTTGCAGCATTTTCTATATTTTCCATGCTTATTAACAACCCATCATTTCTTTATTGATGTGCTTCCATCTCTTGCCCTGCCCTAACTGATTTTTCTTCTGGCTCTAGAAGACACTGCTTCATTTTCCTTCTTTTATGTTCCTCTTCCGTGCATCCTTCATATGTATTAATAGTCTCACCCTCTGCTACACATTATGCCCTCATCCCCTTCTAAGAATGAATTCCAGATTCAGATTTCTGGCCAAGGCATTCCTCCTGACTTGGGCACATGTGGCAATGGTGCCCTTCTTCTCTCTTCTTGCCCACAAGTCTCTTGCTTTCTCTCATTCTTTTCATCCTGTCAATGTTACAAATCTACAGTATCTCCCTTTATGCTGTTTTTAAAATCAATCTCCTCTCTTTTCACTTCTAGTTGTCCATGTGAAGAATCACATTACTTCTGACTGATGAATCGCAATTCCTTTCTGATAAGGGAAAAATATAGACCAAAAATTTTGAATCAGAAAATCCTAAATTTGAAGCACAGCTTGGGCATTTACTATGTGCTAGTGAAAAAAATTACCTATGTCTCAGTTTTCCTCTCAACAAGATGGAAATAATACAGTGTTGTGAGGATTAAGCACTGGCGACCCACTCCAGTACTCTTGCCTGGAAAATCCCATGGACGGAGGAGCCTGTTAGGCTACAGTCCATGAGGTCGCTAAGAGTCGGACACGACTGAACAATTTCACTTTCACTTTTCCCTTTCATGCACTGGAGAAGGAAATGGCAACCCACTCCAGTATTCTTGCCTGGAGAATCCCAGGGATGGAGGAGCCTGGTGGGGTGCCATCTATGGGGTCGCACAGAGTCGGACATGACTGAAATGACTTAGCAGCAGCAGTAGCAGTGAGGATTAAACAAAATCATAGGCATAGCTGAAAAACAGAATAACAACTCAGAAAAAATTAGCTTTGATTTAATTACTAACCTGAATTGTTGACTGCAGATTTTTCTCTAACCCACCCGTCATAAAGTGATCCAAAAACAGCGCAGTTTCTTTTCATGACTCAGCTCCCCTAAGCCTCCATGATTTTATCCCAAGCCTTCTCTAGATCTTTCTGTCTCCTATTTCTCCATTTCATAAAGTCCCTGCAGTTTCTCTGAAATGACCTTCTTTGAATAATTATCTCTGCCTTTGCATAGATAGCTGTCTCTATGTAATACATTTTGACCCCAACATTCACAAATCAAAATTCAAACCAATTCTTTAGGATAGAGAAACTTTCAAACAAAACTATTATTTCCTAGAATCATCCTGTTAAGATTAATTTCTTTCTCTTGTATCCATATCCCAGCCTAAAACTATTTGCTGAAATCAGCCCTTTATGGTATTTTTTAATTATGTGTCTGTCTCTCCTCAGACAAAAGGACAGACATGTTTAGTCCTCTTTCTGTCCTTTCACTTTACCTATCCAGTGGTTTGTAAAAAATAAATTCTTGATACATATTACATAAATATTTTCAGATAATACTCTCTGTAAGTAATAACAAGTAGGGAATTACAACTTGCTTAATATCAGAATATCCTCCCAAGAAGATCTAGTCTTTGTTGAAGGAATACTTTGCTGCCCTCACTCTTATGTAGCACTTGTAAGAGAGGTGTGAGACCCACATACCTGTATTTGGAAAACCACAGTTGATCTATAAACATTTTCTAAAGAGAGTTCAATCAGTTAATTGTAGATTTTGTGAATGATTTGGGTGTATGCACTTAAAAAAGAGCTGAATTTCTTATGACAAGAGAGTAGATTTGAGGGGAAAAGAGTTCTAAACTGAGAGGAGATGAAGAAGCTATGTTTCTGGGAAGAACAAAGATGTCTGATGGGCATTTTTCACCTGTTGCTTAGTGCTGTCAATATACATTTTCAACAAACATGCCTCCCCCCATATATGAAATTTTCCATAAAATTCTGTATTGCCTCCAAAGCTCTGTAAAGTTCAAATTAGTTTGAGAGAGATTAGTCAATGGACTGAGGTCTCCTTCAAAATGGACACAGGACAACAACTGAATGGGTCAACCATATCTGGATTACATTTATGTAATATTTCGGTAAATGTCCTGTATTTCCAGGATATGGGGATATAATAAATTAGTGAATAATGACCATGATCTCATCCTTTTCTCACTTTATGCACCAAATCCTGCATTTGCCTAAGTATCAATATGATTTAGCTTCCCTAGTGGCTCAGACAGTAGAGTCTGCCTGCAATGTGGGAGACCTAGGTTCAATCCCTGGGTTGGGAAGATTCCCTGGAGAAGGAAATGGCAACCCACTCCAGTATTCTTGCCTGGAGAATCCCATGGACAGTCTATGGGGTTGCAGAGTCAGACATGACTGAAGTGGCTTAGCAGCAGCAGCAGCACTATAATTTAATGACATGTTTATGGAGAATCAGCAATAAAATGTATAGTATTAATGGAAACAATAGTACTGATAACAATACCTATGATTTTTACCAATATCTCCTACTGACAAAATTCCAGGCACTGTTTTAAGTTTATAATCTCACTTAATCCTACCTATAGCCCAATATTATGAGCATTCCCATTTTACAGGCTTAGAGGCTTAGAGAGGTTGAGTAACTTGTCCATAGTCCCACAGCTAGTAAGAAAAAGGTCAGAGGTTAAGTCTGTTCACATCTACTTTAATAAATCTACCTTTAGTTCTCAACAAAAGTATTTACTGCTACCAAGGGATCCAAAGGTGTACAATGTATAAAACCCCACCACCACCACAATGCTTACAACTTATTTGGGCAGATTAAGCAAATATTCTTTAAAAGATAATCCAAAATGATTCAGATTTGAGATTCAAATTTCATTTTCCAAAATAAAAATAGAAAGATACTTGAGACAAACATGTTGATTGCCTCAAATTCAAAGTTCAGCAAGCATTTTCAATCAAGTGTAATGAGTCTGACCATCTTTAGAGAAAAGGAACTCCAAATTGACAGTGTGCTGAGTAGCACTAAGTAAGCCAAGTAGACTGGTTAGTTTGGTGAACCATGTACGTGCAATCCAAAAAGTATTCATGACTACTTCTAAAAAACACTCTCCAGATCTCTAAATAAAGTCTACCTTATTTTCTTGGCTGTGTGGTAGCCTTTTAATAAATATCTCACTAGATTTAGAATTTTTTTTTCCCCAAATGCCCACAAGAAAGTACTGTATATAGTGTAATATAATTTTTAATTTCCTCTACTGTTCTGGGTTAAATAACTATGATGCTCAGAATTTCATTTTGAAGTAGTCCTAAATTGTGAGCCAGTCAATTGCTGTGTTTCTACATTATGAAGCTCTCAAGACAAACATCACAATTGTGTTTCTTTTCTAACTAAAATATATCACAGTTTATTCTTGGGAATTATCTAGTTGAGAGGAAATCTCTAAGAATTATGCAGCAGTGACGTTAGAGTTGATATTGTTCAAACAAGGGAAAATTAGAAAGTTTGATTGGGAATTAAATCAGGAATTTCTCTCTGGACAGACTTACAAATTATTGTTATTGTTCAGTCACCCAGTCGTGTCTGACTCTTTGTGATCCAATGGACTGCAGTGTGTCAGGCTTCCCACCCTTCACTATCTCCCTGAGTTCACCCAAATTCATGTCCATTCAGTTGATTATGCCATCCAACAATCTCATCTTCTGTCACCCCCTTCTCATCCTGCCCTCAATCTCTCCCAGCACCAGGGTCTTTTCCAGTGAGTTGGCTTTTTGCATCGTGGCCAAAGTATTGGAGTGTTAGCCTCAGCATCACTCCATCGAATGAATATTCAGGGTTAATTTCTTGTAGGATTGACTGGTTTGATCTCCTTGCTTGGCCAAAGTATTGGAGCGTTAGCCTCAGCATCAGTCCATCGAATGAATATTCAGGGTTAATTTCCTGTAGGATTGACTGGTTTGATCTCCTTGCTCCCCAGGAGACTCTCAAGAGTCTTCTCCAGCACTACAGTTGGAAAGCATCAATTCTTCAGTGCTCAGCCTTCTTTAAGGTCCAACTCTCACATCCGTACATGACTATTGGAAAAACCATCACTTTGACTATACAGTCCTATGTTGGCAAATTGATAATTAATTTAAATATAGATTATATTTCTATGAGGACAAATGAGAAATTCAAAGTTAAGGCAAACATTAAATATTACTTCAGGATTAAAAGAAAAGCCAGTGATCTGAGATAAAGAGATATGTTTGTATTTTGAATTTAAAAACAAACAATGCCCTCTTGTTCAATCTGAACCAACTTTAATTGCATGATGAAATTTAAATTTCTGTGACAGACATAAGAAAATTCACATTTTTGTGCCTTCTACTTTGTTCCATAAGTGAATATGGCTTTCATCTCAAGAAAACAAAAGTACTTAACATAATATTGAAGGACACAATCTTTTAAATGAAAAGCCTATTGGCTTATGTTAGGTTCCCAATATGTTGGTTTGGCATATCATTAAGTACATGATTAGGTAGGGATTTTTTAAATCCTTTTTATCTACCCATTAGGCCAGAATGCCTTCTTTGGAGGCATTATTAGTATAACCTAATTAAGCATTATACTCTGTGTAATAAAATCAAATATATGAAATCTATGCAGTATATAGAGGGTTATCCTGAATATTCCATTGCTTTGTTTTTGATAGAAATAGCAATTCAGTGGTATTTATCTGTTATTCTACAAAATTATGCTTTTTATCCTCAATTGTAATCTAATTTACTTTGAAAATACATACTTTAATGTGAAATACATATTTATTATATATATATATGTATATGGAGATTAGGATATTTTAAGA
Source organism: Giraffa tippelskirchi (assembly GCF_054371585.1). Classification (NCBI taxonomy): domain Eukaryota; kingdom Metazoa; phylum Chordata; class Mammalia; order Artiodactyla; family Giraffidae; genus Giraffa; species Giraffa tippelskirchi. The sequence continues at coordinate 112,742,904 of NC_137277.1, forward strand.
ATATTTTATGGGCTTACTTTATGTTAACATGGGAACTTTTTGCATCATTTATTTGAAAGACAATTAGGTATTTTGTAAGTTAAACTTTTCCTTTAATATTCTTCTGAGAAACAATCTAGTTTTATTTCAGGCTCTTATCCCCACTCTCATCACTGTGTGTGTGTGTGTGTGTGTGTGCGTGTGTGTGTGTGTGTGTGTGTGTGTTAGTCATCACTGTGTGTGTGTGTGTGTGTGTGTGCGTGTGTGTGTGTGTGTGTGTGTGTGTGTGTTAGTCATCACTGTGTGTGTGTGTGTGTGTGTGTTAGTCTCTCAATCGTGTCAGATTCTTTAAAACTCCATGGACTACAGCCTACCAGACTCCTCTGTCCATGGAATTCTCCAGGCAAGAATACTGGAGTGAGTTGCCATTCCCTTCTCCAGAGGATATTCCCAACCCTGGGATCAAACCCAGGTCTCCTGCATTGCAGGCAGATTCTTTACTGTCTGACCCACCATGGAAACCCTCTCATCATCATACCTTCTCTATTTATTTCTTGCTCCAAAACTGCATCAAATAGCTTTAAATGTAATCTTAGAGCCAATCACAACCGTGTTCTTAGTAAGGTACTTTCTGACTACAATTCTATTGTAAACTGATCTATTTATCCAGAATGATCACTCTTTCTGTAATTAATTCCACAAATAAAGGTATACCTGCTTTATATCAGATTTTGTTCCAGGTTCAGGAGATAGAATAGTGTATCAAACATAAAAATCTTGGCTGTCTTGAATTTTGATCTTTAATTGCAATTTTTCCCTTTTAGTTGGTGAAATAAGAAAAGCAAACCTGAATCTTCATTCCCAGTTACCAGGCTGGACCTAAACATATGGATCAAAATAAAGAAGATATTAAGCTCTTCAAGGTCATTTTTAGGGGCTTCTATTCATTTTGAAAATATATAGGACAGGTTATGGGGCTTCCCAGGTGGTGCTAGTGGTAAAGAACATGCCTGCCAATGCAGGAGACATAAGAGACGTGGGTTCGATCCCTGAGCCAGGAAGATCCCCTGGAGAAGGGCAGGCAACCCACTCCAGTATTCTCACTTGGAGAATCCCATGGACAGAGGAGCCCAGTGGGCTACAGTCCGCAGGGTCACACAGAGTCGGACACAACTGATGTGACTTAGCACAAAGGACAGGTTTAACAAAAGATTTTCTTTATTTGACTTAGAGACAGCAGGCTCCTGGTATGAATGCAGTGAATGGTAAAAGGAACTTGGGGATGCTGACCCATTACTGAAGACTCAGAGTTAAAGTAATTTGGCAGCAGAGAACAAGGTGGCTGGGAACAAAGACCATAGGTAGAAACTGTTGCCAATAACTACAAAGGAGATGTCTCTAGAACAAAGTAGAAATGTGAGTTGATGGTTCTACCTCTATGTGATAGCCTCAGAGATTTCAGGAAGGACTGATTCTAATAGTGTAGGGAAAAGAGTGAAAGTTCATCATGTTCTGGCCCCTAAAGTATAAAGCTTTACCTTGGGAAACAACCTCTGAGTATATATAGGCATGTGAAGTAAGAAAACTACAGCTCTGGAACCTTAGTATGTGGCACCGCTGTGAGCTGAGGTAGAAGCCTGAGATAGAAGCCTCAGACTTTGAAGTTTTCTCAGCAACAAATCTTGGGAAGCAAGATATCCAAACCATGTCACTGTTATATCAGCCAAGATCTGAGGTTCTTGCACAATTCAGGAGGTAGGAGGAGACCTCTCCATACAGTAGACTTCCTGCTAATAAGCATGTGTGGAGTGGTGTACTGAAAAAGGAAAATTATTACCAGACTTATACTCGAGGTTACTGAAATAGTACACTCAGGTTGAATGAAATTAATATATAATTATATTTGTCAATTTTTTATATTCTTTATATTTGCCCTTAACATTCAGGATGAGAAAATTTAAAGAAAAACAACAATAAAAAATACTTAAACTCTAAATTTGCAAGGGAATGTCTGATTTTAAATGGAAGGAGGTTTATAATAGTTCTTCTCTCTGACCCTGTAAATATAAACCAAGACCAAAAAAAAGCAAAAACAAAACATAAAAGTATGTGCTTCTTCTAGGCTCTATTTGACTTTCTGCTGCGTTTTACAGTTACTCCCCACCGTGCTATCCTCAGAGGTGATAAAGGAGAGCTGTTTATTATCAGACTTTTCCCAGCCTCCGTCTTCTTATTCCCTTGGATCCATGTACTTGAAGGCTGTGTTGTGCCTTCACTGAGATAAATCTTATAAGGAATATCTACATTCTATAAGGAAGTTTAAACACAACCACACTACTTTCAGATAGAGTGGACAAAACTTTTGCTTCTGAGAATCTCTAAATGTCAGACAGGTAAGACCATCTAAGATAAGAGACTCTTTAGACCAGCTTTTGTGACCCTGCAGGATCAGGCCCCATCTGCACCCCATCTCACTCTGCTCCCCTGCACAGCTCTGACTTTAAGTACTTTGGACTTTGTTCAGACCTTTATATACATCATGCTGCTTTATGCTCCAAAAACATTCTCGACTTTATCACCTTTGCAAGAAAACGTCTTCCTTCTCCTTTCAGAGTTAACTCATTTCAGATCTCAACTCAATTGTCACTTCCTACAGTCAACCCCCTATTTCATGTATTCATGGTGGAAGAACCTCCTGTTACAATTTCTACTTTGCATTGTGATTTTATGTCTCACATATTAGAAAAGAATAGAATAATAGCAGAATATTACATAACAACATATAAGACTGAGTATAACATGAAATGTCAATAATATTTAATAGTATATAAAAGCTGAGACGTCACAGGCTGTAATAAGGATTTACTGCATGAGTAGTAATTTTTTTAACTTTCTATTTTACATGGCAGTATATAGCTGATTAACAATGTTATGATACCTTCAGGAGCCCAGAAAAGTGACTCAGTCATATATATACATGTATCCATTCTAATGCCTGCCCATCCCCCAAGATTGTAAATTCCAAGAGAGCTGCTAATATCCCAGTTTTCTTACTTTTTTTAATGTAATGATAACTAAAACAAGGTAGATATCTAATTAATATTTACTTAGTGACTCACAGGAGAAGGGAACAGCAAACATCTTCAGCATCCTTGCCTTGAGAACCCCACGAACAGTATGAAAAGGCAAAAAGATATGACACTGAAAGATGAACAGTCCAGGTCGGTAGGTGCCCAATATGCTATTGGAGAAGAGCAGAGAAACAGCTCCAGAAGGAATGAAGAAGTTGAGTCAAAGCAGAAACAACACACAGTTGTGGATGTGTCTGGTGGTGAAAGTAAAGTCCAATGTTGTAAACAATACTGCATAGGAACCTGGAATGTTAGGTCCATGAATCAAGGTAAATTGGAAGTGGTCAAAGAGGAGATGGCAAGAGTGAACATTGACATTTTAGGAATAAGTGAACTAAAATGGACCGGAATGGGCAAATTTAATTCAGATGACCATTATATCTGCTATTGTGGGCAAGAATCCCTTAGAAGAAATAGAGTAGCCCTCATAGTCAACAAAAGAGTCTGAAATGCAGTACTTGGGTGCAATCTAAAAAATGACAGAATGATCTCTGTTCGTTTCCAAGGCAAACCATTCAATATCATAGTAATCCAAGCCTATGCCCCAGCCACTAATGCTGAAGAAGATGAAGTTGAATGGTTTTATGAGACCAACAATCCCTTTAGAACTAACACCAAAAAGATGTTCTTTTCATCATAGGGGACTGGAATGCAAAAGTAGGAAGTTAAGAGATATCTGGAGTAACAGGCAAGTTTAGCCTTGGAGTACAAAATGAAGCAGGTTTAAAGCTAACAGAATTTTGCCAAGAGAACACACTGATCATAGAAAACACCCTCTTCCAACAACACAAGAGATGACTATACATGTAGATGGGGAAACAATGGAAAAAGTGACAGACTTTATATTCTTAGGCTCCAGAATCACTGCAGATGGTGACTCAAGCCATGAAATTAAAAGACGTTTGCTCCTTGGAGGAAAAGCTATGACAAAGCTAGACAGCATTTTAAAAAGCAGAAACATTACTTTTCCAACAGAGGTCTGTCTAGTCAACGCTGTGGTTTTTCCAATAGTCACGTATGGATGTGAGAGTTGGACCGTAAAGAAGGTTGAGCACTGAAAAATTGATGGTTTTGAACTGGTGTTGAAGAAGACTCTTGAGAATCCCTTGGACAGCAAGGAGATCAAACCAGTTGATCCTAAAGGAAATCAATCCTGAATATTCATTGGAAGGACTGATACTGAAGCTGAAATTCCAATACGTTGGCATGCTGCAGTCCATGGAGTCATAAGGAGTTGGACAATACTGAGTGACTGAACAACACCAACAGTAAATGAATGAGTGAGGTGAACACATTTCATAATCTGTAATAATAGAATCTACTATCACAAAATCTAATATAAAGTGAATAAATGCAAATTCCAACATTTATATCCATAAAATCAACCACAAAAGTATGAAATGAGGTACATGAAAGTTAAGGGCAGATGATACAAAAGTATATTTCAGTATCTTACTTAATTATAATTTCCCTATGAATCAACAGTATGACATGTTTCCCTCAGAACAGAATCACTAGGAAGATAGTCCCCAAAATGATAGAAAGATTTTCCTTTTATTCTTCAAACTGATTAGACTGTATCAAGAAAACTGTAGAACACTATTTTTATAGGAATGCAAATAAATTGGAGCATATTCAGAGAAAAGAAATTGCCATGATGAGAGCTGGGAAGCCATTTCCATGTCTGAAAAAAGACATTTTGCATTTGTTTATTCATTCACTCACTCATTTAATTCATTCAATGAATAGAGTGAGTATATCACACCAAGCACAGATCTGGGCAGTTGAGTGCATCAGCAAGCAAACGCTCAGTCGTGTATGACTCTTAGCGACCCCATGGACTGCAACCCATCAGGCTCCTCCGTCCTTGGGATTCTCCAGGCAAGAACACTGGAGTGGGTTACCATTTCCCTCTCCAATGCATGAAAGTGAAAATTGAAAGTAAATGAATACCTGGAGGAAAATATTTGAGGCAGAGAAAACACTCAAGTGAATGCCTTACCTTAAGATGAAGATTACCTGGCTTGTTGGAGGGGCAATAACAACATCAGCGTGGCTAAGACAGAGTGAGTCAGAGTGTAAGAGTACAGGAAAGTCTGCCTGAGATGTAGCAGGAAGCCAGATCATGGAAGCACCTGAAGGACACAGTGTTTACTCTAACACAAGGAGCCAAATGAGACTGGATAGAAATCTGTATGTTAAAATGAACCAAATTGTAGAAATTGACAAAATTTAACTCTGTTTTAATATTATTACTAAGAATCATAAAAAATAGAATGGACCATTTTATCATGGACAAAATTTTTTTTTTTAATTCATAACTCAAAATGTGCTGTGAATTTATATGTTTTAATTCATGTCCATTCTATTGATGGAAAAATTGAGGCAGAAGACAAGACACAGAAGTGATAGGAGAGTTCAAGATCTCATAAATCCTATTTCCATTTTCATTTTGTCACATTCTAATGCAGATGGTCTCTCATGGTCCACCAGAACTTAGGGGAAAGCTTCCAGATAAAATAATTTTAGTGCAGCTCTCAGGATTTAAATAATATATAATGATGTTTTAAAATATCATATTAATATATATCATAGGCTTATAACACATAAGCATATATAAAGTATATATGCACCTATAAAATATAATTATATAAATATTCAATACTGTAAAGAATCATTAATATATAATACTTCAAACATTCTATTACAAACATTGTGAATGTATATCTTTCAAAACAACACAATTTACTTCTCTTCATTTTTATTATCCTTTGGCATTTCCTGTTATATAAGAAAATAGCAAGATATCTAGGGCATATATTCCTGCCTCATTCAGGGGATTTTAAAAAAATGAGATCTAAAAAATCTATCTCTTAAAAAATGTGTTAAATTATTTTTAAGTGCTATAGAATTTCATTTTTTTTTAATTTGAAAATACCTAGAGGAACTTAAGTTGACAAAAATTATGCCTCTGTACACTATTCTATTGATGCTTTTAAAAAATAAAACTACTCTGTTTATTTAAGCAGTGTATCCATCCTGCAAATCCTTTATGAGGGAAACAATATACAAAGAAACACACACACACATCACCCCTTCCTAAAAATATTTCCATTACTCCTCAGACATCACCAAATAGCAAACCTAAATGATTAGTCTAACTCCTCCAGCTCACTAGTCAATTTAGGGAGCGAATGGAGGTCTTCAGAGTGAAGTAAGTGGACAGATTGAAGAACAAGGAGGGGGGTAATGTTTTCTGGAAGTAGCTCTTAGAAATCCTGTTCACAGCCTGGAACTGCATAAATTTTCTCTGCATATGTTATTGCTACCTTGGGGGCCATGATAGCATATGCATTTTGGGTTTAAAAAAATAGATATATGTACATGAATATGTGTGTTTAATGCATAAATATTATGATGACTTCTCTTTCATGGGACTATGTAGTCCCTTCAGACTGTACTATAGCATGTACAGTAAATAAACAGTAATCCATTGAGAATGCATATATTTTTTGAGAAAACACAAGGTAGGGGTGAAAAGGGGCCGAATATTATTGCCCAATTTAGAATATCTCAGAAGTGAAAAATTATGAAGCAAAATAAACTCAGCAAGACAATACAGACATTTGGTGGTAACACTGACTCCAGCAGAAGAATCAATATGAATACATAAACTGGAACACAGAATCTTGAGAAAGCAAGAAAATCATACTTATGCATTAGTGTAACAGCTAGAAAAATTTAAAAAGCAAACTAACATATTCTTAAAATGTATTATGTAATATGATTAGGAAAATATAACTGCTGGTCAGGTGACTTTAATAAAACCAGTAAGTTTAGTTTCTTAAACACCTGTGGGTTATTATTATGAAAAGAATGTTATTATTTGAATATAAATTCAGCCCTTGATGTATTTTGTTTTTCAGAGAAGGTATATGTTCAGTGTATTTAGCCTTACTGTTCTTTGTATATGTAGTAGAACAGGATGATAAAAGCAAATGATCGTAACATATTTGGTTACCCAGTCAGTTCTCTCAAACACAGACTGACAAATCTAATATGAATCCCCAGAAATTCAGTTACTTCTAAGCTTCAGTATTCTGGAATACATAAAATAAATATATGATCAATGAAATGAAATATGACAAAATGTTTCATATTGATGTTTTCTTCTTTCAAAAAAATGCCTTTTTGGTTAATGCCCCAAGTCACTATTTCCATACATTTTCTTTTTCACAATGTATAGATTTCCGAGTTCTGATCTCAAGTTCAGGGAGCCTGGGGAGAAGTGGGAGATTTCTTCAAACCAGGGCTGTTCCTCAGCTTTTCACATGAGAAAATTGTTAGGAGCATTAAAGTATTTCTGACTATGCTGCATTCCTTTGTTCAGAGTGAGTTTTGGGAACACATCCTTTTCTCATTATATTTCCATAAAATATATTTGATCTATTCTATTCTTAGAATACCTCTGATGTGGTCTGTGAGTGGAGCACAGTATAAAAATATTTCTTTTTTATATGAGACAAAATGTTTCCATTTCTTAGACACATAAAAAAAAAAAATCCAGCTATATAGCACTCAAGAAAGTAAAACTTGTTCAATACATTTTCGTAGTGCTCAAAGCAGACCACGGAGGCTCCCTCTTCCTCTATTGTAGTTCAGAACCTCACCCAAGGCATGGAGCCCTCTGCAGAACAAAAGGAAATCAGGAAGAAAAAAGGGAGCCAGGAGGACTTGGAAACGTTGGATAATTCAGCTAAGAAAGCAAGTTTATATTTAGAAGAAATAAAAGAAGTTAACCCTCTTTCTCTAAGACTAAATGAGTTTGGCTAAATTTGTATTGGGAACTAAAACATTATCAAAATTTTTAATAGTTTAATGTGAATAGTTAACATTTCCTACGGGTGAATGTTGAAATGTTTGCTTAATTAATTCAATTTAGAAACCACTAGTACCAAACAAGTCTTTTTTGCAGTTTTCTACCACACACCCAGGGTACACAGCACCAGGCCACACATCTACAACCTGGCCTAGTTGACCTTTTGATTATTCCATCAGCAAACAATTTTTTAAAAACATTTTTCTGCAGAATATTTGTCTTTGGCATTCCCTTGAAAGAGAACAATTACTTCAATCTAGTTTTGTCAGGGACAATTGAAACTAGAAGTTGTCCCTGAAGGATTGCCACCCACAAACTCAGTCCAAAACTAAAGACATAGAAGAAATCTACTATTAATTTTCTTTGATTACTCATGTTATTGCAGATTTATAATTTTCATGGTTAATATAATAAGCTCTACAAGGGCAAGAATTTGGTCTCTCTTACCACAGTGTCTAACAAATCTAGAACTGTTCATGATACACAGCAGTTACTCAATAAATATTTGCCAAAATCATGAATAAGTGAATGAGTTAGGAAACTGGACTGCATTCTCTATTCCATTTACTGCTAAAAAGGAAATATACAAAGTGACAATAATTGACCCAGTTAAACTGAGAACTTCCTGATTGTCCTGATTGTCCAAGAAGACCTTATCCGTCCTAGATGAGATAATTGACTAAATATCTGGGAAACAATTGCTCCTTGCAAAAGATACTATCATAGTTACAGACATGTCTGAATTCTTTTTATAAGAGATAAGTGCAATGTTTCAAAAATTCTAAATATTTTTGTATTGGAGTGAAATACTGAATAGCGCTGCATCCTTAAGCTTTCATACAGCCCCCGATGTTAAATCTCCCTGCAGATTTAGCACTATCAGTATTATTGCTATTGATATTGAACCAAAGTAAGCAGACATATGTATAATCAGTTTTGCTGTAAAGCGTTATATGCAAAAATCATGCAATAAAAAGCTCCAGGACTTATGCAGGAAACGATTTGGGGGTATAACACTCAAAAACTTTGTCAGTGACTCGTTACAAAAAAAAGAAACCTGATAAAAATGGCAGCATAGTTTTACATATGATAAATGGGTAAAAAAATACGGAAATACTTCAGTAAATGTCACTTTATCTTGAAAAAGACCTGAACGTTGCTTATGCTGGTGACCTCAGAAGAGTTTAGTTCATGTCTTACTATGAAGCAGGGAAAGGAGAGCTACAAGAAATTAGACAGATAGTTGTAGTGTGAGGTGCGGAAGGGTGTGGTTCATAACATATGAGATGTGAACATGGTAGCTGGTGAACATTTGAGATATGTGCATGTGTGTATTTTATCTCCAAGCATCTCGATTCTACTGTGTGCAGTTTTCAATGTTCATTCACCTTGTGTTTCTCGTAGACAAAACTGTGCATAAAGAAGTTCAAAATTTGCATTATGCAAATTGTTCTAATATATTAATCATGTTGGAACAAATTCATGTTTTCAAAAGGAGCATTATAGCAGAAATCCTTCTATCATCTTCCAACAGAATGAAAGAAACTGCAACATAAATTTCAGCCTAGTCAACACAGGATCATGCTAGCACAGTTTGCATTTGACTCTTACACTCTAAATAAAAGTTGCTTTATCTACGTTTTAAACTTCTTAAGAGCATCAGATATTTAATAGCATATCCAGTAGTTCTTTCTCCCACTGCTTTTAATATAATAGGATTCAATAAATATTGTTTGGTAAAAAAACAGAAGAAACATTACAATATTATACTGCTCCAAGTATGTAGTCTTTAACTGCTTAGATAGAAGGGATAAAGGGTAGAAATTGCAATATAAGAAAAAGACAATGTAAGGTCATTGTGGTTTTAAATGGAGTTTGGCACTTGAGACCGCAAAAGTGATATGCTCACATATGCATCTAATAAATTATACCACAGCTACATTCATCCAATAAAATAGGTAATGTTAAATTTCTATGATCCTACATAATATTGAATCTTACTAAATTATAATTTTGAATTTCTTTTTAAAACTGAGTAATTCTGCCCAATATTTTTGCTTTTCTGCTGGCTATAAGTTAAATGGAATATATATTTTCATAGAGTTTCATTGGTTATTTTGACTATTTAAGGACAGATCAGCAGTGGACTGCACAAGAATTAACTGTTATATTGAATACCACCAATATGTGAATCACTGTTCAAAGCTATACCCAGTATACTGTTTCAAAATCTGCTCCTCCTTTTATATTATCTATTTTGGTTAACTGTTTAATTACCAAATCAAATCTTACTTCCTGTATTGATATTTGTTGGCTATAAGTAGCTGTTGTTCAAACAACAAATTTCTGTCTTCCGTAAGTTCTGTGCAAGTCAGCTGAGGTCACTGTTCTGCTTTGTCATTATCCTCACTCCAAGACTGAAGATAACAGAGCCACCACTATCTGGAATATTGCTGGTCACAATGACAAAGTAAAGTCATGCCTCTTAAAGTTTTTGCCCAGGAACAACACTTGTCTGCTCACATTTCATTGGTGAAAACAGATCACATGGACACCGTAGTTTCAAGTTGGAAGGAAATTTACTCTTCTGCTGTGCGCTGTGAAGGTGAGAAAGCTAAATTATTTGGCAAAGTCATAGTAACATTTATAAACTTAATGTTCTCCAAAGTCCTTTGTCTTTATTAAATTCTATGGTTATTTTAAAAAGAGTTCTTTGCATGTAATATATGAGATTTTTGAAATTAGCTTATTTAATTTGGGAATTTTTCTAATATGAAATAGATATTGTAGAAATGACTCTATCTTTTCCTTCAAAGATCCATTATTAATCACAGTAAAAATTTCAAGAGATTAAAACCTGACATAAACTATCCAACCAGGATTTTAATGGTTCAAAGTGAAGAAAGGATTTTTTGTTTTGGTGTTGAATGCTATTTAGATAACACAAAAACACATGACCTAAATTATTTTAGTGGTCATAGGAATTGTGCAGAATAAAAGAAAATAAATATGTTTAAAAACTTGCAAATGTTAGGAAAGTTTTATAATCATTAAATAGCTAAGGTCTGATGCTAACAGAAAAACGCTGCATGATCTCCATTCCCGTGTCCTCATTCTAAATGTACAAGCTCACATGTCAGCCATGGACTTGCCACGCCTGGTTAGATTTGTCTCCTTCAGTTACCACTCAGTTACTAACATAACCAGGCTCAGCACCTCCTCCCCAGCATGGCTTGGCTGTCCCATGAAAAAGTGATCTGGTTTGTTTAAACAGAATATTTTCTTACTGTTCTCTCTGTTATTATATATCATAGCAGAGAGTTTTGAGTTAATAAACCAGCATTTCACCACTGCCCACATGTCAAAATAGGTCACAGAACCTTCAAGGGAACATCAAATCAAAAGATCAGTAATATCACCATAGTTTGTGCCATACATTTTGGAGTATGACCACTTTGCCTTTTGGTTCATTGCCAATATATTCTGCCTTCCATTAGTCTACTATTCTTGGAATATTGATCTTTTCACTTGAACTTGATTAAAAACCTCTTTAGCCCAGAGACCAAGCTGCGCACTTCCTTTGCATCAACCACCATACCTAATGTAGTACTGAGCACATACATAGTCCCCTGGAACTTCTTTTTCCTGGTGACATCTATATAAAATGCAGGGAAGACAGAGGACTTATATTTTTTCATTACTTCACTCAAAAAAAAATTTTTTTGAACAGTACTACACAGCCTGGACTTTATAAAATTTGCGTAAACAACTGAAAACAAACTACAAACCTCAGAGCAGTAGTTCTCAATCAGGGTCAGTTTTGCCTCCTAGGGGATAGTTGGCAACGTGTGGATATTGTTTCGATTGTCACAATTGAGGCAGGCGTGTTGCTGACAATGTAGAGGGCAGAGGTGAAGAATGCTGCTAAACATTTTATAATGCAAAGGACAGACCCCGCAACAAAGAATTATACAGCCCCAAATGGCAGTTTGCCCAAGTTGAGATCCTACCTTATAGTTTAATGGGTAATGTATAGTGTAATGCTTTTCAGAGAATGAAAAACAATTTTAATACAAACTTGCTAATGATTATGTCTTTTTACCCCCACTATTCTCAAGGAGGATGATTTCAATATTTGCATCTCATTAAACAATGTAACATTGATAATGATGTTAGCTTTAGATGCTGACACATGACCAAAACTATATAAAGGAATTACTAAGAAGACTTTTTACTAAGAAGACTTTAGTAGATGGAGATGTAAACAGTTGTTTCCTTTATTTTCTTAGAGTAGAAGTAGCATTTTCCTCATTAACAGAAATAAAGAAGATAATAGTAGATAAGGCTAAGTTTAGAAAAACTATACTTATACTCCAATCATATTTCTGAAACTCTGATAACTACAGGGGCTACTCTACAGCTTGAGATCTAGCTAGTTAAGATTACCTAAGACTCAAATTCTTTTTATTCAAGAGTTTTGAGTAGAAAAATAATGTCCAATTATTTCTTATGTAATAATACATATCTAATACAATAATAAAATTTCAAATAAATGAGAAATATCCACTTAATATACAAGGATTTTTTAATCAGATAAAGATGAATCATAATAGTGTAGAACCATTTAAATTTTGAAACCTAACTTTCTTGCTAGTACTCCAAAGGTCAATTTCAAAAAACTGTGTTGAATCATTTAATGCAAATTTTTATTTGTTTAACAGTAAAATCTTCACTATTAGAGGGATGGCCCAGAACTGGGGAACCAACTGGGCATGACCTAATTGTATCTAACCCAACTGTGAAACTGCCAAAAAGCAATGCCCCTTCATTTCTATTATTGCAAAACTTCAATAAAGTGTTAACTCTCTATGCCCGTTAGACCTTCAAAGAATTAGAATAGTAAAAAGTTTTAAATACACTCGTCACACCCATTACCCACATGAAATCTTCTAAGAAACCTACTGATCTTTGTATGTTAGTGTCTATTTCTCTCTCTCTCTCTGTCTTCTTTGTGTGTATGTATGTGTCTGTGTGTGTGTGCTCATGTGTGCGTGTCTTGGAGATGCAAGGTATATTCTTCTATTTGTATCTTTTTCTTTTCTACCTTACCTATGATAGAACTGGGAAACTCCTCATCTATCTCTATATTTGTTAATCTGTTATTGCATTCTACCATGAGTCTTTTTTTGTTGTTAAATAGCTATGTCTCTTTTACTCAATTAACCATTCTTCAAAACAAAACAGATGTTTTCCTTATTTTAGTAATTGAATTATTTTACATTTCATTTAAAATGTCTATGCATTCATCCACTTAATCATTTAACATATAATTATTGAATATCTATTGTATTCCTGGTTTATTTTGGAATTAGGAATACGACAATTAACAAAAAAAATAGATTTTACATACCCTCACTATGCCTTAGAGTTTTTGGAGAAGATAGACAAGTAATCTGGCAATGGTTTTTCATATGATAAATTCTTGAGAGCAGAAGTGGAGTTCCACCAGAACATGTAGAAGAGGCAACTAAGTCAGTATTAAAGGGGTTGAGACTTGAGCAAAACACGCCTAAGGTTTTGAAATCTAGACTTAAATAAGAGGAATTGACCTAAATTACCTTTCTGGGCAGTAAGAGTAGCTATTCCAAGTGGTAGAAACAGCAGCCAAATAGTGACATGATCAGATGTGTATTTTAAAAATATCACTCACTTTTTCATACAATACTACAGTGGAAACAGGATCGTAAGCAAAGAGACCAGTCAGGAGATTGTTGCAAATGTCCCTTCGAGAGGTGAAGTTGGCTTGCAGTAGAAGAGAGACAGAAGAAATTGAAAGATTACTGTCAGTTAGAGATGAAGATGGGAGAATTAGGGCTGATGCCATGGCTCTGACCTGGTCAGTTAGGAAACAATGATGCCATTCCTTGAGCTGGAGAGTAGAGGAGAAGTAGGAGCACAGAAGGTTGAGGGGAAGGAGCTGAAAAAAAAAATAGGATAAGTTCAATTTAGACAACATTCTATATAAATTACCTAGCAGACATTCTCATGGAAGGGACCAGGGGAGAAGTTGGCTACATAGTCTGAAACATAATGAAGAATCAAGTACAATAGTTAGACTTGGGAGGTGAAAGTTTTTTTTCTTAATGAATGAATACATTGTACATATATTAAATTAATTCCTTCCAATATAGATGAAGAAGTAAAGAACCTATCATCCAGTCCTTGATATGTATCATCAAAGGCTTTGAACAATTTTGTCATCACTGTACACTTGTGTTCCTTATTGGTGTCTTTGTCAAAAGATCAAATTAAAATATTTTATTAATCTCTTACATTTGTGTAGTCCTTCACAGCTTACTGCAGTTCTTCCCCATACAACTCTGGACAAAGTCTCAAGTCTGTGAGCTGGCATTAGAGAAGCAGCCTAGGGCCAGGAAACCAGGATAGAACCACAGACCAGGAGTTCTAATGAGGTTGCTGCAAGCATTTATTCTGGGGTCACAGCCAGTGTTCAGAACCAGAAGTCACAGAGTTAACCAAGCCAAGGCCCAATATCTAAGCCAAGAGTCAGAGCCAAGGCCATGGGCAGAGCCAAGAAGCAGTCACAGGATTAGCACATTAGAACAAGCCCCAGAACTGCTGTTCAACCCATAGTCCTCCCTTAGGCCTGTGTCCTTTGGAGGCATTCTCTCTCCACAGACTGGCACTCTCAAAGGAAAGCGAGAGGTGGGAAAGGGCAACTGAGGGTTCCCCTGCCTTTATGGGAACTTTGCTTTGGACAGCACATCCACTACTCGATAACATATCTTAACCACATTCTGCACTTTCTTTTAAGACAGGTGAGGTTATTTTTAAAAAATCAACTTTGAGTATTATTTACAAATCTATTAATCCCCCTGAATGTAAACATTCATTTTTTACATTAAATTAAAATCAGTGAGAAAAAAAAATGCAATGATTTCAAATTCAATTGAATTTTTTTCAAAGAATCTTAAAAAACAGAAAATTCCAATTTCTATTTTTAATTGTTTCTTATGACATCTTATGATAGATCCTCCTTCACTCATCCTCTTTTATGGAACTTCAGTCATAACCCCTAGATTATTTTCCTTTCTCCTTTTCGATTTTGATGGAGGCAAAAGACCCTAAGATCCACCCAGGTTAAGAGAAAAAAAATAATAAATAACTAAATTTTTACTAAACCTGTATTCTTAGAAATGTAGAAAATATATTTGTCTTTTTAAATATAATTTTGAATTGATAATACAATCATATGGATCAATAATTTTAAAAGTGCATTTAAAAGTATACAGTGAAGCTTTCTTTCCCAGATCAGTCCCTCCTGTATTTCGGTTGCACACCACTGCCCACAAAGGTGATTGTTGTCATTAACTTTTTTGCTATCCCTTCAGAACTTTGTAGAAGTACAAACAGATATATGTTCCCATGTCTTCCTTTTCTAAGCAATACATAGCACCATATTGCTCTGAACTTTGCTTTTTTTCATATAAGTATGTACAGATATTTCTCATTTCTTTTTTGAGTTGTAAAGCATTCTATTATAAGATGTCTTTTAGATTCTTTAACCAGTCTTTTGTTCAAAACTGTTTACATAGACACTTAGGTTGTTCCTTTACTATTACAACATAGTGATAAATAATCTATATGGACATGAGTTTGAGTAAACTCAGGGAGATAGTGAAGGACGGGGAAGCCTGAAGTGCTGCAGTTTATGAGATTGCAGAACCAGACATGATTTGGCAGCTTAACAACAACAATTTATTTGTATATCATTTTGAATATATGCAAGCACATCCATAGGACAAATTGCCAGAATTGAATTTGATCAATTAGGAGATATTTGCATTATTAATTTTAATGGATATTACTAAATAGCCTGCCACAGTGTCATACCCACTTTCCCACAGCCTCACTAGCAGGTACTTTCAACAACTTTTAAAGTTTGCCAATATGCAAATAAAAATCTATGGTTCTCACTATAGTTTAATTAATTTTTCTCTTATTGTGGGTGTTATTGAGCATCTTGTCATATATTTAAAAGGCCAAAGATGTATTTCCTTTTCACAATATTTATGTATATTCTTTTAAGTTGTTGCTATTTTTTAATCATCAATATCTAGAATAACTTTATGACACAAGTGCCTTTCCTATAATGTGAGTTTGTGAGTACTTTTCCAAGCGTTTTGTTCATCATTTGACTTTCACATATTGTTCTTGGCCATGCACAATTTTTAAATATTCATCTGTATTTGGCTTCTATATTATCAAAAATATAAAACATACGGGTACCTCAACACGATAAAAATATATCTCTCTTTCCCTAACCTAGCATCATATTTATTTGGAATATACCAGGTGTAGGAGCAAATTAGAAATATTTAATATCAACATTATGACTAACGTTTTCTGAATGGTACTGACACACAGATATGAAAAAGAAAATAAAAATCGAGACAAAAACATACCTAGACACAACCCCCAAATTTTGCAGGACTCATACGAAGAAATTTTATAAATGCTACTGAAGAACAAAAAGGAATTCTTAAGCTAATGAAAAACATACTATTACCTTGGACTAGAAGACCCAACATCATAAAAACACCAATTTCCCATAGGTTAACCCATTCATTTTATATACAATCCTCCCCAAAATAAGTGACTGGGTTTTTCTGTGTGTTTATGTTTGTTTGTTTTGTTTTCTAGTTTTGTTTTAAAAACTAGCCAAGATAAATACAAAATCCAAACAAAAAAACAAATACATAAGAACATCCAGGGAAACCATGATTCAGAAGAGCAATAAAGGTAAATTTGTTCTAGAATATTTAAAATATATCACAAATTCTCACTAATTAAATTAGTATGTTAGTATCACAAGAGAATAATAGAAAATTATAATAAATCCAACAATAGATTCAATATATAAGGAAATATAGTTTATGATAAAGATGGTATCTCAAGTCAATAGGTGAAGATGAATTACTCCATTAATGCTATTGGGATGCCTGGATAATCATCTAAAACAAAATGTTGGATCCATATTTCATATATTCCAAGAACAGGGTAAATTCAAAATGAATCAATATTAGAAAAGAGAGAGAAGCAAGGACAAAAGGAAAGAAAAGAGAGAAAGGAAGGAAGGGAGAAAGAAGGGAAGGAAGGAGAGAAGTAGGACTAAAGCCCTAAACTGCATTGTAGGTGAAACTTGAAATGAGGCAAACTTCTAACTATAAGGCAAATATATTTTTTAGTATTTTTTATGTTTGTATAATTTTAAAATCTTGCAAATTTTTTCTTGGCTAACAAAATAACAGCCTGTGTCAAACCTCAAGCAGAGATTTTTGAGAAAAAAATGAGTAATCTCTTCTCTTTAAAGCAAAATGATATGTATGAGAATATCACAGGACTATAAACAGAGGGAATGGGATTTTAAAAGGCCTCTGGTTGAAATATATATATATTTTTTAATTCTGAGCAATCTTTCAAGTTAAGTATGTTAAGCCCTTGTATATTTTTTAAAAGAACATGGATTATAATGATTTATAGTCAGAAGACACAGGTTTGAGTTCCTTTTCTCTTACCAACCTTGTCTTTAGGGAAATTTCTTCATTTTTCTGAAACTTAGTTTTCTAACTAAGAAATGAAATTAATGGTAAAATTCTTGTCAAAGTCACCAAGTTACTGTTTTGATCAAATAATCTATTCTGAAAATACTTCGTAGTCTATAAAAACTACTTCACAATCTGTAAAAACTATATAAATGTTCATTGTTACTTAATATGTTATATATTTAAGCAAACAGATATATATTTATTTCAAAATAAGAAATTCAGATTAATTAAGCAAACAAAGATAGTCTATTCAACATCCTAGCAGCCTTGGGGTTTACAGAGTAGACGTTAAAATAAGTTTATTACTGTCTATGAAACTCCACTTTATTGATTTGAACATCATAATTTAAAATCAAGATGGATGATATGTGGAAAATTCACTATTCCAAATGGCATGTTGGTGGATAGAAGCATCAGCAGGTCAACAGGTACCATGAGGTATTGAAACAAAGCCAAACCCCTGATGGCCATCCACTGAAGCAGTCTACACAGACAGGCACACAACAGCGAGTCTTGGCAGGAGCACCCGGGCTGCAGAAGGAGCAAAGAAGGAAGGCATCTCTCTCCTCTTTCTGAACCATCACCCCCGTGTGCAAGTCTCTCCTTCAGGAGCCTGCAAAAGGTCATACTGAGAGCAAACAGAAAACAACAGCCTCTTTTCCCCTCTGGGTTTTTGTAACACAGAGGATAAAGCTCTCAGACACGATGTGTTTTGCGTCCCGACAAGAAAATTAAAAAAAAACATTTTCAAATAAGGATGCTGGGAAGAGGAAGTGGCTTCAGTTTGGGTCTGGAATCTTAACTCTAAATAGGCAAGTAGGGCCAGTTCAATTCAGGAAGCCCTATATCCAGGTGGACTCTTTATTTCTGAAAAAGAAATGACTTGCTGACTATGATTAGCCCCACTATCTGAGATGGAAAATGCATTAATATAGAGTTTACTGTATATACTTCTGTGCTTTAAATGACAGATATTATCTTCTGATCCCACTGTCTGTTCTCAAGAACAAAATAAATTAAAAATAAAACGCAAACACTTCCCTTCCCCTATTGCCTCCCCTGCCCCATGAAAAGAGAAAGAAGAAAATCTTTTGTGATCAAGAAAAATTTTTTCATGAAACTAGTTTAAATCCTTTCATTATGTTGCTCAGTTTTCATTCCACAGAATTTGTTCTTTTCTTTGTTTCACATAACTAATTTTCAAAAATTCTTCTTCAATGTTTGTTTATTTGCCCAAAGGATGGCTTCTACCAGTTGCATTATTTGAGTAATTGTCAGCAAAATTCTATATTGGACTAAGCTTCCCTAAAGGTTCTTTGTAGATTGTGCCTATTTCCACCCAGAATGATTAGGTGTAGCTCTAAGCTGAGGATTCCGCCTGTTGGTTCCACCTACTGCCGGGGCATGCTGGAGTCAGCTTGCATCACTTACCAGAGTTGATAATGATTGTAGCTGGAAATTGGCCATGGCACAGATATTTAACTATGGAAATTGCCAAAAACTAAAAACCAACTTCCCCCACTCAAGAAAGTCAGTTGTTAGTCATTTTCCAGCATACCACAGCTATGTTCTTTCTTGCGGACCACTGTTCTCTGACCAGTGTGATGAAAGAGGCAACTTAAATATTTTGAAAGGATGATTTGCATCCTACTTGCAATACAAACTGAAGGTGAGTGCCTACTCATACCAAAACATATAAACCATATTGAGTCAGGTGTAAAACCATTTGACATCCTCCAGAAGCAGAATTTTAAGCTGTTAAGTATATAATCACTTTATGGCACTATTGGGAACCTATTCTTGAAAGCCATTCATATTTCTTGCTGGCAAGAATTGATTTCAGTCTTTTTTGTAATGAGTGGTTCATTTTTTAAAAATTTCTCCCAGTGCACTAAGATCACCAGAATTCAGAGGCAATTTACTAAGGCTGAAGCCAGTTGGCTGGATGAGTACAACCACCTATAAGAAGGTATCATAGTGTGACTATTTTCCATGCTCCACTATTTGCAGCAAACCAAAAATTCAAATAAGTTGCAAGACAGAGTGTGGAGAATGGAAAAGTAAAGGGGAGGGAGAGCTGCAGTTCGTTAATCAAGTCATGAACTAGAAACAATTGCTTTGGGGCAATAGTATAGGGAGAACATAGGTACAAAGGATTCTCATTCCTAGCTTCCTTTCCCTGCTTTCAGCAAATATGGTGGTGAGATGGTCCAAAACACTTTTCTCCTAGATACCAGATAATTTGAAATCTTCTTCAAAACATGACCTAGAGCATTTGTTGTGAGATGAATTGTATCTCCCCCACAAAATTCTTACATGGAAACCTTAAGGCACCAGTAGCTCCTCAGAATGTGACTATTTGAAAAGAGGACCTTTAAAGAGATAATTATGGTAAAATGTTGTCCATGTGAGCCCTAATCCAATATGACTGGTCTCCTTATAAGAGTGGATTAAGATAAAGACAACACACAGAGACACCAGGTGAAAGACAACAGAAGACAGCCAAGGAGACAGGCTTCCAAATTAACAACTTTGCTGACACCTTGATCTTGGTCTTACAGCCTCCAGAACTGTGAGAAAATATGTTTTTGTAGTTTAAGCCACCCAGTCGGTGGTACTTTGTTACATTAACTCTAGTAATCTAATACAGCATTCCTCATTATCATGAACTGAATTTTGTACTTGCTCCAAATTCATGATAAGATGGCATCACAAACTCAATGGACATGAGTTTGAGCAAATTCTAGGAGATAGTAAAGGACAAGGAAGCCTGGCGAGCTGCAGTCCCTGGGGTCAAAAAGAGTCAGACACAATTGAGGGACTGAACAATGACAATCAAATTCATATGTTGAAACTTTAACCCCCAATGTGAATATATTTGGAGACAGGACCTTTACAGAGATAACTAAGCTTAAATGAAGTCATAAGGATAAGATCTTAATCTGAAAGAACTGATATCATAAGACAAAAAATAAACACCAGAAATTTCTCTCTTTCCACACCTACACAGAGGAAAAGCTACATGAAGACATAGCAAGGAGGAATTGTCCACAGCTTGGAAGACAGGCCTCACCAGCATCTTGCCAGCACCTTGATCTTGGACTTTCAGTCTCCAGAAATTTAAGAACATAAATTTCTGTTATTTAAGCCACCAGTATGTGGCATTTTGTTATGGTAGCCCAAGCAGACCAATAACAGTGGTTAAGACTCTGCACTCCCAATGCAGGGGGCCTAAGTTCGATCCCTGGTCAGGGAACTAAGATACTGCATGATGCAACTAAAGATGCCACAGGCCATATCAAAGTTCCTGCACATGGCAATGAATACCCAGCACAGACAAGTAAATAAATATTTTAACAACAAAGAAAGAATCATAGTATCCTGGTATCTTTGTATCAGTACCTTTCTTTGTTAAGTTTTACTGCTGCACTATTAAATGATGTAGTTACCTCTGAGGCTAAATCCAAAATGGAATCTGAGAAGAAATAATGCCAGTTCGTTTTTCCCAAACTTCAAGTGTACTTCAAATAAGAAGCAAGTAAGAAAAAAGTTACATATAATACTTTACTACCATGTGGTCTGGGGCTTCTAAAGGCTTCACTCCTAAAATTAGAAACAAATTAGAGAGATATTTAGTTACTGGTAGACAGTGACCAGAAAAGAGGCTACCTATTCTGCTCATGGGCATAATTCTTCACTTAAGTGACCCAGCAGCACAGTTTTTTAGGAGGAAGCATGAACACTTCCTGACCACTAGGTTATCATGTGGTCTACCAATGTCAGAGTCACCCAAATGCGTGATGAGTTTCTGTGATGCCCCTCAGGTTCTGCACTCTGGAAGAACCCCAACTGACTCAGTGCCTGGCACTGCAGAGGAAAGTGAAAATAGATCTGTATTGCATATCTTTCTATGCTTATCCTCCATCCTTTTTAATCCTGCTCTGTACTTTGGGAAGTGACCAAAATGATGGCATCAACAGATTACCTTTGTCTTACGACTTCTGGTATGTATTTACCAGAAGAGTATCCACAGATAGAGGAGATTGGGGTTATGGCTTTCATTCCATTGGCTGTCCCCTCCGCCTTCCAGATCCTTGGGGATTGACTGTGTTATTTTATTGCTGTTCACAGGTCCAGTCAGCATCCTTCACCACTTAAATACACTCTCTGAGTTCCAGTATCTCTCTTTCTACATTTTCTTTTAGGCATACATTGTAAAGGCTCCCCTTTCTTTCTGGTGATTGAGTACTGCCCAGTCCTTGCACATTTCTGTAAACATTGCCCACAGCTTTGTAAACCATCCCAAATTAATCAGTTTGAGTGAACTATCTTTTTGTTGTTTTGCCAGGGCTCTGACAGGTATAAGAACCAGTGAGAGTCAAAGTGTAGCTGAGCCATCAGACACACACACACACACACACACACACACACACACCCTAATGCCTCTGCACACCCAGCCAAATCACTACATTCTAATATGTTCCCACCTTAAGGTTTTTGTGCCTAGTGTTTTTTCTTCTGAAGACTCTCTCCATTTTTCTTTCCATGATTGGTTCCATCTCATAATTTCAGTTTCCTTTTCAGAGTCCCTGTCTGTATAAAAGAGGTCCCTCTCTTCTCTTGTGATTGCTCTGCTTCATTTCCTTCTAATGTTTATCAACATCTGAATCTATCTTTATACAGTTTCTATCACCCACTTCTACAGGCTCCAAGAGATTAGGGATCTTGGCTGTGTTCCTACACCTCTAGTGCCCACAACTGTGTCTCAGACATAGCAGGCTCTCAATAATTCTATACATCACTTATCAGTCACTCTCTACTCCCTTCTGTTCACCCACATGAATACACTTACATACACATAGTCTCTCCACCATGCACATATACCTTTAAGATTATTCACATTTTTAATAGATAATTCCAACAGGCTACTTTAGATGCTATTTTGATTAAATTACATATATAAGAATTGTTGAGGAGCAGAGCCACTGGGTATATCATCAGATTGCCCTAAACCTAAGGGTTGTCAATCTCCCTAGAAATATGCTTTGACTTAGGCAAGGAGGCAATAAATTATTAATAACATGGAGAGATTTTTACTCCCAGGGAGGGACTTGGGCACCAGGGGAGAAATAGTCTCAATCATTGATTCATTCGGCCAATTTCTATTTCCTTAAATAAAAAGTGGTACATCAATAGAAAGTTTAAGGATAATGATGGAACACTTAATATTAAATGAAAGAAAAACCAAGGAGATGTGGATGAGATTTGAAAGACTTTGAAGTCCACATGAGGAGGGATTTGGTCTTTTGCCTTCTACCTAGAATACATAATTAAGATGACTTTGGCTCCAATGGGGCACATGGGGACTGTAGAAGGTTTGAACATTTTAAGGATTTAGAACATGTCTACAGTTGTCTCTGCCTTAATTACATAAGGGGGAAGCTTTTATTTTAACTCTGGCCAAGAAACCCTAGTCATGAAACTGTTTTTATTTGATGAAATGTTTACTCTCACAGGAAAGAGGCAAGACTGTGCACATTTGATGAGCCAACACTGAAGTGGTTATACATGAGCAGAGGGAAAGATCCAAGGAATGGGCATGGAAAAGTTGCCAAAATTATCATGACATCAAGGTCATAGATCAAATCCATGACCTTCCTGAAAATCTTGGGAAATGCATGTTTACAAAATACATGGCACAATCACGAAACTTCTAAAGGCATTCTCCAAACAGTCATGTATTCCAAACTGCTAAATTGTATATAACAATGAATAAAATGTTAATGTTTCAAAGACTTTGAAAGCAAACATGCTTATAAATGCAGATTTCAGTTATAGAGAAATCCTTGTCGTGAATCATCTGTGCATACCTTTTCTTTGCACAAATGTAGCCAAACTGCCAGACAGCTGAAAGATAAAGACAAACACTGAGAACAAAGCACAGCACTAAAGCTAAGAGAGATTTGACTCGTGTTTTGAGGGTCCATGCCACTTCTGACTGCTGTGGGATGTTTACTGTTCGTGAAGGACAGAGAGAGTGAACACTGATTATGAGCTCACTCCAAAGTCTCTCACACCCAATAAACTGTGCTGCGTTTAGAGGATCTGGTTGGGAATGGCTGAGACCATCCTATCAGTATGACTCCTCTGGAAGCTCTGAGATAATCTTCCATAGTCACAAATATTATTACTTGGTCAATAAAAACCTCATTTTGCAGGACTAGATTGATGAAGATAAATAATACATGCACAGTTAATGACTACAGCAACAGTCTGGAATCCAACAGCCTTGAGGTCTAGCCTCAGTCCATCCCCTATTTTACTCTGAAATGCACGATACTTAAACTGTTTCCCTCAGTTCCCTGATTCAATTTTATTTACTACTATGTACAAAACATTTTCCTGGAAGATGAGAGATACCAAGATAAATAAGAAATTCACCATGCAATAGACTCTAGCCCAGTCACAGCAATATAAATTAATACCGAGTGAATGGGAAACATTAGGATTAACATGTAAGGAATTACCAAGTTTTAAAGCTGAGTGAAAACAAAGGATTTGAAACACTGAAACTCCCTATCTTAAGCTTATGGAAGATAGTACAAACTTAACAGCTTTTAACTCTTGATTGTTGTTTTAACTTGATTGAGTTTTTAACTCTATTGATTGTTCACATATGCTTGACCCTTTAGTGAGGGCACAATTTTTATCCTTATCCAAATGTAGTTCCAACAAGGACCAACTTGGATTTCTGTGAGGTATAAAGCATACCATTTCTGAGGGAAATAAAATATGATTGAAATTTTATAGCAAATAACATACCTAGGCAACCCTTCAACTGCTATTATGGCATGGCATTTAGAATTTCTTTCTCTTTTGAGTTATAGCCCCAACTATATTATAACTTCTTAGAAGAAAAAAGTCTGAGATTTATACTTATGGGTTTAGAGTGCTTAGCACAAAAAATAAAGCATACTGGATGCTCAGAATCCTTTTCCACAGTGTTGGGCTCTCGTATGAACCTACGTTCACCAATACAATCTCTATATAAGATGAAAGCAGAAAAAAGTGTAGAAGTAAGTCAAAAGAAGTTTAATGAACATGGAAGGGAAGATTGACTAAAAATTAAGAAACAGAAAGGCCAAGATCCTGAACTATGCCTATATATACGTCACTGAGTACCCCAGCTCCTTGAAGAGTGGCCCTCTTTCAATGTTTATTCAATGAATAAGTGAAATAATTATTACCCTCTCTCTGGGACAAAATATTGAGCTCAAAGGATCTGAGATAGCAGGTTGGCCATGTCCCATGAGAAGAATAACATGATCTATTGGTTCAAAATAATAATATGAAATCATTCTAGCCATTATTCACATATCTACAATAAAATGAGTGATGAGGGGAAGCAAATGAGAGAAAAGAATACAATTCATGGAGGACATATTATGTGTTAAGTCTTTTTACAATGTCTTACTTAATTCTTAAACATTCCTATAAATTAGATACTATTATTCCTTCTAAAAATTTTTGAAAAACTGAGTAATAAGTTTAATTATCACTAATTCAAGAGAAATAGGGGAAAGTGAAAAAGTTTTGTTAAGTCAGAAGTGTAAAACATCAGAAATTAAATTATCCTTCAAAATGTTGACATGTTAATTTAATACTTTTACTAAAAAGAACAATAGGCAAAATGCTTACTTTAAAATGTATGAGTATGTTTGCACAAACATGCACATTTCCATTGGATGATAAAGCTAACGTACCCCTTGGAAAAATATAATGAACAAATCCAGAAAACCGTTTTACCAAAAAAACTCCTATAAATGACCTCAGTTCTGTTTTGGAAGAAAGTGCTCTCTGAGGAGAAATGAAGTAAGTTTTAGTTTCAATATTCACTGTCTTTTTGTGCTGTTCATGAATAAATTGGACTAATTGTTGGATGTGAGAAGTGATGGTTTTATGGTACATATTACTGCCCCCAAATTTTTGGTTGCTAAATTCGTCATCTTTAACCAACGAGTGAGGCTGCATCTAGAAGAGATATGATTCTCAATATGGAGTCCCCTAAATTCTTTGCAATCCCCACATGTTTCTGCAACAGGTAACCCCAGTTATCAAGTTCACAAACTTGAGACACTGAAAGAGCTTCCTTCAAATATCACATAACATTTCAATATTTAATATGCATTTTAAGCATATCAATTTCTGCATATAAAGAGTGACTAGCACATCATGCATTACAATATCATACTAGTTCTGAGGAACAACGGCTTTCAATTTAAAGAAGAAAACACCCTCCAGCTGAAGAAAATTCTCACATTACAATATGTTTAAAAGAATCTATTCCAGTTGTGGTTGGTTGTCTATGAGAAATCTTTTTCATGGGGGAAAAAAATTGAACATTCCCATGTGAAAGTCTTTTTCACAAGAGAAAAAAACTGTACGCTGCATTTTATACAAACTAGGTGAATTCAAAATGATGGATCATTTCAAAAATATTCATTATACTATTTACTTACATAAATGTGGTTGTATAAAAAGTAAAAAAGGAATGCATTCACAATTGGTTTAAGTAATTTTCTCTTGGCAAACCACCATATAAAACAGGGGCGTCATGGCGCCACAGAATTCTGAATTGTGGTGGAGCATCATCAGTACACATGGCATTAATCTTTGTCTCGTTGCAGGAGACACCCTTGCTTGCATTAGCAGGCTGCCTCTTAAATGTACGATGGTGTAATGTAACTCAGGTTTAAATAACACAATAAATAAGATCTATTTCTCTTTAGTTTTCTCACCAATCACTTCCAAGCCCCCTTTGTTAAAGCGCTTCATTGTTTACACATTTTAATGTAAATAACAAATTCTCAAGGTGGGAGGGGGTACTTTTCCAAAAGAACAGGGTGAAGGAAGCCCTCGCGAGGGTAATATCAAATTTTTTTATTTAAACTGTTAAGCAGTTAAAAGATTTTTTTTGAGTCAGCCTATGTATGTGAACGTAGCATAATTACTTGCCCCACTTTCTTGTCTTTTAGCAAACTGACAGTCCCAATATTTTAGAAATCGCACTGTTTTATATCACTTCATGTTCCCCATGACAAGGGGAACATTTAGCTGTCTTTAATGTCTTCTAATTAAATACTCAAAGCATTCTTAAAGTCTTCTTTTTCCAAATATAGATATATTTTAAAGTAACAAACTTTTCCAAATGCATTTTTCTATTGAACTGAGAAGCTTTCAGAAACTGTCCCCACTGAATATAATGACTATTTAAGGAAACAAGCTATTTATGTGGAAATATTAAGAGGGATGATTTTGATAACCCACACTCAAGGCCAAAATAAGGATCATTGGGACTTTTACCGAAGAAGTTAATGGAGGCCAGGCCATTGGCAAATGACCTTGAAATCCCTCGATGTAGCCTCAAATTGGCTTCAGCACAAGCTTATTATTAATGCAGACAGCTAGTGTATACCATGAAAAGTACATGGTATCTCTCTCTGAAACCATAGCTATCACTCAGGCACCCCCATATACAAATAAAAGCATCAATGTGACAGCACTTTCATATGTTTTTTTTAATAAATGTCACAACTTTGTTAATCAGTATTTTATGTTGCCTAAAAAATAGAATAAGCAGATAAAGTCTAATTAATATGTATATAGAAGCTTTATACATAGAGTTATCAGATAAAGGTATCTTAATAAAATGTATTATCTTACAATATTTGAATCAGATTTTAGATTGCATTTTCATCTTTAATTTGTAAGGTCCCAGAGACACATATATAACATCTTTTATTTTAGATATCTCAACATGTGAAAACTATATTCCCCAAAGTCGTTGAAAATTGATATGACATATTTCAGAACTTACACACATGTGCATGCACACACACATACACACTCACTCTACCCAGTCAGAAAGGAATTGTTTGCTCAGTTTGCAGATATGAAATCATTAGGGACGGAGTTTTACTTTGGGAAATTTGAGCACCATGTATTGTTAATGTAAAATAAAGAAATAAAGCCTGGGAAGTTAGAAGATTATTTTTTTTGGAAATGCATGTTTAGAACTTTAAAAAAAAAAAAGAAAACATTCTCCTAATAGTAAAGCATTAACAAATACTTTTTCATATGAATAAAATCTGTAATCAGTTAGATAAGAGCAATGTGCCTTTTTTTGGCATTTAATCAAACAATGAAATCATATACACATTTCCTGACACAAAAGACAAATGATGTAATAATCTGAAGGAGTTTCTCTATCTCCTTGGAACTTTGCATACTTGACTTGTTTTCCATATTTTGTGACTTTAAATGGTGGGAAAATTATATTAAAATGCTTGTAGCAGTTCCTCTAAACTAGCATCCTTTTTGTTTTATTGTATTTAATATAAAAGCAGCAATTATTTGATTTCAAAGTTATGAAAATATGTACCTTATGAGAAAACAAGCAATTTAAGCTTTAATTGGTGTCATTTTTCACAGAACTGGCAAGATTCTTGCATCCCTGGCATGTTGTTTTTCTATAAAACTGCAGAGCTGCCTTCAGTGAATGTTTTACGAACGCAAAAGTTGTTATATGAAGGTATATGCATAGATGCCTGGAAATATAAGATTTCTGGTGGGAGTTATTTACAAAAGATGTATTTCATTTGTTACTGTGCGTGTAACAACTCCTATTATTCTAAATGTTTCTCTCATCTCAATAAGACTGTTCTTAGCTCATGTCTATGAAACATTGGGGCTTGTGTTTAAAGTAGAATAAAAGTAGATGCTTTGATGAGGGAAAAGCACAACACGTGAGAAAAGTAAAAAGAAATGATGATTTTAACTGAAAAGAAATTGTACTGTAATATACTAAAAGGCTAATTCTGGTTTTAATCAGAAGAAAGACAATATAAAATATACACTGAGAGGCTTGTCTTACATAAATTACATATATGAACCACAAAACTTCTATTTTTTGAAATGTTGGTTTACCATGAATACTTTGACTTATTTCTGTTCAGATTACACACATCCCACATTTTCAAAATTATGTTCTAAGCTGAAGGATAACAGTTCTATATATTTATTGAGAGGTTTCACGACCTGAACATCTCCAAGGATTTCAGTGGCTTCTACACCTGAGGAGGTAGGTACTTGTTTATTGTTGTTTTAAATGAAAATTTCTAGAGCTACAGACAAGATTTCTTATTCAAAAGATCAGAATGAAGATAAAGAATCCACATTTTTTAAAAATGTCTAGATGGTTCCTATGATCAGCCAGATTTTTAGGAAAACTGCAAATTAGTGGACATTATGCAGGAAGTCCTTTCTGGGTAAATAGAGATTAGAACATCTTTATATTTTATTTACATCATTCACTTTTGTTTTCAGTTGACCATATTTATTGAAAACAATGACGAACATATACAGAGTGCTACTATATGCCAGACACTGTGCTAACCACCATATATGCTTGCAACACAACAGTCCTATAAAACAGATAGCCATTCTCTCCTCTTTAGGGATGAGGGAATTATTTGTTAGGGAGCAATTTACTATAGTCACAAAGCAAGTAATAAACAAGTAAAAAGTGTAAACCATTTCTGTGTAACTCTAAAGGTCAATTTCCTAACCACTGTATTATACTAGGAGACTCAAACAACAAACATGACCATAAGGTTTTGAAAGCCTTTTCCTATTGACTGCTCAAGTTAAGAATCAATGCTATTTATACTTAGGACTGATGTGATCCAAACTATTGACATTTGTTCATTATTATCATTATTGATCTGATTCAATTTTGATTCACATTGAACTACCAAAGATGATTGAGTTGTATCAGCACAAGTTTTCCCTTGACGCCATTTTCTGTAAATATCAATATTAAAAGTTTTAAATAGTAGCTGAATGGGAAACAAATTATACAAAATGTTCAATCCATGTATAATTGCCACCTATTAATTTACTAATCCATGACTGCATGAAACTAACAAGATATACAGAAGATATTGGCAGGAAACTTAAAAAGATTATTTTTCTGGGACCTACAAATTTATTTCCAAAGGGATATCAAAGCATTGTTCATTGCTGAGAGATGACCTTTGATCCTGAGTGTTTCCCATGATTTTTCCATTTTGGATTATAAGTCCCTCCATGGTTTCTACCAGTACTCTGGATTTACTCCTATCAGAACACCAGCCTGTGAACCCTTGAGGTGCAGGGCTTCTGATGTTTGTCCTTCAATCCCCTGAGGGAGCCGTATGGGTTTTGTTTTGTTTCATTTGATTGTTTTTATTGAAGTGTAACTGATTTACAGTATTGCATTACTTTCAGGTTTACAGAAAAGTGACTCAGTTTATAGATATATTCTTTTTCAGATTACTTTCCCTACAGTTCATTACAAAATATTGAGTATGGTTCCCCATGCTAATATAGTAGGTCCTCATTGGTTATTCTATTGTTATGGGCCTAATTTTGGAAATGTTCAACAATTTTTTTTTTTATGTAAAGGACAAGATAATACATATTTTAGGCCTTTAAGATTATATCATATCTGTGGCAACTATTCATCTCTGCTACTGGAATGCAAAAATGGGGATACACAATACATAAGTAAATGGGTATGGTTGTGTTCCAATTAAGCTTTCTTCATGGACACTGATATTTTGGTTTCAGTTTTTATGTGATACAAAGTACTATCCTAGTTTGGATGTTTTTCAATAATTTTAAAATGTAAAAATTATTTTTGGCTTGCATGCATGCTCAGTCACTAAGTCGTGTCTGACTTTTTGTGACCCCATGGACTGTAGTCTCCTCTGTCCATGGGATTCTCCAGGCAAGAATGGGTTGCCATTTCCTATTCCAGGGGATCTTCCCAACCCAGGGATTGAAGCCCTGTCTCCTGTGTCTCCTGCATTGACAGGCTGATTCTTACTGCTGAGCAAACTGAGAAGCCCATACAAATACAGTCAGAGGGCCAAATCTGACTAGTGAGCAATAATTTGCTGACCCCTACACTAGGCAACCAATACTCATTTGTTGACTGGTTGCATGGCAAGGTAGTTGCTAGAAATTAGTTATAGGCTGAACACATGATAAGATTATGCATATGATAAAGGAAAGCCTAGTTCCTGACTTTCAATTTCTGCTTTAGAAATAAAGGACAGGAAAAAAAACTCCTAAGATAGTAATTAATAGGCAAGGCCAAAAGGATGCAGTTGCTGTTGTTGTTTAGTCACTAAGTCATATGACTCATTTATGACCACAGGGATGGTAGCCTGCCAGGTTCCTCTGTCCACTCCAAGAAAACTGGAGTGGGTTGCCCTTTCCTCCTCCAGGGGATCTTCCCAATCCAGAGATCTAACCTACGTCTCCTGCATTGGCAGGTGGGTTCTTTATCCGTGAGCCACCAGGGAAGCCCAAAATGAGGCAAGGCCACATAATTAATATCAAACTAAATATTTCTGGAAAAAATCCAGGTCACATGTAGAATGACTCAACAAAAAAAGTATAGTAGTCCATCCTCACCAACAGATAAAGACTTTTAGTTGCTTCTCTGACCTCTTGTTCAACATCCTGTGGACCATGGACACCTGTTCCCACATCTCACTCTCACTCTGATCCTCTTCCAGGCTCATATTAATTATTTATTTGACCACAGTTGCCTTGATTTGAAAAGTCAAAGTTTATTCATGGAACAAATCTGAAGTTTTTCACAGACAAGCTGCATTATTGTGCCCAGGCATTTTGTGTATTTAGTTTGTCTGGGAAAACATCTTACGGGACATAGGCCATCCAGGCAGATTTGGGATGGTGCTTGTAGGGCTGGGCAAATGACAAAAATGAAGGTGAGACCTGAGGCAATGGTAGAAGTGGGCATACCATGTCCTTGCCTGCCTCCTGAAATCCCTAAACTCAGAGGAACAATTTATGTCAGTCCCACGAGTCCCTGCTGAGAATATAAAGCAATAAGACTTTACATTAATGGATTCCACCACTTTATAGTATAGATTTCTTAAAAGACACAATACACTTCCTTCCATTACTAAGATGCCTGAACTTCTAGGATACAAACAGACAACTCCCTGCCTTTTCTCTATTAGACAAGCCAGGCCAATAATCCCATATGCTCACATGTCATCACTTCTCCTCTACAACCCAAATCACTCAAAGCAAGAGAATGTACATCGAGTTACTTGGTTTATTAATTAGGAAAAATGATGTGCCTTACTTTAGAAGTTGTTCTTTGAACTTCATGAACTGGTATTTGACTGTTTACAAACGTGATATTTGATCTCTGGCCTGAAATACTTGACTTCAAAAGGAAATAGTGGAGAGTATTATGATACAGAGGAATTCAGTAGGGGATTCAAGAGTGCTTGCAGCAGTCATCATAAAATGTGACCATAGACTTATTTGCTGAAGTACTTATTCATTGTTACCCTCCTAGATGGCGAGCCCCATTGGAGTAAGGACTATGCCTTTAAAATGGTATAAAGAGAGCCTGGTATACAACCAGAACTCAATTAAAATGTATTAAACAAATAAATTATTAAAGTGATCAAAAGTTAGTGGACAAATAATCATGGTTATTTATTTACTTACAACAGTAAATAAACAGACATTTCCAGTTCACTTTACCACAGTGCCAAATCAAACAATGAAATGTCTCTGCTTTAATTCAAGATCTACTCTTATAATATCCAGCACATGTGTGTCAGCTTCTGCTCAACTATTCCTTCATGTGATTCTGACCCTCTGCTTCATCCATCTTATATTTTACTTTCCTTACTATAGTATTATTACTTTTCTTACCATATTGCTCACTGCCTTTTTCTTTTTTTTCTTTTTTCATCTCTGTCTTCAGGAACTTCCATTACCTTCCTAGGCCTAAATAATATCTGCTGCTCCCTGAGATGACACATCCATGGTTTGTGGAATTAGTGAGGACAGTAGCAGTTTCCTAGCTGCCACATCTTAGAGTAAATAGAAAGAATGACATCTATATCTATATACCTACATCTATCTATCGTTCTATTGATCTACCCATCTATCTATATCACTTGCTTTAGTGCTGAAATAACGCTATCACATCATGGTACATGTCTACATCTATCTGCTTCTGAACACTGTCAGAAGCATACAACACGTCTATGTGTGCTCAGTCACTAAGTCGTGTCCAACTCTTTTGCAACTCCATGGATTATAGCCCACCAGGATCCTCTGTCAATGGGATTCTCCAGGCAAGAATACTGGAGTGAGTTGCCATTTCCTCCTCCAGGGGATCTTCCTGACCCAGGGATTGAACCATATCTCCTGTGTCTCCTGCATTCTTCATCACTTCATCCTGGATTCTTCATCGCTAAGCCACCTGGGAAGTCTGTCATGAAGTATCAATCTCCTGGAATCAGGAATAATGAGAAGTAGTGACTAAATTCCAAGGAACTTACAAGTGCCTACACCCAGCAACCTTAGAGGTATCAGTTCAGTTCAGTTACTCAGTCGTGTCTGACTCTTTGTGACCCCATGGATTGCAGCATGCCAGGCTTCCCTGTCCATCACCAACTCCCGGAGCTTGCTCAAACTCATGTCA
This sequence comes from Giraffa tippelskirchi, assembly GCF_054371585.1. Taxonomy (NCBI): domain Eukaryota; kingdom Metazoa; phylum Chordata; class Mammalia; order Artiodactyla; family Giraffidae; genus Giraffa; species Giraffa tippelskirchi. The sequence goes on from NC_137277.1 coordinate 112,776,108, forward strand.
ATCGAGTAGGTGATGTCATCCAACCATCTCATCCTCTGTCGTTCCTTTTTCCTTCTGCCTTCAACCTTTCCCAGCATCAGCGCCTTTTGCAATGAGTCAGTTCTTTGCATCAGCTGGCCAATTATTGGAGTTTCAACTTCAGCATCAGTCCTTCCAATGAACATTCAGGGCTGATTTCCTTTAGGATGGAATGGTTGGATCTCCTTGCAGTCCAAAGGACTCTCAAGAGTCTTCTCCAGCACCACAGTTCAAAAGCATCAATTCTTCGGCACTCAGCTTTCTTTATAGTCCAATTCTCACATCTGTACATGATTATTGGAAAAACCATAGCTTTGACTAGACGGACATTTATCAGCAAAGTAATTGTCTCTGCTTTTTAATATGCTGTCTAGGTTGGTCATAACTTTTCTTCCAAGGAGCAAGCGTCTTTTAATTTCATGGCTGCAGTCACCATCTGCAGTGAGTTTGGAGCACACAAAAATAAAGTCTGTCACTGTTTCCACTGTTTCCCCATCTATTTGCCATGAAGTGATGGGGCCGTATGCCATGATCTTCATTTTTTGAATGTTGAGTTTTAAGCCAGCTTTTTCACTCTCCTCTTTCACTTTCATCAGGAGGCTCTTTAGTTCTTCACCTTCTGCCGTAAGGGTGGTGTCATCTGTATACATGGCGTTATTGTTATTTCTCCTGACAATCTTGATTCCAGCTTGTGCTTCATCCAGCCCAGCATTTCTCATGATGTACCCTGCATATAAGTTAAATAAACAAGGTGACAATACACAGCTTTGACATACTCCTTTCCCAATTTGGAACTGGTCTGTTGTTCCATGTCTAATTCTAACTGTTGCTTCTTGACCTGCATACAGATTTCTCAGGAGGCAGGTGATGGGAACATCTCTTTAAGAATTTTCCACAGTTGGAGGTATAGGGATATGAATACAAAACAGATTATAAATGGAAATGCTATTATTTGCCAACCAAATGATTATGTTATGCAAAGGCAAACTAGTTAGGATGCTTGTAGTCAACTGTCAGACATCCAAATTTAGCTACCTATACAAAAAGAAAATTTATTGTAAAGGTTTACTAGTCTGCCTTGTGAAACCAAAGGCTAGGATTATGGCTCAACCTGAAGAAAATGTACACTCAAGGACTCACACATACTAACTATCTTATCTTTCTCTTTCATCTCTCTTCTCTGCAAGTGTTTAATTCTTCTCTGTTTTTCTGGTTTCTTCAGCTTCTTAAGCTATATGGCCTATTTTTATGACAGTAGAGAACCTGGTCCAACCACTTGAGGCTCTAAACCCAAATTTCTATAAAGATATTTCTTAATCTGAGTGCTTATACCTAGACTGAGCTGTAGCCATGTGGAAGAGAGTGGGTGAGTAGAGTAAAATTTCTGGAAAATGTGTCAGGGCGGAGGCTACTTGACGAACAATCTCATGAAGAGTGTACTACAAAAGGGGAAAAAGGATGAGTTAAATATGCCTCCAAAACCCCTGATTTTAAGTGTTCACCGCCTGTGAACAGACAAGAAAAGGAAACAGGAAGGATTACAAGGGACAGAAGAGTAATTCTCTCCAACCCATATCAAAGTAAAGGGGAGTTCTGATATTGTAAATTTACTGTAAGATATCGAAAGTTGTTGTTGGATGAATTACTAGACATTGATGTCCTCATCTGCTATTCTGTTCTAAATGAAGCTCAGAAAGGATGGAGAAACAAATATTAGCAAAGACTAAACAAATAACATTAGGTAAATCTGGGGAAATTCTGAAGGAGAATTTTATGTGAAACTCAAACTAGACAATCAACAGATCTCAGTTATTGGTTCCACCTTTATGTGGCATGTTTAGACACAGAGCTAATGACTGAAGGTATTATTTTAATATGAGGCCTGCTTCCCTAAAGAATCTCATATCCAAATACATATCTATGAAATAATGTTAACTGCTAAAAGAGAATATATATAATCAGAATTATGGGTTCCTAATGGAAGATATTATAAATCAGCTGAACCATCAAGGAAGACTTCAGGAAGGAAATAGAATTTCACTTGAGTCTTCAGAAATGAGTAGCAGTTCACCAGCTAGAGAAAGTGGAGGGCATTCTGTGTCAATGGGGCAGCAGAAACAGCATTGGACAATATCATGTTTTTTTGTTGTTGTTGTTTTGTTCACTCTGGGAACCAGGCACTTGATGAGGAAAAATTAAGTCTGGCTCACTTAAAGCCAGATATGAACCCACTTTACAAAGTAGTAGATGAAAATGATTGGAACAAATTCATGGAAGTAGAAAAATACATGCAATTGTCTAAATCATAATTCTCTGCAGCAATCTAAGTGTTAGCCTAAATGTTTGGGGATGAACGCTAAGGGACTTATTCCTATTCCAAACTGGACATTTCTGCTTCCACCTGTTCAACTACTGCTGAATCTTCTGCTCTCCTTGACCCTCATTAATATGCACTGGTCTTGTATATCATTTGTTGTTATTGGTAAAAATTCTTATTCTTCATGATGCCCACATTTCACCAAGTGCCACATCTGCCATAGTCTATTTAAGAAGATTAGGTTTCCTCTAAGACACTCATCTCACACACTAGCAAAGTAGTGCTCAAAATTCTCCAAGCCAGGCTTCAGCAATGCATGAACCATGAACTTCCAGATGTTCAAGCTGGTTTTAGAAAAGGCAGAGGAACCAGAGATCAAATTGCCAGTATCCACTGGATCATCAAAAAAGCAAGAGAGTTCCAGAAAAGCATCTATTTCTGTTTTATTGATGATGCCAAAGCCTTTGACTGTGTGGATCACAATAAACTGTGGAAAATTCTGAAAGAAATGGGAATACCAGACCATCTTACCCGCCTCTTGAGAAATGTGTATGCAGGTCAGGAAGCAACAGTTAGAACTGGACATGGAAAAACAGACTGGTTCCAAATAGGAAAAGGAGTACCCCAAGGCTGTATATTGTCACTGTGCTTATTTAACTTATATGCAGAGTACATCATGAGAAATGCTGGGTGGAAAAAGCACAAGCTGGAATCAAGGTTGCCAGGAGAAATATCAATAACCTCAGATATGCAGATGACACCACCCTTATGGCAGAAAGTGAAGAACTAAAGAGCCTCCTGATGAAAGTGAGAGAGGAGAGTGAAAAAGTTGGCTTAAAGCTCAAGATTCAGAAAACTAAGATCATGGCATCCAGTCCCATCACTTCATGGCAAATAGATGGAGAAACAGTGGAAACAGTGGCATATTTTATTTTCTTGGGCTCCAAACTCACTGCAGATGGTGACTGCAGCCATGAAATTAAAAGGTGCTTACTCCTTGGAAGAAAAGTTATGACCAACCTAGACAGCATATTAAAAAGCAGAGACAATTACTTTGCTGACAAAGGTCCATCTAGTCAAGGCTATGGTTTCTCCAGAAGTCATGCATGGATGTGAGAGTTGGACTATAAAGAAAGCTGAGAGTCAAAGTATTGATGCTTTTGAACTGTGGTGTTGGAGAATACTCTTGAGAATCAACTTGGACTGCAGGGAGATCCAACCAGTCCATCCTAAAGGAGAGCAGTCCTGGGTGTTCATTGGAAGGACTGATGTTGAAGCTGAAACTCCAATACTTTGGCCACTTCATGTGAAGAGCTGACTCATTTGAAAAGACCCTGATGCTGGGAAAGATTGAAGGCAGGAGGAGAAAGGGACAACAGAGGATGAGATGGTTGGATGGCATCACTGACTCAATGGACATGAGTTTGGGTAAACTCCGGGAGTTGGTGATGGACAGGGAGGCGTGGCATGCTGTAGTTCATGGGGTCACAAAGAGTTGGATATGATTGAGTGACTGAACTGAACTGAAGACATTCCATAAATGATTTAGCCCCAAGGACAGTATCCTCCCTCATGGACAGCTGTGGCTGCTCAGCTCTGAGTTTGTGTATTGCATCTATTTACTCAGGCCAGTATTTTGTACCCCTCTGGAGAAGGCAAACTCTATTCTTTCTAATTTGCATTTTGTTCCTTTGTGCTTTATGTGACAGTGAGTTCCTAAACTGAAAACAAATCTCCCATTAGGCAGACAGAGGGCTGCCTCCTCATTTCTGGTTAAATACTATTAAAAATCTTACCTGGCTGCTACATTTTGGTAGTAGAATTTGCCATTTCCCTTTGATAGTCATGGGATTTCCCAGGCAAGAATACTGGAGTGGGTTGCTGTTTCCTTCTCCAGAGGATATTCCCAACACAGGGATCAAACCCACATCTCCTGCACTGCAGGCAGTCTCCTGCATTACAAGTGGATTTGTGAGTATTACAAACATTGTTTGTAATAAATAATCTCATTTATTTAACCAACTGAGCCACCAAGGAAGTCAAAAAAATAAAGAGAGAGAGAGAGACGTCATATTACTTTGAACAAATACACAACCAGAGCTGACTGGGACACAAATTAGGTACAAAAAAAGTAGAGGTGTGGTTTTTTGTGTGGGTGAGTTCACAAAGAAAATAAATTTTTAAGTTTCAGAGATTTTAAAAATAATTTCTCTCTCAGAGGGAGCATTCTCATTTCTCATTAATTATAGATAGGATAAGAGGAATAAATTTTAATTTTTACATTAACACTGCAAAAGAATTCAATGAGAAAGAAATAACTAACTGAAAAGCATTGCACTGAGATTTGAAAGACTATGAAAAGATTTTCACTAAATTCAGTTTTCTTTTATTTTTTATAGTCATTCCTTTTCAATAATCACTCCTATGAATCTATGTGCATCAAAAAGTGAAATGCTGTATATTTTCAAAGCACTCAAAATAGCTCCAGTGGTTCAAAATATGCATGATGATCAAAATAGACACCTATAAATACTGTAGATCAATCACTTGATAAATACACATTATCAAATATTTGTACATTCACATATGTATATATATGGAGTAGAAATGAAAGAAGAGATAGAGGGAATATTTCTGTTAATGCTCATAACTAGTTGGCAAATATATACCCCACAATATGACTACATCGCATGGGACTTATGGGAATATGTATTTCTGTATTGTATACATACACATAAACATAGAAATTGGAATGTTCACATGTACACATGCATACATATTTTAAATGACGTTTTAAATGCAGTTTGAAAATACATATGCATATACATACTCACACACATTCTGAAATGCCATCATTCAACATAATTCATGATGTGCATTGGAATATATCAAAGCAGAAACACATTCCAGAAAGAAATACTCACTGGTGCAATTAAATCATAAAGGAGTTTAATTTGTTCACTTAGTAGCTAAATGCTTTTTTTCAACATTTTGGCTAGCAGTTTCTTTAATGAGAAGGTACCTGGAATGAATTAAATTTGCTTATTATTTAAGCTCATGAGTTAAAGTGTTTCTTCAGGGAGTACTCTTATGCTTTGATGCATTTCAGTGAATATTGTTCTTGAAAATGCCTGTTTCAACTACTTGAAAATTGAAACCTGAAAATTCTCATAATAGTCTGGTTTATGCAACTAATCATGAATATTTGTGGGATACATAGACATGATGTGCCTCTCATCCTTTTTTTACATGGCACCTTTATTAAGGCCTAATTCATATATACAATTCACCTACCTAAGGCATACAATTTAATATTTTAGTGTATTCACAGAGTTGTGCAACTAGCTCTACAATTAATTTTAAGACATTTTCATCACCCCACAAAGGAACCTTGAACCCATCAGAACTATTCCCCGTTGTCTCCCAACCCACCTCCCCTAGGCAACCTCTAATCTACATTGTGTCTCTATGGATTTTCCTATTCTGAACATTTCATATAAACACAAACACTATTGAGGTCTTTGTGACAGGCTTCTTTCACTTGGAACACTGTTTTTAAGGATTATCTATGGGGTGTCATGTGCTTCGTTTCTTTTTAATGCTGAATAACATTCCACTATATGGATACATCACATTTTATTTATCTATTCAACAGCTGAAGGACATTTGCATTGTTTCCTCTTTTTGACTATCATAAGCAGTGCTGCTATGAACATCTGAATAACAAGTTTGTGTGGACATCAGTTTTCATTTCTTTTGGTATATACCTAGGAGTGGTATATAACCAATGGCTGGCCATATGGTAATTCTATGTTCAAGCTTTTGAGAAACTATCAAAATGTTTTTCCATGGTGGCTGCCCATTTTACATTCTTACCAGTAGTGTATGAGGATTCCTACTTCTCTGTGGGTCACTTACTTTGATGTCAATGATCATGCCTCCTAATTCATCAAATTAATGCATTTCCTAGATGCTGGATTATGTGCCCTCCTGTGTCCTTCTGACAGATGCATGTGAGCATAGCCATAACAGATGGGATACGAGCCCTGATTACTGCTCTTGTATGCATTGCCACACTGTAGACCCAGAAACACCAGCCTTCAAGCACACCTTTCAAGCTGCCCTAAGAACACTGTCTACACCGAGTTTTACCAACTGTAAAATGAGGGAGCTTGTTCCAGAGTGAACCAGCCCACTTCCACCTTGTTGGTAGAACTAATTGCTTCTGTTTTAAACCCATTTAGTGGCACCTCTAGCTCCTTGGGGCTTCCCAGGTGGTGCTAGTGGTAAAGAATCTGCCTGCCAATGTAGTAGACATAAGAGAGGCAGGTTCAATCCCTGGGTCAGGAAGATCCCCTGCAGGAGGGCATGGCAACCCACTCCAGTATTCTTGCCTGGAGAATACTGTGGACAGAGGAGCCTGGAAGGCTACAAACCATAGGGTTGCAAACAGCCAGACACAACTGAGAGATTTAGCACTCACGCACACACACACACCAGCTCCATGAGCAAACTAGGTATGTAAGGAGTGAGCACAGATGGTATTTTAGATCAACTTAGAATATTTTGCAAACACAAACCTTGAAACTGTTTAAGCAATAGCCATGTGAGCAATGTATCAGTCCAGTGAGGGAAGATGATCCTATAGATTGTTTAGATTCTTAAATAAGTACCCTTCCATGTTCTCAGAAGAGACTCCATTCTTTCACTGCTAGAATAATTTTAAACACACTATTGCTCTTTACTAAAATTATCATATGGCACATGCCTTAAAATCTGAATGAGTTATAATTTACTGGATTATGTAAAGGTTGCAGCTTGTTTCACTATATCCAAAACAACCTTAAAAGTGTAGTTGCTCAGTGGAGTCTGACTCTTTGTGACCCCATGGACTGTAGCCTGCCAGGCTCCTCTGTCCATGGAATTCTCTAGGCAAGAACACTGGAGCGGATTGCCATACCTTCTCTAGGGGATCTTCCTAACCCAGGGATTGAACCTGGGTCCCCTGCATTGCAGGCAGATTCTTTACCGTCTGTGCCACAAGGGAATCCTCCAAAACAACCTTGAATAGGACATAATAAGGGAAACACTAATGAAGGTCAATTTATTTAATTAATTAAATTGTTCACTTTTTCATATTTTTAGCATACAATAGACAATCTCAGTGAATAAGGAGCATATATGCCACCCTTCACTATAGTGAAATACACTATCATATACTGAGGTTAAGGGGGTTAATAGCACAAGAAAAGCAACAATAATAATGATATAACAATAACATCCATACACACACGGTATGTGCCAGTAAATATGCTAATTGTTTTACCTATAAAGTAAGTTAGCCTTCACAGGTACCCACTAGAGTGGGTGCCATTACTCTCTCCAGTTTAGAGATGAGAATACTTATTTTGGGAAGTTAAATTACTCATTCATCTTTTGTTATGCAGCAAGTAATGCTGGGCCAAAACTAGAACCCAGGTTTATCTGATTCCTGTGTAACCTCTAGGCCATGCTGCTAACAAAAAAGATTTTGACCACTAAAAAAGGAGACAATTCTGTAATATATTTTCTACAGCTGCAATTCTCAGCATCACTAATCCTCATTGAAAAGCATGTTATTTCAGTGGGTCACTGACAACAAAACACTGTCTGTGGATTAACAAAAGATTATGTCTCTCACACATATTAACTGTTTTTAAATATGTAGAATATTTCATGCTTGATAAAATGCAAGTTCATTACTGCTAAATTACACTAGCCTTACTATGACTATGTAATATTTCAATCAACAGATAATGAAAATACAACTATCAATAAGTTAGCATCTGGAAAATTGTATTATTTTGGAAAAAAGAGGAGCTTCATATCTGAAAATGATAATGCCTATAAGAACTAAAGAGTTTTCATAGTCTTAATGAATAAAATGTACTTCTAAGCATAGATAAAGCAGCTATATATGCCCATTAACTTTAAAAATGTTATGAAAATTATAAAATACATGTGCTTGAAAATCTTGTTTCCATTTTATAAATATGGAATCTAAAATACTAAAAGACTAATTTTCTTGGTGTTAACAGAAATAAAGAATCATTATCATAAAAAATAACTACATCTTAACTATTCACTTCGGAGAAGGCAATGGCACCCCACTCCAGTACTCTTGCCTGGAAAATCCCATGGACGGAGGAGCCTGGTAGGCTGCAGTCCATGGGGTCGCTAAGAGTCGGACACGACTGAGCTACTTCACTTTCACTTTTCACTTTCATGCATTGGAGAAGGAAATGGCAACCCACTCCGGTGTTCTTGCCTGGAGAATTCCAGGGACGGCGGAGCCAGGTGGGCTGCCGTCTATGGGGTCGCACAGAGTCGGACACGACTGACGCGACTCAGCAGCAGCAGCAGCAACTATTCACTTAGAGTCCAGCTCCTATAACATACTAGGAATTTAACCAACATCTTAAATGTGCAATTTGTGACCCTCATTCTGTGCTACTCTCTGGAGACCATTTTTGGGGTTGCTAAATTTAAAGCAGCAATCTTAGCATTGTCTTTAATTAAAATTCAATAAAACCCCTCAGTTTGAAAGTTATCATGGTCAAAACTGTGGGTGAGCTACAGAATCCAGAGATAAAGGCAGTTAAAATGGATTTAGCCACCTGTGAGGTGTAATAATCATGCTGAAAAGCATGGCCCAGAGTGTTTTCATTGCTTTTACAAAATGAAACATGCATATAAAAGTTAAGAAAGCATTCAGATATGACCATAAATAAATTATTGCCACAAAATGATCAGTAAATAAGGAATCACTTATTAATCGTGTTACCTAACATTCAAAAACAAATTCAAAATCATGTCTTAGAAAACCTATAAATTTATGAATCATACACATGCAAAAATGCTACTCATTGTCTATACTGTGTATTCTCAATATTAGCAGTGAAAACTCTAGAGAGATCACTGGGTCCAAAGAAGGTCTGTATCTGAATCATTCAAAGGAATGTCATATAGCATATAAAATTTATATAGAGGTAAAATAGGTAATTCTACATTTTGAGAATCATAGACTGTGATTCTCAAAATGTAGAATTACTATTGCATAAATCTAACCCATGAATGGGCTTCCCAGGTGGCTCAAATGGTAAAGAATCTGCCCACAATGCAGGAGACCTGGGTTTGATCCTGCATCCAGAAGATCACCTGAAGAAGGGAATGGCTACCTACTCCAATATTCTTGCCTGGAGAATTCCATGGACAGAGAAGCCTGGCAAGCTACAGTCCATGGGGTAACAAAGAGTCAGACAAGACTAACCAACTAACACTAATCCACTAATATTCACTCAGTAATATAATTTTGTGATGGATATATTATATTATAAAAGATAGCTTTTAATAATATTCATTGATATGGTGTAATTCTATTAAGTGAATGGTATTTTGAAAGATACTGGCTTAAAATCCAATATCCAAAATCTTATATCTCTGCACACAGTTAACTATGAGTATTGAAAACCTAAATTCTTTATCATAATTTGGTTTTCTCACATGTAAAATAAATTAATTCCACCCATCTCATAAGATTGTTTGGAAAATTAAATAGTTAAAATATTTTGTAAACTGTGAAATAAATAACAAAATTGGCCAAATTAGTAGTTTGTCATCAATTTAGATGAAATACAACACTGCCTAATTTTTTAAAACATTTGTTAAACATCCATTTTGGCAAGCAAAAACCCAAATATATTTTTAATAAGACAAAATGGTTACAATTTATAAAACTTATTAACAATATTTACAGTTACAGAATATAAGTACAGTGGCTTTGATCCAGCTAATTCAAGCCAATATTCATCAGTCCAAATATGAGTACCTACTGGTCCAAATATCCTGTATGGCCACAATGGTATGGATATTTTCTTAACCTTTTTCAATTTTCTTTTATCTATATGACATCAAAATGATCAGTTTCTTTTATAACACACAGCTAAGAATAATAAGTTAATTTCCCCTCTAGCATACTCTCCTAGATTGCTAAACAGAGTTGTGAAATTCTCTCCAAGGCTCTCATCAGTTTCTTATTTTTTTAAAAAAATAAACTTTATTGTAGAATTACTGAGATACAACAAAGCTGACTCAACCTTGAGAATAATTAAAATATAGAACTTTGAAGTGACCTTCCAGATAATGTCTTTCTGAAAAGAAGATTTAGATGATCAAGAACTACGGGTAAATGACAGTGTTGTTAAAGAGAAAGCAACTAGAATCATCTGGGAAAATACTGAGAATGCATATAAGATGCACAAATGTTAAACTCTTAAGCATATTATTAACTCACTCAACAGATATTTGAGGGGTTTGTCGCATCAAGCAACAAGCAGTAGGATTATAATGATAAATCTTACCGAGATCGTGTATATAAGGATTATGCACCAAATAATAGAGTTGAGAAAGACACATTAGATATAGATGCAGATAAAAATATGGATTCAAATAAAGCTGTGTATGAGAATTGTACCACAATATAAAAATTGGTGTGACACACAACATGTATAAATATAAACATTTCAGGAGTGATGACCTAAGTGGAAAGATTGGAGAAAACATCTTAGAACATAGGGTCTTGGAAGAGCATGGTGCCACTGAACATAGTAATAGGGAAGAAAGTTTTGTTAGACCTAGAATCATGAAAGTAAAGACACAGCTTGGGAAACTATCAATTGAATTCAGGTAGTAGTGAAACCATTTGACTAGAGTAAGAGAACCTAAAAGTAAATATGTGGAGATAGGTTTGTGAATATGGTAGAGCCATATTATAAGAGGGCACTGAGCATCAAGTTAAGAATATTTGGTTAATATCTGGTAATTTAAACTTTAGAGATATTGTATGCTAATATAGTACATGCCATTGTATTATATTTTAGAAGTTTCATAGGAATATTAAACTGGCAAACATTCATAAAAGGAATTAAAATGAGGAAAAGCTAAAGAGAGTAATGGGACGTATTGTAGCAGCAAGATGCAATGTAATTGGCAAGTGGGAAGTTAAGGAGGCCTGCACTTAGCTACAAGAATGAGCAAGAGAAAGAATGTTTTAAAGACATTTTAAAGAGACGATTGGCAAGCAGTAGTAACCATTTGGATTTAGAATTAGAAATTCTATTTTTTCCCTCTTTGGCAAGTATTATCTGGCATTTATCCTGTAAATTTCCGTATCTGCAAAAGCTATTGGGGTAGAAGTAGAACGAGGAAAGAAAGAAGGATGGTGATTTCCCTATTCTTCTCCATCTTTCCGAGAAATATTTGATAAGGTAAACAATTCTATAATACCAAGTGCTCACTCTCCATTTAATTTTTCATGTATAAATAGATTACAACCTATATTCTCCCCCAACCCTAGCCCTGATTTAAAAACATCTCCGTTTATGTGCTGATGCTCTAGAACCCCAGGAAATAGAAGTGGAATCCCCATAAGCTGAGGTTAAAACACCAGCAGGTTGCAATGGCACCAATAACAATTTAAATGATAATTTTTTGAAGTGTATTGTATCAAGACATGTTCATATCGTAAGCTGAATAATGAGCTGAAGACAATGAAAGATTAAACAAACAAAAAAAATCACCAAATCAACAAGATGAAAATAAAAATATGAAACCCAAAAAAAGTCAATAAATTTGGATAAATTTCAAAAGAACTTCATTCCATCAGTGCCTCCGTGCCCTAAAGGTTTACCATCTGCTATGTTTTCTCCAATTCGCATTTTAAAACTCTTGGTTCTATCTTTCTCTTGCAGCTTGGTCTAATTCTTTTCTGTGCTCCAACTTTCTATCACTTATTTCTCACTCTGAACTTACTAATTCTTCACCTGGGATTGAACTAGCATTTTCACATTTATACTTATTCCTCTTTCTCTATTATATTCCCTCTTGAATGACTCATTCCAGATACAGCTATGAATGCCTGAGCACATCACTTTGCTGACAAAGGCCCTTGTCATCAGAGCTATGGCTTTTCCAGTTGTCATGTACAGATGTGAAAGTTGGACCATAAAGAAAGCACCAAAGAACTGATGCTTTCAGATTGTGATGACAGAGAAGATTCTTGAGAGCCCCTTGGAGTGCAAGGAAATCAAACTAATCATTTGTAAAGGAAATCAACCCTGAATATTCATTGGAGGGACTGATGCTGAAACTGAAGCTCCAATACTCTGGCTACCTGAATCAAACAGCTGACTCATTGAAAAAGACCCTGACGCTGGGGAAAATTGAGTGCAGGAGGAGAAGAGGGTGACAGAGGATGAGATGGGTGGATGGCATCACCAACTCGATGGACACGAGTTTGAGCAAACTCCAGGAAATAGTGAAGGACAGGAAAGCCTGGCATGTTGCAGTCCATGCTGTCGCAAAGAGTCAGATATGACTAAGCAATTGAACAGCTACAACCTGAGCACAAACAGTATCAGCAGCTTTAACCAGTGATGTAAGGGATCAAGGTGCCAAATGCATGGTCAGTATCTCCACAGAACTAATAGTTTTGATACCTTCCAGTCTCTTGTATTCTTTCAGGTTCTAAAGTCAGAGGATTTTCTTGACTTTTTTTTTCCGGGGAAATATTTCAAGTTTATGAAAACTTAAAGCTAATCACGGAGTTAGAAAAACCTAGCAAAGTCTGAAAGATGTACAGGCACTTCAGCATGATAGGGAAAATTAGTCATCCAAAAGGAAAGATGAAAAATAGATCTAAAAAAATAAGATGGGAAGTGTGGGGTGAGAGCAAAGGGTAGAGATGGGTGTGGTAGACAGGAGAGAATAGTATTCTATCAGATCTTTCCCAACAGTACATCTTGTTTGGATCATGCAATTTGAGCAGAATTTGGGGGTCAGTTTTTGTTCTTCTCTACCATTTTTAGAATTGGTTTGCCCAACGTTATGACACACATGTTCCCAGTTACCATAATAGACTACATATGTAACGTTAACTACATCATTTCAGAGCTCCATTTGCAGATTCTACATTTTATTTGTCTCATACTCCCCCCTACCCCAAAGGAGACAGGCTGTTAATCCTCTCCTCTGTGGGAAGGTTATGCTATGGCTGGCAAAATGTGAAAAAAAGTCTTGGTATTCCAGTTGCCATGTTAGCTGTGATATACACACATATACATTTCCTCTCCAGTGTTGGTCTTCATTAATTCATTTTGGAATTCATAATGCAGCATTTCAGCATCGTCTTAGAGAAGCTCAGAGCAGATTTTTCTGAAGTTTGCAGCCAATGTGAATAGGGACATCTAAATCTGTACTCTTTAGGGTGAATTTTAAACTTTTGATAAGCCCTGCCTGGAAATCCAGGCTCAGGATTCGTCACAGAGAATGTGTCTCATAGTACTGAGGGGGAAAATTAAAAGAGATTGGCTTTTTCCCACTATGTGTCTGATGTGAAATCTAAGTGGAATAAGAAAAGAGGAAAGTTCTAAATCATTTGAATAAATAGAAGAAGGGACTCAGTCATAGAAACACAACATTTTAATTTCATATCAATACTTTCCAGCTATGTTAAACGTTAAGTATATCTTACTTGGTAAGAGTGGAGAGTTAATAAAAGTGACTGCTTGTTTCTATGTAAAAAATGTAGTTAAAAAGATATGTATTAGGAAATGAAATACAAAAGCAAAATGATTACTAAAAGTTTTGATTCTCACATTAGAATATCAGCACTTTGTATTTTGACGCTTTAGAAAGAGATTTAATTCACAAAACAAAGCTTTACTATTAGTTCTGGTAGAGCTTTGTTCCAGAAAAAATCTGCTTCATTTATGACTTCTCAGGAAATGTATATAAAGATGGTATGAGTGTTAAAAAAAATGCATTCAAAGTAGATTTCTCCAACTACAGGAAAATTTTATATATATATGTATACATATATATATATAACTGATATATATGTAGCTGAATACTTCAATAGGATTAATGCTTTCCCAGGATTAAAATTTTTCATGTGTTCCCCTTCCTGTAAACCCATGGCTGATTCATGTCAATGTATGGCAAAAACTACTACAATATTGTAAAGTAATTAGCCCCCAACTAAAATAAATAAATTTATTTAATAAAAAAAAAACTTAAAAAAAAAAAAGCTTATGCAAAAAAATTTTCAGATATAAGTGCAGTTTTCTAAGAAAAACTTTTCCATAATGCAATATCTCTGTTTTTCTCTCTAAAACCTTACAAAAGAAGACTTACAAAAAGACCATCAATTATTTCCATTGTCCTTTGATGGTTTCCTGCATGTTCACTTTTGGAAATTCTTCCAAAATTAAGTTTCTAAGTTAAAAAATACTCTATATGCAATCATAATCTGATATAACACACAAGAAAACCTTTCACTCTTTCTCCACTTACTTTTGCTTATTTCTTAGAGAATTCAACAATAAAATCATTAAACAGTATGATTTCTGAGACCTGGACAATCAAAAATAATTTTTTCTTATTCTAAAGTTGCAAATGTTACCACAGACATATAAAGAATACTTTTTATTTTAAAATGACAATAATTAGTATATTAAAAACACCAAGGACAGCCTTTGAAAATCTTAAACTTGAGCAAAATTAAACAGTAACATTCCAAAGAAAAACATAAACTAGAAAACATGATTGCAGAATATCAAATTAAATATAGTAGCAAGAGTGCTGAAAAATTATCTGAAGTTTTATTGCATTATTTTTATTTCAGGATTTGTATAATTTTCATCCAAACAAGAAAAGTGATACAATTATATGCACAAATTATGTAGCTCAGTTTTACACTCTAAAAGTATGTATTCCCTCAATTAATAGTATCTGGTCAATTCAATGTGCATCAAGAAACTCCTATATTAAAGATAATATTATAGTTTTCTTTTGAAATGCTGCTTGGAGATTGACAGAATCCCATATTATACTGTACATACCTTGATCTCTCACTCTCATCTATCACTCTGCATTTCATATCAAATTGATTTTGACACATCACATTTGAATAAAACAGTGGTAGAACATGCATACTCATTTACACTTCAATATTAATTGTTACACTTTTTATTCACTAAATAAATGTACATAATTGGTAAAATGCATGGGAATTAAGTCAAATCAGCCAAATATGCATTGTAAAAAGAAAGCATTTCCCTATCTTAGGCATAGCTATATATGAAGATCTATAGTAAGATATATCCTGTTATGGAAAGATGATTTATATATTTATGTAAAATTACATTTTAAGTAAATATTCTCCCTAATCTAGTAAAATAGAATAAACTTTCATTGGGTTTAGAGTGCAGAAAACAGGATTTGTCTTTATTCTAAAATTGAAAGAAATTATTTCCTACATAGAGACCATTAAGTGAGAAAGTCAGAACTTTTGAGATTTGCAGCCCCAAATCTTAGGCAATGAGATCTTCTTCAAGGTCAGTGACCTCTAACTACTGGAAAATCTATGAGAAGGGCTGAAGAAGGCTAAGATTGGAATAAATCAACTGACTTTCAATAGAATCTCCTTTTAAAAGAGCTATGCCACTATCGCCATTTTACCCTTTTTCTGGCCAAAATCACATGTCCCCAAAGAATGTTGTTTTTAAAAAGTAGGGGGAAGGGGATCAGTTGGCCACCAATTTTTCTAGTTCTATCAAATCACAGCAGAAAATCATGTCTGATGATTCAAACAATAAGGTTGCTATTACCAAAAAAGTGATCTGTAGTAGAAACTTGAAAGTCTCATAGAAACATACTACAATATTGATACCACAGTGATAATTTTTTTTAGATAGCAATAGTGTTTGAGCCAAATAACTATGGAAGAGAAAAAAACTGTGAGTTAATATTTCTTAAATGAAAATGGTTTGTGTGTGCACAGAAGTGTTGAATACCTTAATTCAAGGGCAAATACTAATGGCTTCTTCAAATTGAGGTCAAAGAACTTCAGTCCATGAGAATACTTTTGTTCTTATTAGGTAGGAAGTTAGGCATGAGCAATGAGGGGTGTCCTAGCCCAAAAGGATGCAAGCTGATCTCTAAACACCATCCCAGATACACCCAGGAGAGCTCACAGATATGCTACAAAATAACCACAGAGACTTTCCAACTCCTACACATGCACCCTAGGCACACAGTGGATACAAACTAACCACAAGGACTTCCTCAAAGAACCTTAGGCAGCTAGGAGACTATAAAGGGTTCATAAATATTCTACACATATATACATCTGGTTGGGGCATAGACTTGGATTACCGTGATATTGAATGGTTTGCTTTGGAAACGAACAGAGATCATTCTATCGTTTTTGAGATTGCATCCAAGTACTGCATTTTGGACTCTTTTGTTGACCATGATGGCTACTCCATTTCTTCTAAGGGATTCTTGCCCACAGTAGTAGATATAATGGTCATCTGAGTTAAATTCACCCATTCCAGTCCATCTTAGTTGGCTGATTCCTAGAATGTAGACATTCATTCTTGCCATCTCCTGTTTGACCACTTCCAATTTGCCTTGATTCATGGACCTAACATTCCAGGTTCCTATGCAATATTGCTCTTTACAGCATCGGACTTTGCGTCTGTCACCAGTCACATCCACAGTTGGGTATCGTTTTTGCTTTGGCTCCATCCCATCATTCTTTCTGGAGTTATTTCTCCACTGATCTCCATTAGTATATTGGGCACCTACTGACCTGGGGAGTTCATCTTTCAGTGTCCTATCTTTTTGCCTTTTCATACTGTTCATGGGGTTCTCAAGGCAAGAATACTGAAGTGGTTTGCCATGCCCTTCTCCAGTGGACCACAATCTGTCAGACCTCTCCACCATGACCCATCCGTCTTGGGTGGCCCCACACAGCATGGCTTAGTTTCATTGAGATAGACAAGGCTGTGGTCCATGTGATCAGATTAGCTAGTTTTCCCTGGCGGCCGTCGTCCCCGGCGTCCGGCCCCGGCCCGGCCTAGCCCCTGTCGGCCCCCGCCCCTGGCCCCGGCCCCCTGGCCCGGCCTAGGCCCTGTCGGTCGCCGCCGCCAGCCCCCGGCCCCCGGCCCGGCCTAGCCCCTGTCGGCCCCCGCCCCTGGCCCCGGCCCCCTGGCCCGGCCTAGGCCCTGTCGGTCGCCGCCGCCAGCCCCCGGCCCCCGGCCCGGCCTAGCCCCTCTCGGCCGCCGCCCCCGGCCCCTGGCCCGGTCTATCCCCTCTCGTCCCCCGCCCCCGGCTCCCGGCCCCCGGCCGGGCCTAGCTCCTCTCCTAGCTCCTAGCTCCTAGCTCTCTTCCTGAACTTGGTAGATAGAGATGGCCGCAAATGCTTTATAATTTCTCCTATCAAGAGGTGGGCAGATGGCCTCACTACTTGTGTCTGGGGTACCTTGAGACTTACTTTGATCAATATATTACGGTGGAAGTGACATAATGTGAGATGTGAGGTGAGGTCTTGCAGGGCTTTGAAGCTTTTGTTTTAGTTCTCCTGGAACCCTGTCTCCTGAGGGTGAGAGAGACCCAGATACCCATTATCTTGGCCATTCATTATAACAGACTGAATTATGGGAAGACATACACAACAGAACCCATCGGTATATAACTTGCAATTGTCAATAGGCCTTGAGCGTATGCCCATTTGCATTTCCTTTCTTGATTGGTGGTAGGTACAAGCCCTATTTTGCACAGGGCACAACCAAAAGGAAGATGCAGCAAGTATAAAAAGGGGGGAGACAAAAGAGATTTGAGATGACTCTTTTGGGGTTGGCTTGCTCCCATGTCTTAGGAGTGTCTGTTTAAATAAAGATCTGTCTGTTTGAGCTGTAACTTCTCTGTTGTTTTAAACCCTTTAGTCTGTCATTCCAAATTTCATTGTGACAAAATAAGAACTAAGAGAGAGAAACAAAGCAACCTGACGCTCTTAAAAATAAAACTGGTCCCTGACCTTACCAATAGCCATGAACAAACACAGATCGTATTTTTTAATCTTAGACAAAGCTTCTGCATCTTCCTTTAGAGCCTACTCACTTTCCCACAGTTCTAGAACAGTGTTTCTAAACTTAGGCACTATTGACTTTTTAATCCAGATAATTCTTTGTTCTGAAAGTCTATCCTGTACATTGTAAGAGATTTAGTAACATGACCTCTACCCACTAGATACCAGTATCCCCTCCAAACTGTAACAATAAAAAATGTCATCATACTTTGCCAAATGTCCCTTGGGAGTAAATTTGCTCCTATTGGACCTGATGTTCTAAAGGGTGGGGAATAACCTTTCTTAAAGACTGGCTCATGTAGGAAAGCAAGGAGTAATACCTGACAGCTTTATGAGGAAGGAAAAGACAGGAATGAGACAAAATGATAACAATTCTGCATAGCAATCTTGGATCACTTGTGAAGGAACTTCATTTACTACATACACCAAGTATGACCAGAGAGTGAGAGTGTTAGTCGCTCAGTCATGTCCAACTCTTTGTAGCTTGCCAGGCTCCCCTGTCCATGGAATTCTCCAGGCAAGAATACTGGAGTGGGTTGCCATTTCCTTCTCCAGGGGATCTTCCCAACCCAGGGGTCAAACCTGTCTCTCCTGCACTGCAGGAGGATTCTTTACCTTCTGAGCCATCAAAGAAGCCCTGTAAGTATGACCAACACTACAATAAATATAAATAGCAATTATTTCATTCTGCATACAGATACCCTACAGTGAGAGCATCCTTAGTGCTGAATAATATAAATTATGTTCACTACAGTGATCCTGAATCAACAATTGTTAAGAGTTTCTTCAGTGTACTTCATCAAAGAAAGTAAAAGAAGATATAACACATTTGAGGGAGATTTCCATCAAAAAAAAAATTGAACTTTCCTAAATTCAGGCCTTTTGATGTTTATTGGGGAAAAAAATTTTGTGTTGATACATATTTAAGATTTTACAAAACAATGTTGATATGGATTTTTTTTTGTAGCCATTCCTTAATGGTGATTCAGAAAAGAGACATCACCCATAAAGGGGACACCTTATCCCTTGATAAAATCTTACAATTATAATGTGTGCCTACTTCAGCTCACAGATCTAATCAAAGATGAATCCTGCAGCTTCCATCTGGTCAGGGATGCCTGTGTGAATGCTAGAGAGAGGTGTGTTAAATTGGAAAGACTTCATCAGTTTCCAAAGCCTAGCTCAACAAAATCTTTATCAGACTGGGTTCTCCAGAGAAACAGAACCAATGGCATATACATATATAAGTATATATACATATAAAGGGGCTTCCCAGATGGTGCTTGTGGTTAAGAACCTGCCTGCAAATGCAGGAGACATAGAGACACAGGTTCAATCCCAAGGTCAGGAAGACCCCCTGGAGGAGGGCATGGCAACCCACTCCAGTATTCTTGCCTAAAGAATCCCATGGACAGAGGATTCTGGCAGGCTGCAGTCCATAGGGTTACAAAGAGTCAGACACGACTGAAGCAATTAAGCACACACACATGGATACATATATACAGAAATAGGAAAAGAGATTTACTATAAGGAATTGCCTTACATGATGATGGAAGCTGAGAAATCTGAAGATATGCAGTCAAAGGCCCTAGAGACAGAGAACTGATGGTGTAGGTTCCAGTCCTACACCAGTCTAAGTCCCAGTTCAAAGGCAGGAGGGGACCCATGTCCTGGCTCTAAGACAGTCAGGCAGAATGAGGGTGAATTCTTACTCAGACTTTTGCTCTCCTCAGGCCTTTGCCACCTTGGATGAGGCTCACCCAGGTTGGGGAGAGTAATCCTCTTTACTCAGTCTACAAATTCAAATGCATCCAGAAACTTCCTCATAGACACACCCAGAGTAATGTTTAACCAGAAACCCAGTGGTCCAGTCAGGCTGAAACATATCATTAACCATCACAAAACTTGATATGAAGAGAGACTGTAAAACAAAGTCAGGATTCAAAGTAGGAGAAAGAACAGCAGAGAAAAAACAAAGGTACCCCCAAGTAAAACAGTGTGGAAAGAGTCAGAGACAAGATGGGTATGTATAGAACAAAGTCTTATTTTGGAGAAATTTTACTTACCCACTAGAGTAAACAAATAAATGAGCAAGCCCAATTCTAAAGTTTGAGTGGCAGTCTGAAATAGGAGTACAGGAGTACAGGAGTAAGGAAAGAACTCGAACGGGTGTCAACCTTTCCATCGTGATGTCCTGTGGACCTCCGTCCTTCCTGGGGCCACGAGGAGAGGGGTGGGATAAGGGGATTCCAGAAAGAGCTATCAAAGGGATTGGAAGGAAGTCAATGACTATGTTCTCTGTTCACTTGTATTTTAGACATTAAAACAAATTAGTAACCATTCACAGAGATAGACGTCAGTTTGGAACCCAGCTCAGTCACTTACTATACAACTGTGAGCAAATTAGTTAACTTCTCTGGGCCTTAGTTCTCATATATGAAATAAACATATAGACTAAATAACATTCTGATGATATGAACATTCACATTTGATCACACTCCCGGTGACTGGCTGCCAGTCTTCACCTGGTCTCCATTCTCAAGGGAAGGTGGGCCAGATAGGGTTGGAATTTCATCAGTGACTTGTGGTCATTTGGGACTAATTCAAGTCAGTGTTGTCATTTGTGCACAGCACATGTCTCATTGTCTTAAGTTTTGTACTTTTTGTCATAGAACAGACCATCTAAAAAGTATTGTTTCTTAGTAATCTTGCAATAGTACAAATACATAATTTCTGTGATTAAATTTCCTGAATACCCTTTTGGTGTCACGGTGACATTTTACAGTATCTACCTAATAAGGCAGGGAAAAGCAGGTCTAGGCTCTGTGGGGTCTTACATTAATATAATTTTGTAAGTCATTTTTAAGAAAAAAATGTACAAAATCATAAACAAAGATGGGCTCAATAAAGAACAGAAATGGTATGGACATAACAGAGGCAGAAGATATTAAGAGGTGGCAAGAATACACAGAATAACTGTACAAAAAGATCTTCATGACCCAGATAATCATGATGGTGTGATCACTCACCTGGAGTCAGACATTCTGGAATGTGAAGTCAAGTGGGCCTTAGGAAGCATCACTATGAACAAAGCTAGGGGAGGTGATGGAATTCCAGTTGAGCTATTTCAAATTCTAAAAGATCATGCTGTGAAAGTGCTGCATTCAGTATGCCAGCAAATTTGGAAAACTCAGGACTGGTCACAGGACTGGAAAAGGTCAGTTTTCATTCCAATCCCAAAGAAAGGCAATGCCAAAGAATGCTAAAACTACCGCACAATTGCACTCATCTCACACACTAGTAAAGTAATGCTCAAAATTCTCCAAGCCAGGCTTCAACAATATGTGAACCATGAACTTCCAGATGTTCAAGCTGGATTTAGAAAAGGCAGAGGAACCAGAGATCAAATTGCCAACATCCACTGGAAAACCACTAGACCATTCAGGTATGACCTAGATCAAATCCCTTATGAGTATACAGTGGAAGTGACAAATAGATTTAAGGGACTAGACCTGATAGACAGAATGCCTGATGAACTATGGACAGAGGTTCGTGACATTGTACAGGAGACAGGGATCAAGAAAATCCCCATGGAAAAGAAATGCAAAAAAGCAAAATGGCTGTCTGAGGAGGCCTTACAGATAGCTGGGAAAGAAGAGAAGCGAAAAGCAAGGAAGAAAAGGAAAGATATTCTCATCTGAATGCAGAGTTCCAAAGAATAGCAAGGAGAGATAAGAAAGCCTTCCTCAGCGATCAGTGCAAACAAATAGAGGAAAACAACAGATTGGGGAAGACTAGAGACCTCTTCAAGAAAATTAGAGATACCAAGGGAACATTTCATGCAAAGATAGGCTCGATAAAGGACAGAAATGGTATGGACCTAACAGAAGCAGAAGATATTAAGAAGAGGTGGCAAGAATACACAGAAGAACTGTACAAAAAAGATCTTCACGACCCAGATAATCACAATGGTGTGATCACTCACCTAGAGCCAGAAATCCTGGAATGTGAAGTCAAGTGGGCCTTAGAAAGCATCACTACGAACAAAGCTAGTGGAGGTGATGGAATTCCAGTTGAGCTATTTCAAACCCTCAAAGGTGATGCTGTGAAAGTGCTGCACTCGATATGCCAGCAAATTTGGAAAACTCAACAGTGGCCACAGGACTGGAAGAGGTCAGTCTTCGTTCCAATCCCAAAGAAAGGCAATGCCAAAGAATGCTCAAACTACCGCACAATTGCACTCATCTCACATGCTAGTAAAGTAATGCTCAAAATTCTCCAAGCCAGGCTTCAGCAATACGTGAACCGTGAAATTCCAGATGTTCAAGCTGGTTTTAGAAAAGGCAGAGGAACCAGAGATCAAATTGCCAATATCCGCTGGATCATCGAAAAAGCGGGAGAGTTCCAGAAAAACATCTATTTCTGCTTTATTGACTATGCCAAAGCCTTTGACTGTGTGGATCACAATAAACTGTGGAAAATTCTGAAAGAGATGGGAATACCAGATCATCTGACCTGTCTCTTGAGAAACCTGTATGCAGGTCAGGAAGCAACAGTTAGAACTGGACATGGAACAACAGACTGGTTCCAAATAGGAAAAGGAGTACGTCAAGGCTGTATATTGTCACCCTGCTTATTTAACTTATATGCAGAGTACATCATGAGAAACGCTGGGCTGGAAGAAACACAGGCTGGAATCAAGATTGCCGGGAGAAATATCAATAACCTCAGATATGCGGATGACACCACCCTTATGGCAGAAAGTGAAGAAGAACTAAAGAGCCTCTTGATGAAGGTGAAGGAGGAGAGTGAAAAAGTTGGCTTAAAGCTCAACGTTCAGAAAACTAAGATCATGGCATCTGGTCCCATCACTCCATGGGAAATAGATGGGGAAACAGTGGAAACAGTGTCAGACTTTACTTTTTGGGCTCCAGAATCACTGCTGATGGTGACTGCAGCCATGAAATTAAAAGACGCTTACTACTTGGAAGGAAGTTATGGCCAACCTAGATAGCATGTTTAAAAGCAGAGACATTACTTTGCCAACAAAAGTCCGTCTAGTCAAGACTATGGTTTTTCCAGTGGTCATGTATGGATGTGAGAGTTGGACGGTGAAGAAAGCTGAGCGCCGCAGAATTGATGCTTTTGAACTGTGGTGTTGGAGAAGACTCTTGAGAGTTTCTTGGACTGCAAGGAGATCCAATCAATCCATCCTAAAAGAGATCAATCCTGGGTGTTCATTGGAAGGTCTGATGTTGAAGCTGAAGCTCCAATACTTTGGCCACCTCATGCGAGGGGTTGACTTATTGGAAAAGACCCTAATGCTGGGTAGGATTGGGGGCGGGAGGAGAAGGGGACGACAGAGGATGAGATGGTTGGATGGCATCACCGACTCGATGAACATGGGTTTGGGTAAACTCCGGGAGTTGGTGATGGACAGAGAGGCCTGGCGTGCTGCAATTCATGGGGTCGCAGAGAGTCGGACACGACTGAGCGACTAAACTGAACTGAACTGGATCTCCGAAAAAGCAAGAGACTTCCAGAAAAACATCTATTTCTGCTTTATTGACTATGCCAAAGCCTTTGACTGTGTGGATCACAATAAACTGTGGACAATTCTGAAAGAGATGGGAATACCAGACCATCTGACCTGCCTCTTGAGAAATGTGTTTGCAGGTCAGGGAGCAACAGTTAGAACTGGACATGGAACAACAGACTGCTTCCAAATAGGAAAAGGAGTACCCCAAGGCTGTATATTGTCACTGTGCTTATTTAACTTATATGCAGAGTACATCATGAGAAATGCTGGGCTGGATGAAGCACAAGCTGGAATCAAGATTGCTGGGAGGAATATCAATAACCTCAGATATGCAGATGACACCACCCTTATGGCAGAAAGTGAAGACTAAAGAGCCTCCTGATGAAAGTGGAAGAGGAGAGTGAAAAAGTTGGCTTGACGTTCAACATTCAGAAAACTATGATCATGGCATCCGGTCCCATCACTTCACAGCAAATAGATGGAGAGACAGAGGAAACAGTGGCAGAATTTATTTTCTTGGGCTCCAAAATCATTGCAAATGGTAACTGCAGCCATGAAATTAAAAAGGACTCACTCCTTGGAAGAAAAGTTATGACCAACCTAGACAGCATATTAAAAAGCAGAGATATTACTTTGCCAAGAAAGGTCCATCCAGTTAAGACTATGGTTTTTCCAGTAGTCAGGTATGGATGTGAGAGTTGGACTATAAAGAAAGCTGAGCACTGAAGAATTGATGCTTTTGAACTGTGGTGTTGGAGAAGACTCTTGGGAATCCCTTGGACTGCAAGGAGATCCAACCAGTCCATCTTAAAGGAAATCAGTCCTGAATATTCATTGGAAAGACTGATGTTAAAGCTGCAACTCCAATAGTTTGGCCACCTCATGCCAAGAGCTGACTCATTTGAAAAGATCCTGATGCTGGGAAAGGTTGAAGGCAGGAGGAGAAGGGGATGACAGAGGATGAGATGGTTGGATGAAATCACTGACTCAATGGACATGAGTTTGAGTAAACTCCTGGAGTTGGTGATGGACAGGGAGGCCTGGCATGCTGTAGTCCATGGGGTCGCAAAGAATCAAACACGACTGAGCGACTGAACTGAACTGAACTGATACAAAATCATTAATATAATACTAGGTATCGAAGAAAATGTTTGTTCAGAATGTGAAAGAAAATTAGGGTCTTTTTAATGAGAAATTTTAAAACAGGACTTTGGAAGGAGCTATTGTAAGTGAATAGCCCAAGAGATGGAAACTTTAGTAGCTTGTTTGGCTGGATGAGGATTGAAGAAGGTTATGCATAGAAATAGTTAATGTCTGATAATAAGAACTTATCTTCTGCAAATGTTAGCATTATTATTATCAGTGTCAAAGTGGTTAATAATCATGATGATCGAGCAGTTACCAAGTGAGGACACTTGAGGACGTAAGAGGTTTGGAGGAAGGCTGTGGTGATGGATCAAAGCTTTCTTACGTTCTTTGCTTTCTCCTCTTTCTGAGAAACCTGGCCATCGTAGCCCAGCACAGAGTAGGGAAAGTTTTCATATGCGGAAGTATCAAGTAAAGAAAGGGACCACAGCCCTACTGGCCTGATTAGTAGGGTCAACCTGGGAAAGTCAGATGTCAAAGCTATACTGTCTTCTGGTGTTATAAAAATGAAAAATCAACGATAGAGACATTTTGTAGTAAGAACCACAAATATATTTACAATACAGTATAATCAGAAAAATATATACATAAATAAACAGTTATAGTAGTACAAACAAAATAAAAGTAGACCATTAATTGTCTCCAGAAACATTAGAGAAGACATCTAAAGGAAGAGATGCTTGAGTAAAATTCTAAATGGGAGCAATGCCATGCAAGGAAGATGTGTAGGAACAGGTGTGGGCCAAGTGAGACAAGCAGGTAGTACTCTGGAGTTAGGTAGGATGACAGGAGATGAAACTACAGCGGTAGTTTGGGATAGAATTGTCTGCCAGGGTAAAGTATTTGGCCTGCGGGAAATGGGGAGCTAATTAAGCACTCATCTTTTCTTGTTTTATGAGCTTTATAATAACAGCCTTGGGGAATTAGTGCAAGGGTCACTTTTAGAGGGGTAAAAGCTACTGTTGGGGAAAGTGCCTTTGTGTATGTAAGGCGACACAAGCTGTACACTGCCCAACTCCACAGGCATGTCATTCACATAGACTATAGCGAGAACAGAGCTCCTTAGAATTTTTTACATGGACAATGAGGGATCATGAAGAACTTAACCAAGCAGATGCAAGAGGATGAAGACCAGATAACAGCACCAAGAAATATTCATCCTTCTGAGAAACAATTAGTGTGTATGGGACACCACACTTCTCCTCGGTTTCTCATATAGTTGCTGATGCACGAAGGAAACTCAGGGCAAACTTGAAAACACAAGCCAATGCAACCTTAAAAGCACTTGGGGAAAGATTCATTTCTTCTCAGGGGTCCATGTTGACCAACCTATCATTACTGATAGATAAATGTTCAGAATGAAACATTGCAACAAATGAGAAGCTGGAAAGTCAAGGTGCTTCGCATTGACTTTTCAGAACACTTTGGAACACTTCCCTGCCCAGGCGCTTCTTGTTTGGAAAAACAAAATAAGACAAAATAAACAGATGAACAAAAACATCATTCGTTTCCATTTACAGAGAGTTCAGGAAAATTACATTTGTCTGATTTTTCTCACCAGTTTCATTTATTACAGATTTATGGAATTCATGTTCACATTACCTTTAGGGCACAAGAAATCCACAATTACACAAGAAAGCCAAAACAGGGGAGGAAAGTATCAAGTGTCTGTAAATACTAACTATGCACAAAAATCATTCTGCCAGTTCACTTAAAACCAGAGTCTTCACCTGGTCTTAATCTATTTCTAAACACCATTTACCTAAGCAAAACTTTGTTGCTGTTGTTCTTTAGTTGCTAGGTCATTTCTAACTCTTTGCGACACCATGGACTGTAGCCTGCTCCTCTGTCCATGGGATTTCCCAGGCAAGAATTGCCATTCTTTCTCCAGAGGGATCTTCCTGACCCAGGGATCCTACCCACATTTTCTGCCTTGGCATGCTGATTCTTTAGCATGGAATCACCAGAGAAGCCCTAAACTAAATTTTTACTCAAGTCATTGACTTGAGATTTTCCATGTCGTTTATATCAAAAGGAATTCTCTTGTCTTTAATTATATCACCCAGACTCAAAATAAATCTGTTTATTGATAAGCCCAGTAAGTCCATTGTTCTTAGTCTGCCATTTCTTCATTATCAGATCATTATCAACAATCAGAAAAAAAAGAATCAACTACATGAAACAATGGTATTTATACCTTCTTTATTTTCCTACCATCACAATGTCTTTCTGATATTTAAAAGACCTAATAGATTTTGCTGCTTATACTGTAATCTAATGGGAGATTTTCAGAAATGCAGAATCTCATTGAGAGTTACTCAATTGTGTCTGACTCTTGTGACCCCATGGACTGTAGCCCACCAGGCTCCTCTGTCCATGGGATTTTCCAGGCAAGAATACCAGAGTGGATTGCCATTTCTTTCTCCAGGGGATCTTCCCAACCCAGGAATGGAACCTGAGTCTCCTGCATTACAGGCAGATTGTTTACTGACTGAGCTATAAGGGAAGTCTGCAGAATCTCAGGCCCTACCAAAAACCTATTCATTCAGAATCCATATTTTCATAAGAACCAAGATGACTCTGTAAGGTAGAGTTTGAGAAACACTATTTTAATCAGCTTCAAGGGAGAGGAAGGTACCAGGATAATTAGCTACTTTCACAAAACCACCTTAAACACACATTACTAATAAACCAAATGAAGTACATAAGTTTTCCAAACAAATAATTTGGCTCAAGGACAGTTCAAATAAAATGATGAGAAGATGAGACAGTTAGAAAAGGAAAAAGACCACCAAGAACATGGGAAAATACAGGCTCCAATTAGAAGTACTGAAGTTTCCAAGTTTTGAGGCTGATTTCAATAATTCGACTCTTAAAGACTGCCCACAAAATACAGAGAATTTGGTTCTTTCTCCTTACTTGCATGAATATAGAACTTCCAATGAGGGAAATATTCACTTCATGTCATATTTTTAATGATTATAGCCAATCTCAGGTGGCTAAAGTTGTTCAGCCGTCAGCCTTGTACCTCATACCCCAGCTGAGGTGTGCCTAGCTCCTGGAAAATGGGCTGCCTGTTGCGCTGCACGGCTTAATTATTATATTAACATATTGAAGCTTTCTTTGAATTAGCTCTTCTCTGTGAGTGTGTTTATTCTATAGAAAAGCCCTTCAGTGATTTGCAATGAAGGTAATTTTTCTTGTCAGCTTACTTCAAAAATCCAATAAGTATAAATCCAATGCAATTTGAGTTTTGCAGACACTTTCCTTCCATTTCATTCTGTTTGTTTCCTTCACTTCCCCTTTTTTCCTTTAAACCTCAAGTGGAAATCTTCATTTCCTGAATGCAAAGCAGGCTGAAGCCTCTCCCAGAACACACAGTGTTGCTCTGCTGTTCTGGTTCCTGTGATCCTGGGCACCTCTGCCTACAGTGGGCAGAATTCAGGCTACCTAATAAGACTACATCAGAGCACATTGAACTTTGGCCTACTTGGCAAGATTTGCACATTGACTAATTGAAAACTGACGGACATTCATATCCGTAAGTACAGAGCAAGTAAATAAAAGCTTTTTTGGAGCAATGTACATACAAAACTGCCATCTCCAAATTCACAGTCATCTTTATACCTGTTTCCTAAATCTAAACCTGTAGGGTACTGGCAAGCAATTCTTAGTCAACAACTTCAAAAAAAGACAGGGATAGTCTGTGGCATTCCAAGTCAACATTCACTTCTCTGGCAAGGGCCCTTACAAGTAGTGAGCCCTGTTTCTAATTATTTTAGCCACACCCCTACAGTGTGTTCTCTTTAAAATTTTAGCATATGGTAAGACTAAAGTTAAAGAATAAATATTGATTTTTATCTGAGTTGTATGCATGCTCTCACGATTTTTTATTATTTAAGATTCAGGGGAAGAACTGCTCCCCCCACAGGCTGTAAGTTAGCCAGAGCAGAAACCAAATTTTATTCATCTTCGTAGCCCCCTCCCATTGCACTTGGACTAAAGATTGGTGCTTAGCTGTGCTCAGTGAAGCTGCTAAATTGCAGTTACTGTCAACTTTGCATCAAGATGCTCAATTTTCTTTTTAGCTGTACATGACAGAACAACAATAAGAAAACAAACAAAAATAAACTAAAATCAAAGACCTCTACTCCACTACCAAATGCAGACTACTGAATAGACGAGGTATTTGAATTTATCTATACCTCTCATCCAAAATAAGCCTTCCTAATTGTCCTCTCCTGACACTGTAAAACGTTTCCAGAAATTCCTCTTTGTAGTGTCTTCTAAATGAACTTATAGTCTTTTAAAGATGATTTATTTGTAGATTTTTTTCAATATTTTATCTAGTTTTCCTTTTCTTAGTATCACAGACCTGACTCATTGCCTCACCTACGTGAGACAGTACTTTAGATGCAGGATGTCATTTTTATGACTATGGACTACTGTCAAGTTAAAGCAAATGGCATTGGTAATATACGACCTCAGAGGAGAAAGTAGAAGACAAAGGAGCAGTAGCTACAGGACCACAGCATAACCTCATTCGTATCACATGTATTCACTCTTCAGTGTGCATAGCTGATAGGTTGGCAAGAAGGCTCAGAATAGGTCAGTTCCAACCAAGGGCAATCAAGTGGTGGCAGCTGTAGATAGGGCGGTGAAGTTTGGTGGTTACAGACTCTGACTTTGAACTCTGACAAGCCTGCGGTCCCTTGGTTATCTTGTGTGGCACTTGGGAATAAAACACAGAGAGAAATTAAGAACAAGACTCCCAGAGCAAGTAATTTCAATGAAGGGCAATGAAAGAGGTAGCCAGCACCAGGAAACATCAGCCACGGAATTCATCAGCAACCTTTATCTTCAATCTTCAGGTTCAAAGCCTCTGTTAACGATTTTCTATTCCTATGCAATAGAAAAATAACCGGTGCCATTTTGTGCTAGGCATTAAGGTCTCTGAGCTTTGCTGGGGAGTCGTGTAAGTTTTAATAAAATTACTGCAAAGTAAGGCAAAACTTGACAAAGGAGGTATGAATAAAGTGTGAAACACATGAAGATGCAGTTAATTTGCCTTTGAAGGGAGGCCATACTCAAGGTGAGCACTGAAGCAGAGGAGGACTTTGTCAAGAAGACAAGGAAGGAAAAGAATTCAAAGTGGAAGAATCAAAGGCAGAGCTGGAGAAAGGTTGACAATTTCCAGAATTGTTAAATATCCTGGTATACTCAGAGCAGATGGAGAATGGAGATAAGACCAAAAATATAGGTGTAGAGGTGAAGGTTCCTGTAGGAAATGTAAAGGAATTTTAAAAATTTAAAGGTAATAACTGTTTAAGTAAAAAGTTGATAAGCCCATATCTATGTCTTAACTTTTTGGTTTTTCTCCCAAAACCATGACATTTAATCATGGTGTCAAGTCCTGCCTTTCCTCTGCAATGTCCGTAATATTGGATGTCTTTATTTCTCTTGCTATCACTGGCACCAGGTCAGGCCTGCACCATCTCTGGATGTCTAGCATAACCCTCTAACAGATCATCTGACCTCTCACCTCTCTTTCTTGAATCCAGTCTTTGCTCAGGTGCCAGGCAAAGTTCAAACTTCTATGACTCCCCTGTCCTTAGATTGAAACTTTTTGATAGTCATGACAAATTTACTGACATACTTATCCAAATAAGCAACAACAAAAAAAGCACATATATTCGGGAAGACATTCCAATTATGTGCTGCCCACGAAGAATATTAAGTGGAAAAGGAAACTGCCTACAGCTAAGGCCAGAAGCCCAGAATCCTACCGGAGCAATCTGGAATTCCTAACAACACTTGGGAAACACGAACTTCTCAGCAAATAATCTAACTCTTCTCGAAAAGGTCTCAGCTATCTTCTTTGGACATTTTCCCTTTTATTTATTCCTCTGGACCATGTGCTGTAACCTAACACACTCATGATTTCTCAGCCTCATACCTTCTTGCACACTGTGCTCAAAATAAGGAATGCTTGCATCTTGTACAGTTTCTTTGCCAGCAAAATCCCTACCTGTCCTTCAAGGCTTAGCTACCACCCGTCGATGACTTTCTTATCCACCCATCTGGATGTAACCTCCTTCCCTACACTCACATTGAAATTGCTCAGAGAACTTTGCCCTTCACTCAACTTACTTACTTTACTATACATGTATTATAATCACAGTGAGTAACTTGATGGCAGGGGCTATTTTTCATTACTATATCCTCTGGAAATTTACCAATGATTTATTGATAAATAATAACAATTTACTAAATTCAATAACTTCTGATCAGACATTGTATTAGATATCTACTGATATGTAACAAATCACTCCAAAAACTTAGGGGCTTAAAATCACAAACATTTAGTATCTCACACAATTTCTGAGCATTTGAATTGGGGGAGTGACTTAGCTGGTGGTTCTAAGTCAGGGTCTCTCATGAGGATTGTTAGTAGGACTAGAGTCATCTGAAGGCATAGTGAGAGCAGGAGGATCTGCATCAAAGTTCACTCCGATGGCTGCTGGCAGACGCTTGAGCTTCACACTAGATGTTGGCTGGAGGCCTTGGTTATTTGCCACATGGGCCTCTTCTTAGGGCTGCTTATGACATAGAGAATTACTTCCCCCAGAGTGATCAATCCAAGAGAAGAAAAGAGAATGAGAAAAAGACCAAAGCTGAAGTGGCATGTCTTTTATAACTTAATCTCAAAAGTTAATCTTACTATCACCACTTCCATTGTATTTGTCACACAGACCGATCCTGGTATACTGTGAGAGGGGACTGCACAAAGGCATGTATGCCAAGAGAAGGACTCATTGGGGGCCGTATTGGAAACTGTCTGTCATAGGTACCTCCAAATTATGCAGTAAGAAATGGTCTATTCAACCACTGACTCAATGGAAGGCTAATATTAGCTCTATGTTTGATCAAGATCATATTTTGCAATAACTTTTAAAATGTAATAGGAAATAATCAATGACTTGGATTATCTCATTATTTAATAGGCAAAAAGTCTCAGTAGATACGTGGTAAATTGTCCAACAATCATTATCACTGATGAGTGGGTTATATTCCTTTTTTTTATATCTCAACAAAGAAAACATGGTAGCTCAGCTGGTAAAGAATCCACCTGCAATGCGGGAGACCTGGGTTTGATCCCTGGGTTGGGACGATCCCCTGGAAGAGGGCATGGCAACCCACTCCAGTATTCTTGCCTGGAGAATCCCCTTGGACAGTGGAACCTGGTGGACTACAGTCCGTAGGGTAGCAAAGAGTCAGACATGACTGAGCAACTAAGCACAGCACAGCACAAAAAAAAATTTTTTAAGTTAATTTCAAAGTCCTTACCCTGGACTAGTGCTGTCCTTTAGAACTTTCTACACCAGTAAAAATGATTAACATATGCAAACAACACTACTGCACATGAAATAGATAACCAGCAAACACCTACTGTGTAGCACAGAGAACTATACTTAATATTTTATAATAATCTACAAGGGAAAAGAATCTGAAAAGAATATATATATATTTATATACATATATATGTATTTATTGGTGTTTAGTTACAAGTCATGTCTGACTCTTTTGCGACCCCATGGACTGTAACTCACCAGGCTCCTCTGTCCATGCATGGGATTTTCCAGGCAAGAATAGTGAAGTCTGTTGCCATTTCCTTCTCCAGGGTATCTTCTTGACCCAGAGATCAAAACCTGATCTCCTACATTGGCAGACAGATTCTTTACCACTGAGCCACTAGGGAAGCCCATATAGGGGCCTATATATATATATATATATATATATAACTGAATCACTTTGTTGTACACCTGAAACTAGCACAACATTGTAAATCAACTGCACTTCAATTTGAAAAGGAAAAGAAGTGTTTTATATTTGTTTTATCCAAAAGATAGCCACTAGACACATGAAACTATCAAGCATATGCAATGT
Source organism: Giraffa tippelskirchi (assembly GCF_054371585.1). Classification (NCBI taxonomy): domain Eukaryota; kingdom Metazoa; phylum Chordata; class Mammalia; order Artiodactyla; family Giraffidae; genus Giraffa; species Giraffa tippelskirchi. The sequence goes on from NC_137277.1 coordinate 112,809,045, forward strand.
GACTGAGAAACTAGATTTATTATATTTTATTTAATTTAATTAGTTCAAATTTAAATATAAATAGCTACATGTGGCTGACAGCTATCACACTGGACAGCTCAGGCAGGTATAGACTAACGTTTATTCTTTTATTTTGTTTTGACACAGTCCTGAAACAGAGTTTATAGTGATGTCTTAGCAAATTATCAAGTTCTAGGGTCAAACTACTTGGATTCCAACTTAGATTCTTCATTTACAAGTGATTTGAACTTGGCAATTGTACTTCACTTCTCTTTGCCTCAGTTTCCCCTATCAGCAAAATAAAAGTACTTACTCCTATAGGATTGTGGGATGGATTAGCACCAGACACATAGTAATTGTGGTAAATATGATTACAGTCTCTAATACTATGTAACTATTTCTGAGCATATTCCTCCAATGCCAGATATCACTTAGTTTAATGGGAATAAGTACATAAAATGAATCTTCACAATGCCATTATTATATTAAGAACAATGTAGCAAGTATAGCAACTTCAGAGGAGGGTTTTTTCTTTGAAAATAGACAAACCATTAGCCGAAACATCTTTTTCTTTCCTTAGTTTGACATCAAAGTTTTGTGGCAGTTTTTGCAATATATCAGTCATAACTTAAATGATCATCATCATGAGAAAAACCAGGAAAGTGGCCTTAACTAAATTTGTAAAGTTTGCAAGTGTTCATTTGAAGTTATTGTTCTTTGAAAGATGAGAAAAATATGGCCTTGTTCCCAACAAAAGTAAATGTTTCAACCCCCTACCTGTAAGTATGAAGATACTGTATTTCATTTGCACAGGTAATACCATAAACTTTATTAGTTTCCTCTGGGGGAATAAGTAAAGTTTAGTTGCTGGCATTAAAAATAAAACAGATTTTTCATTTAATATAGACTGAGATAAATTCTGAGTAAGTATTGTATAAAGAAAAATGGTTACAATATTTATTATAAAAACAGCACATAGAACTCTGTTTTATATTTCTATCATGTCTTTCTCTCTCTTTCTCTCTGTCGCTCCCTGTCTCTCTCACACACACAGATGATTTTAAATCGGAACTCAGTCAAGTACCATAGAGAAGAGGTGAGCTATACATCTTCCTTTCACAATTTATTATTGATCTGCTCTCACTGTAGTTTATTTTCTTCCTCAGGGGAAACTAAGAACTTCTTTATCAATTTGGTCAAAGTTTTTATGACTACCCTTTGTCTGACTTATAATGTAACGTAATATATTCAAACACATCACTCGATAGTATCTTGCTGGTCTCTGTTCTAAATATCACTCCTCCTCATACTATGATTCAATTTAAAGACTCTTTCCAAAGATCAGTCTAAATAAATAACAAGTTAGCTTTCAGGCAAACAAATGAATTTGCATTGTTTTATATTCATCATAAATATTTCACTTAATTACCGAGGTACCTTGTTCAGAAACACAAAACAACATTATAAATTAATTAGCACTGTCCCTGCTGACATTTTAGAAGTTCTGTGGAATGTAAAAGCCAAAAGTAAAAACAACCTGCAGAGCCAGCCAGAGCACACATTATATCCAAATGCTAAAGTCCACAAACATGTCATAGTAAAAATTTGAGATATATTTTGAAACACCAAGAGTTTATCTTTTGTCAGGTGTTATCCTATTTATTTTTAAATTCAAGGTCAAAGAAATTCTCCTCCCTTTTTTTTCTTCTTTTGCTTTATATAATCCAAACTGACAAAATCCCGTATTATCTTGAAAGTGATTAAAGGAGTTGCTTTTCTCTCATTTCAGGGTAGTAAAATTCTAATATAACTAAAATGTAACAACACATTTCAAAGATAGGGAAGATTATCATCATGAAATGTACTCTCAATACATAAATGTTGACATAATAGAATAAGCACCTAATACAAAAAATTCAAGTCCATTTAATATTGTCCAAAACACAGGTAACACATTTTTACTCAGCTGACTGTAACGTGATAAAAAAGCCATTCTTGAAATTATGACTTCCAAATACTTGATAATTTATAATGTTTCTAAGTGGAAGTATAATGTAGTCTCAAAGGAAATAGTAAAAGTTTATCATTTCTGAGCATGAAACTAAAATAACAAGGTGTCCATATTTTATTAAAATATAGTCATAATGTTTTGTGAAAAAATGAATTAAAATGTAAATCTTACAGAATAAGTGATACAAACATCAAATTAGTTTCCAAAACTTAATGCTTCAGCCCATTTAAAAATTTTAAATGCTTCATTATGTAAGTATATATAGGGTTTTTTCAAATGATCTTAATAATGTATAATATCATTATAAAATACTTGAGCTTTTTCATTATTAGACATTAAAGTATCTGCTAATTCTTCACTGAAATCTCTGCTAAATCATGTTGCTTTCCTTCTTGGTGAACTAACAACAGCCTGAAGGAATTAGTGCTGAGGAGAAAAAGTCAAGAAAACAAAAATATTTTGTTTGACCAAGCTAAAGACACCAAAAATGGTTTGGTTTAAATGATACAATAATTCGTAAACTGGGTCTGATTCTGCCTGAGTTAAACAGCTGGGGCTTTTTTCTGAGGAGCTGGGGAATCAATTAAATCCCTCTAATACAAGTATCATATCTTCAACATGCCTTTTTTGGCAATATTAGTGAATGTTTTATAGAAAGACTGTTGTAAAACAGAACACTAGTTACATAAACAAAAAATACTTAAAATATGCATGTTTTGTATAACATGTATTAGAAGTGAGTGTACATGCAACATTCCAGCAAAACTAAGAAGCAAATAATAATCTCTTTTCTGAATTAAGGACTGCAAACAATAGCACAACACATATATAGGAACCCTTGGTCACATTCCTTGATTGACACTTTCTACGTCCTGAAACAAGAAAGAGTTAATTGGTAGATTTCTCAACTGCAATTTCATGATAGTTTACTCATTGACTTTTGGTTAGTCATCATGCTGACAGTTTCTAAGCCATCTTTTCTAGGCATACATGGAATGAGAAGATGGAATAAATGGCTAACATTTAATTAACACATTCCCAGAGTTTTCTAAGTAGTCACTATGCTCTGCTCTCAGAAATATGTGAAGTACATTCTCAGTGTTCATATTGCCTGGTCTCTAATTCTTTATCTTGCCATGCAGTATCTTTGGGCATGTAGCTTCTGTTCTTTCAGTGGTCTATGTTGGGATGCTCCATAAAATGAAGTCATTTTGCCCTGATCTTTATTAATTTGAGGTTGCTATTATTATTTCTGGTACAGAATAACATTAAAAAAAGTTAAATCATATGAGTGTGTGTGTGTGAAAAGACTGAATAAGAAGCTAGATATGTATTTATACTAATGATAAGATAATAGGTATTTTATACTATCACTGTCATAAAATGTAAACTATTAGTAAAATTTTATACTACTCTTTAATTTCAACATGTTTTTCATGTTTACTGGACTATAATCTAAATCAAATAACTGAAAGAGATGTTAAGTAATGATTGACACCCAAGCTAGCTAAGTTATAATCTTATTGAAAGAAAAGATAACTAGCCAATGATTCAGCTATCGTGCTGACCATAAAGAGAGATTGTAGATTATATTTTCCTGAGAAAGGTAAAATATGAAAGGTAAGTTATAAAATATAGGTTAAATATCTATGCACATTTGTTTGTATGTAAGGTATATTCAGGAGATTTGTCTCAGTACTAAAAAATAGAGAAATACCCAGTGCTTAAAATGTGACAAAGTATAGGTTGCTAGAAGCAGGGATGTATAAAATGAGACACTTCATATTTCATATTATCCCCTAGCTATTTGGTCAACATGCGATTAGTTCAATGACATTGTACCACCAACTGATTCCACCAACTGAACATCATTCTGAAACCTCACTTGGATACTCTCTGCTGCTCAGAAACCCTCCCATTCATCTCTTCTGCACTGCCAATAACAGTCACACAGTAGCTGTTTCAATCCATCTCTTCTGTCTATAATTTCAGTCCTGCTTCAATTCACTTCATTGCCTACCATGACTCCATTTTTTCCCTTATTGAGAAAAATAAGGCCATGTGATTAATATGCATTCTTAAATTCTATTTCCTCCATCTCAAAACTACCACTATGTCATCTTTTCTCTCTGGCCTCCAATCTCAACAGTTTCACAAGGAGAAATATAAAAAAATTTCTCAAAATTCAATTGTTTTATGTGCTTTCTATCCCATCTGAACCTGCATCTTCTATTCATTCAATCGCTCATTCATTCAATCACTAGGCCAGTCAACACTTACTGGGCAGACATGCAGTACAGTAGTTTGAAGCCAGTGAAAGTGAAAGTGTTAGTCACTAAGTCATGTCTAGCTCTTTGAGATTCTATGGACTGTAGCTTGCCAGGCTCTTCTATCCATGGAATTCTCCAGGCAAGAATACTGAATTCGGGTGTCATTTCCTTCTGCAGAGGATCTTCCTGGCCCAGGGATCAAACCCAGGTCTCCTGCATTGGAAGCAGATTCTTTACCATCTGAGCCACCATGGAAGCCAGAGGTGGGTTTTAATACCTATTTACTCACTTTCTAGCTTCACAAGCACAGGCAAGTTCCTTAATCTTTCTAGCATTCAGTTTGCTTAGCTATAAAATGAGTAATACCTTTTTTATGTACCAGTATGAAAATGAAATAACAAATGGCAGAATAAGCACTTACTACACTTAGTATATAGTAAACTTAGAAGCAATAAAATGCTAGTTTCTGGAGGTATATAGTTGAAAAATGTGATCCTCAGGACATTGTATCTTTTGGGGATCATGTCTTTCAATTATATATGATATACACACATGAACGTATGTGTGTGAGTTTGAGTTGTTGTTCAGTTACCAAGTAGTATCCAAACTTTTGCAACCACATGGACTGCAGCAACCCAGGCTTCCCTGTCCATTATCTCCCAGAATTCACTCAAACTCATGTCCATTGTATTGATGATGCCATCCTTCCATTTCATCCTCTGTTGCCCCTTTCTCCTCCTGCCCTTAATCTTTCCCAGCATCAAGATCTTTTCCAATGAGTTGGCTCTTTGCATCAGCTAGCCAAATTACTAGAGCTTCTGCTTCAGCATCAGTCCTTTCAAAGAATATTCAGGGCTGATTTCCTTTAGGATGGACTGGTTTGATCTCCTTGTAGTCTGAGGGACGCTCAAGAGTATTCTCCAGCACCACAATTCAAAAGCATCAATTTTTCGGCACTCAGTTTTCTTTATGGTCCAACTCTCACATCCATACATGACGACTGGAAAAACCATAGTTTTGACTATACGGGCCTTTGTTGGCAAAGTGATGTCTCTGCTTTTGAATACGCTGTCTAGGTTCGTTGTAGCTTTTCTTCCAAGGAGCAAACATCTTTTAATTTTGTGGCTGGAGTCACTGTCTGCAGTCATTTTGGAGCCCAAGAAAATAAAATCTGTCACTGTTTCTACTTTTTTCCCATCTATTTGCCATGATGTGATGAGATCGAATGCCATGATCTTTGTTTTTTGAATGTTGAATTTTAAACCAGCTTTTCACTCTCCTCTTTCACCCTCATCAAGAGGCCCTTTAGTTCCTCTTTGCTTGAGTTTCAGTAGTGCAATATAAAATGGAATATAATATGGAGTATAATATAATAATCAATTTTAAGCTATAATTAATAAAAGGTAAGCTGAGAGGCCAAGTACAAATAAATTTACAAAAGTTTGCAGTGTTTCTATATTATTTGATTCCCACATAGAGGTAAAAAAGATTTTATTTATAATTACTTTAAAAATATATAAGAAAAAAATTGATGTGAAAAACATGAGATTTGCTTAAATAAAACACTTAAGGTTGACTAAAGCATATAAAACCTTAGAATAAATTAAAAGATAGCTCCCTTCCTGGATATTATAATAGCCAGAATATCTTGTATTCTGAACAAAATCCCAGTGAGATTTGTTTTGTACTTGAAATAAAAGAAAAAGATTCTAAAATGCACCTGAAAGGAGCATTGAAAATTTGAAAAATGCAGGCATATGATAGAGCAATTTTCCTACTAGATATTAAGAGGTATTATGTAAGTACAATGGGCTTCCCAGGTGGCGCTAGTGGTAAAGAACCCACCTGCTAATGCAGGAGACATAAGAGACCTGGGCTCGATCCCTGGATCAGGAAGATCCCCTGGAGGAGGACATGGCTACCCACTTAAGTATTCTTGCCTAGAGAATCCCATGGACAGAGGAGCCTGGGAGGCTATGGTCCATAGGGTTGCAAAGAGTCAGACATGACTGAAGCAATTTAGCATGCACATGTCAGTACAAAAACTAAAAAAATGGAACTGTCCCTAAAATCAGCAGATGGAAAATGGAATACATAGATAGCTCAGGAGGAAAACATAATTCATATGTTAAAGCATAACATACAAGAATGGTGACCTAAGCTGTCAATGAGAAAAATATAATTTAATAATTAATTCACTATTTGGGATTTTAAATCTAAATTATATGCTTATCTCATTAATAAAATTGACCACAAAATATTAAAAAGAAATTCTCACATCAAATAACATAATTAAAAGGGAAGCAACAGGCTGTGAAATTTTTGATACATATCAATTATAGTACTAGTATATGAATCCCTCATGCAAATCGATAAATAAGACCTAAAACCTAATTACATGAACAATCAAGTGACAAAAAGAGCATAAAAGTTAATAAGAATGGGAAAAACAATTTACAGCCTTTCCTATTACAAAAGAAAAGAAACCATAAGATACTCCTTCTGCCTGTCAAAATTAGAAAGAGGTAAGAGGAATGCAATAGTCCATGTTTGTTATGGTGTGGTCAAACCTATATGGGCTTCCTGGGTGGCTCAGTGGTAAAGAATCTGCCTGCCAATTCGGGAGACACAGGAGATGCATGTCATGAAGACACAGATCCCTGGGTCAAGAGGATCCCTCGAGAAGGAAATGGAAACCAATTCCAGTGTTCTTTTCTGGAAAATCCCACGGACTGAGGAGCTTGGCGGGCAACAGTCTATGGGGTCGCCAAGAGTCAGACACTACTGAATAACCAAGCATACACACAAGCACATACACTGTTGTTTGGAGAGTAAATTAGTACATGTGCAATTTTATTGGTTCATTCTATCCATTTAGCAGGTATTTTGTGAGCATTTGCTCTTTATGAGGAATTGTTTTATGTAGTTGGAATATTGGTATCAAAAGTTTTTCAATATTTACTTTTTTTATTCTTGGGATTACTTCTAGGAAATCTATCCTAAAGAAATAAACATTGATCAGCAAAAATATACATGTAAGTGATATTTATAATAACTTTCATAGCAAAAACTGTAGACACACCTAAAAGTCCAACAATAAAAATGATTAAATGAATATTGATATTTCCATACATTTGCTTATATATTCTTTAGACAAGATCAATTTTTTAAAGACTATAAGAGCCTTCAGGGTAATTAACAAGATGAGAGTTGCATATAGTACAATCAAGTTGCATATAGTACATACAAGAAAGATAAGAGAGGTTATCACTGGACAGAAAACTACAGCTTGTTTTTTTTTTCCTTTTTCTATACTTTCCTATATTGGTTATAATGAACGTGTATTACTTTTAACATCAAAAGAAATAATATGCATTTTTTAATTCTTTGAAATAATATGGAAATAATTAGTTTCACCTAAAAATATGAGAAGGCCTCAAAGGCACCTTTTAGACATTGCTCTATTATTATCGCTCTTGAATTTTCAATCTTTCCTCAGCCCACAAATGAACTTAGATCTCTCCTATTAAAAAATTACTTTCTCCTTTTCCTTTGAGCTAGCCTATATTTTTCACACCTATTATTACCACCAAATTTCTTGGAAAAGCGATTTTTTTTCTTTCTTTGTTGCCATCCATACATCCTTTTCAAAATGCTTCCTATTCCAATACACTGATTGAGCCAGTTCTATCTCAGATCATGATGTCTATTTCAAATTCAATTTTCTCCATCTTTCTTCTACTCCTTGCTCTATCTACATTGTTTGATTTTACTCTTCTTTTGATAATTTTCTAATCAATACTTCATTGGTTCATCTTTCTCCTGTTACACTTTAGATAATTTTCTCAACATTCTATTCTGAGCCTTATTCTCTTCTCACTTTCTACACTCTTTATCTTAAAAATGTTATCCATTTTCATATATTAATTTATCCCTTCTATGCATATAATTCACAAATTGATTTCTGATTCTCCCTTGAATCATATCCCCTGTTTTTTTTCACGTGCAGGCTAGAAGCTGCCACCTGAATGTTCTTCAAGCATGTCAAACGTAATACATCTCAAATCTTAAATAGTTACCTGGCCTTTAAATTTTTTTTATCGCTTGACTTCTCTATTTCTATTTACTTTTCCACAATTGTATGCATACCAAGCTCAAAATATCTTAGACTGCATCTTTGTCTTGTTCCTACTCATCCAATTATCTAAGACTTATATCTACCTATTTACCTATATCCTTTCATTTCCTTTGTCATTCTTTTGAACTCTGACATAACTACCCTTACTTTAATGTAACTTGGCCTGGTCTCATAGAATACTCTGATGGTTAGTCAAACTTCTTCCATAATCTCCTGCTTCCCAAAACACAGCCAGATTTATCTTCCTACAACACCACTATAATTTTATCACCACCTACTCAAGTGACTTCCAAATGTCACTCAAGTTATATAAATGCGGTTATCTTGGCATTTAAGATCTTCTTTAACCCAGTCCTACCCTTTTTCACTGCTACCGTATAGATTCCCTCTGCTCTAAGATGAACCACTTTGTGTGTATGAATTACCCTTTCAGAAATTGATAACACTCTTCCTAAAGGCCCAGTTGAAGTATCACCATAATAGTGCAGCCCTCCCTGGCCATCCCCACAGCTGCTGCTTGCTAGGCTTAGTGGTGTCCGACTCTTTGCAACCCCATGGACTGTAGCCTGCCAGGCTCCTCTGTCCATGGGGATTTCCCAGACAAGAATACTGGAGTGGGTTGCCATGCCCTCCTCCAGGGTATCTTCCCAACCCAGGGATTGAACCCAGGTCTCCCACATTGCAGGCAGATTGTTTACCATCTGAGCCACTGGGGAAGCCCCCATCCACACTAGTTCCTTATTTTAATCATTCTTATGGCAATTGCTGACTTCTATTTGTGATTGTCCATGAAAGAGCTTTCCTCTCAAACTTTATTGTCAGGTCCTTAAGTATAAAGGTTGAATCAATTTAGCTTAGAATACACCACAATACCTGACACAATATCCTGTATATAGCAAGTTCTCAAATACTGAGAAACAAATCAAGAAATTTACAGAAAGCAAACTATTTAATACATTTTAGTCATTGTATTCATGTATTTCTCTTAGCATATGGCTTATTGATCTACTCAGTAAGATTATTAAAGCCTTGGGAATAGGTATCATACCTATCCTTTTATTTATAAATTATATAAATAAAATAAACCTTATATTATTTATAAATTTATTTCTAAATAACAGATTATAAATAAAGTCTTGGGAACTTACTATATAATAATAATATTTTCTCATTATGATTTGTCAATGATTAATCCATAAAGAAATGCTGATTATTAGGGTGACTATTCAGGTTAAAGCTATTTCTTGATCCAATTAAAGCTTTACAGAAAAGCTTAGGTAGATGCATATGTTCTTAAACATAGGCACAATTAGATCTCCCAATGGTAGGTGAATCAGGCAACTCTTTTATTTGGCAGATTTTTCAAGGAAAAAAAGCATAAAATGACCAGTCATTTCCCTGAGCACCTCTCTTATTTTAATAGCTATTACTCTCACTCCATGCTCATCTCCCCTGAGACACTATGTTGGATTCTTTTCCTGAATAAGTCTTTCAAAAATTAAAGATAAATACAAGTCTCAGAATACCAACAACATTTCTCTCTGAGACATTTCTTATATGTTAAATCAAAACAGGGTGACATTAGAACCCGGTATTGCTCAGATCAGGTGAAGCCTTCCCTGGATAAATCTATTACACAAGACTGTTCCCTCAGCTCCGAGCCAAAAGAAACAAGAGTAAAAGCACAATAATATGGTAATATCATTCCAAGATCCCAAATGTATCTGTAAAACCTCAGCTGGAAGTTGATTTAACCTCTCTGGTATTGTCGTGTGACCCCTGAGGTGGTACCTTGCCTTTTATAAGTGAGTAGAGCGATTACCATTACCCGTGGAAGCCAGAGCTCCCCAGTGACTTGGAAGAGTCTTGAGAAGGGATAAAGTTTCATAGCTTATTGCAATTCTTCCAGCACTGAAATCTCCCGGAGCTGAAACTCATTCAGAAATGATGAGGCATTTGAAGCTGCCTCAAATAAGGGTTCTCAACTAAAGTGACTGGCTAGTCCACATTCCACCTGAGAAAATGATGAAAAATCACATTCAGGGGGGGAAAATCCATTCCTACAATCGTACAATGGAGCAGAGACAATAGTTATTAAACCGACTTTGATTCAAGTTTGTTGAACTCCTTAGATTCTTTATAGCCCATCTGTACTGGAGTTTTTAAATGCTGCACTGTTCATTTAATTTCTCCCATCTGATTCTTGTGATAACTCCTGTACACTGGATAATTAGGGAACTAAGCAAACAAACCACCACCCTTCCAGTATCAGAACACACGCACTGTCCCAGGTTTACCCAGCCTTACAAAGGCTTCCCTCTATAGCACTATGATCTCTCTCTCTCTCTCTTTCTCTGGGCAGTTTCCCACACTACAGAGTGGAGCAAGGAGAAACTTAACATGTGGGGATTTAACTGACGCTAACCCAGAGTTTGGCTGTTATCCCACAAGAAGCAAGGCAGGAACAACAGGCCCCCTTTGCATTCACAATATTCTTGTTGCCATGTAGGAAAGGATTTTCAAGTGCATTGGTGATCATTGGCTCATGAGCCTCCTTTCCCACTGGCTTCCTCAGTTACATACCACGCACGTTTTAAAATGAGCATCATCGGAGCAGGTTGGTGACAATAGCAATTTTGGGCAGCACACTTAGAGCAGGACAAATTACATAAACTGGGGAAGGCTCTCAGCAGAGGCCGTGTTTAGGTGAGAGGGGGAATGGCGAAGCGGGGCAAGTTATAAAAGACAAGATGGACATTCACAGAAGAGGAGAATGAACAACATCACACGAACTGGTGAGTGAAACGAACAACATCACACGAAATGGTAAGTGAAAAAACTAAGCATTTCAAGCACAGTGTAGCAAAAATTTAAAGTCAGCTGAACTGGAGCAGAATGGCAGAAGGCTATGGGAATTACAGCATCTGATTTCTTATGTGGAGAGTAGCCTGGCTCCAAAAAGAGGTGCTTTTATATTAGTTTGCTGACTGGAGGTAAGAAAGGCAGCAACAGGAAATGGATGTTTAAGGCAACTTGCAAGCCCAGTAGGAAGCAAGCCGCTGCTCTGCTGTGGCGGTCCTGCTGCCTTCTACTGGTGACCTCTGTGGACACTGTCATTGTGGAAACAAGCAAAAGCTGCCTCCAAGAAAAGAGAAACATTTTAAAAGAAACAGAACGATCTGGCAATTTTTTTTTTTTTTAAGAACACAAATACAAAGGACAAAGTAAATGGGTGAGACAGGCAGAGTCAACTTTTTCAGAACTGTGAAGTGAGGAGCAGGGTGAGAGGGAGCAGAAGAGAGAGAGGGAGGAAGAACTCTAGAGAAAGAGGAGAGCCTACTAAAGAAGCCAGCCCCCTGTACAGACAGCCTGACGCCAGATGGCTTCTTCTAATAAATATTCAACCTTAACTCTGTTCCCATGTAACTTTGCTGTAAAGCTGCCAGCACACCCACACAGATCTGGGCCAGCAAAATGATTACAGTAGTACAAACAAAATAGTGCAATAGAGGAAACAGACAGACAGGGTCCTGTCCACAGACAGGCAGGGCTGGAAGATGTGAGCCGATGGACCTTTAGATTTAATGCTTCAGAAGGTCCTAATAATAGGTAGCATCGGAGGGGAGGGGACCTCAAAAGAAGAGAAGAAACGTTTAACTCTTATCTGTGCTCTGCTTCAGGTTTTAGCACTGAAACATGTACAACTTTTACTTTAGAGATTACATAGAAAACATTAGATCTCAAATAATATTTTCCAGTGTAACCTCTATGTTTAACTACATTTAGAGTAATAACAACTTCACTAAAATCATCCTCATTTTTAATTGCATCAGTATATAATAAGACTATGTACTTAAAGAATTACCATTTGGAAAAAAAAATAGATATTCACCATATATTTTTAAAAAACACAAGTAATCTTTTTGAAAGTCTTTTTTCTCTTCTTACCCCTCATTGAGCTATTTGGCATTCAAATTCCATTTAGATATATAGGCACCTTTTGATTCTAGAAGGAGAGGTATTCAGTATGCATTTCAATATTTCTTTGGAAGAGAATTTGAAAATAGTGATGTCAGAATGAAATGTTTCATTAATAAAGTAATTTATGGAGATTTTGAACCAAATAATGCTAAAACTCAGCTTGAGGGAATGGTGATACAGTGAAATATTATTTTAGAAATGCATATTATGAAATACATTGTGTGATGTTAGAAACAACTATTAGAGAACTATATCAAGCTTTTTAAATTTTAGTTTTCCAATGATATATATATAAACTTCTTGTTTTAGGAATGAACTAAACCAACATAGTAATGAAATACAGCAACTTGGAGCAAATCATTTAAAAGGTTGGTATAAAAATGAGTTTCCAACTATATTTTATGTTCTATTTCTCAAGAATTGTTCTATTTATCAAGAACTGATATCAAGAATTGTCCAAAAAAAGTCTCTAAAAGAGTTCATCATAAACCAAGCTTTCTCTTACCTCAAAATCAAGAATATATTTTTGTGGGGTTATCTGTGAGTACTGATAAGACTGCAGGAATGGAGATGTAAGAAAAACCAACAAAACAAAAAAATTAAACACTTACGAAAAGCTAGATAAGTTTTGTTAAGTGCATACTGTTGTTTTGACAGTTTGAGAATCTGCACAGATTTTACATTTTATTACACTGACATCAAAAGCTGTATTGATAGGAAAGGACCACATTTCTAACAAAGAGAGAGAGATAAAAATTAGCATTTATCTTCTGGTGACATTGAGCTTTCTAAGGGTAAGGCGTATAGTGTTTTCCCCTCCCTGCAGAGAACTGTCTCAGGGAACTGAGAAAGCTTGGGAAGGTTAAGGCTTCCCAATTAAGGACACAATGGAGACGAATCCTTGAAAAGATATGTATAAATTGCACACATGAAATACAAACAATACAAACATATCTGTATACAAAATATGCAGTTGTGCATTCAAAGGAGCTAATGGCATGCAATAATGGGAAATTATTTGAACATCTGTTTGCACATTAATCTGCATATTTTTGCACATGCAATCATCCATTTGCATCAGCATATTTTGCATGTCGCATGCACACGTTAGACACCTGTTATTAAAAACCAAGTCCCTAATATGATGCTGATTCCCTTGAATCTATTTTGTTTTCATGAGATTTATCATAGAGTCCAAAGGGTAGTGCATTTTTGAAAGCGGGCAATACACACAGAATGATATTACTGGAAATACATGTACTTCTCCCTCATCTATGCATGGGCAATAGACTTCAGGGTTCAAAGAGGGAATAAGAATGGTTGGTAATGAAAAAGCAAAACAACATGATAGAGATGAATCATGACACCACCCAGCTCCTTGCTTCTGGTAGAAAAATGATCAACCGCTGAAAAATAAATTGAGAAGTCAGCTGTGACAAGTACTATGTTTACTAGCACATAGTATATGGTCAATAAACAGTTGCTGATTCCTTGGTTAATAACGAGATGTATAATTTAACTAAAATGTCACATTTAGCTAATGGTTACTGAGGCTCAATGATCTATCAGATTTTATTCTGACTGCTTTTACAGGCCTATCTCATTTAATCCATATGGAAATAGCCTTTGAGCAAATATTGAAAGACTGAACTAAAAAGAATAGGCTGTGCTACCAACTAGGAATGGGAACTTGGATTAATTTATCTAGTAAGAAATTTTGTAAAATGGTAGACTGCATTGAGTCAGCAAATATGCCGTACATATGGTGCTACTATCCCCTTTTTTAACCGTGGCAGAAATAAAAAACTCTATCCCAGCACTTTTTCCCACTGAGCCTGGACTTAGCCATAAATTCTTCCTTAACACTGCACTCCAGGCAACCACCACCAACTGATCAAATTTGGCACACAAGATGAATCTATTTTCTATCCTTGGACTATATTTTCTCTAAGACTCTCTCCATACACTGAATCAAAAACTCTTATGGAACACTGAAATTCTTTGTTTTGAAGGAACTATTCTAATTATTTGATTGTTTTCTAATTACAATGTATCAAATATGCTCTGAAACTAGTTGACCATTGTTTAAGACATAGAATAAGCAACTCTTGATCTATGTAGAATGTCAACTGTAATAGAGTATTTTTAATGGATTTAATCCATATGATATGCTATAGCAAAGTAATGTTCAATATATTTCCCCCTTTTGGATTATCCATAAAAGTACTTTCTTCCAGGCAGTTATGCAAAGTGAATCAGGAAAGCAGCATGAAGCAATACTTTGCACAGCACAGCCCTTGGGCATGAAAGAAAGACAGCAGCCGTGGTCCCAGCTTCTGCCAGACCGAGCGTTGGTGGTGTGATAGAAAGCACAGAAACCTGTAGGCACATTAAAAGGACATATTCAGACTCTTCAAAAGATATGGAAAGATGGGAAACAAATGGAGCTCTCAGAGAGGATGGTTTTTTGAGAAAAATCGCTAGGAAATCCTCCAGTGTGATAAGCATTGCAAACAGCTGAGATGAATCCATCAAAAGTATATACTGAGTATTTGCTTTAAGTCTAGCGCTGGGCTATGCTCTTAGAGAAGTACAATAAAGGACTATAACACATTGCCTGCTTTTGTAGAAACTGCATCCTAGTTGAAAGGAATAAAACTTAGAGATAACATTGCAAAACTGCTCATACACCAAGAATATTCTTCTTTTCAGCTACATCTATACCCACAAGGACAACATTTCAATCCCCTGTATAACTTTGAATGGCAAGGCTCCAACAAAGAATGCCCAGAATACTTTTTATGAGGTAGCAAAATGATTCCTATTTTGATCTTGACACTTGGTTTATTTTCCTAGTTATTTATTGTGTCTTGCCTCTTCTTTCCATGATGGTACCTGCTCATCACACATATCTCTTGTTTCTAGAACCATCATCCAAATTCCCCTAAAGAATAACCATTCACCCACATTCAGTCGTGTGGATTGGGTGGAACTTCACCTCTAGCTCCAAGGGTGGGCAAGTGATCTTCATCAGACAATGGCAAGGAGACAGCATTTACTAGGGCTGTGGTGAAAGAGAAATTCTGTGCGACTGGACTAACTGCTGGCCACAGGTAGAAACTGTCTAGTGAGAAAGCCCAAAAAAGGAAAACAGAACTTTCTTTTTTTTTAGAAATGGAAACAAACCAATCCCTAATGGCACAATATGAGCATTGGGATATAGCAAAGTCTAATGCTAGCTACATTCCTGGACTTTTCAGTTACCCAAACTATCAAATTCTTACATCCCACCTACTACCCAGCTTAAACTAGTTTAAACTGGAGTTCTACAATGAACAACGTAACCTGGCAAATTCAATCCATATCACTGACATACATTGAGGCAGTCAGTTGGTACCAATTAATAAATCACATGCTGAAAGAACTTAAATCACTTTCCCTAAATCACATAATAAAGGTCAACAAAAGTACAGAAAGTAAAGGCTTCAATTTTATGAACAAAATTGAAACACCACATTCTTAGAAAGTATTCTCTGTAGCTATTTTCTTACCCTTGCAGGGACTGAGAACCAAATCCTATGTCCCTTCACCTCGTCCAAGTCCCTCCTAATATATCCTCTGGGAAATAGAAAATAAGATAATCACCACAATTGCCCTTCACTATAATCTTCCCTTGAATTAGGATTTTTTTCAAGTTGCTAATAGAGAACCTTTATGAAAACAAGAGTATCTAATTATTGGGGAGAATTATCAGAATTCCAAGAAGCTTCTTGTTAGGCCTATTTATAGGACTATTAGTGTTAATTCTCAATTTAGAGACCCTTCTCCTGCTTATTTCCCCTATGATCCAACTGGCTCTCATTGAGTCCCTCACAGGGAGAGGCCCAAGTAGTACAAAGTTCACTCAGAATTTAGGACATTGCCTAGGGACAACAGTCAATGATCATTCTTAATGTCATCCCAGGATACTGGCAGAACACTAAGGTGTTTTAGCCTGACTCCAGGAAGTAATTTGTGCAATGAATTTTCTAGCTGGTGAAAATGAGTAATAAAGAAACAACCAAGATCAGGAGGAGCTAAATTTCTCACACATAATATGGGGAAAGGGGAGGGTGGGATTAATTGGTAGGTTAGGATAGGCATATATACAGGGCTGTGTATAAAATGGGCTTCCCTGGTGGCTCAGCGGTAAAGAAACTGCCTGCAAGGCAGAAGGCGTGGGTTCCATCCCTGGGTCAGGAAGATTGCATGGAGAAGGAAATGGCAACCTACTTCAGTATTCTTGCTTGGAAAATCCCATGAACAGAGGAGCCTGGAGGGTTACAGTCCATGGGGTCACAAAGAGTTGGACACAACTGAACCACTAAACAACAACAATAATGTATAAAATAGATAACTAATGAGAACCTACAGTATAGCACAGGGAACTCTACTCAGTGCTCTGTGGTGACCTAAGTGGGAAGAAAGTCAAAAAGGTAGGGGGTATATATATGTATGGCTGATTCACTTTCCTATACAGCAGAGACTAACACACCATTATAAAGCATCTATGTGTGTATGCTCAGTCGCTCAGTCATGTCTGAATCTTTGTGGCCCCATGGACTGGAGCTTGCCAGGCTCCTCTGTCCATGGGATTATCCAGGCAAGCATACTGGCGTGGGTGTCCATTTCCTCCTCCAGGTGAATCTTCCAAATCCAGGGATCAAACCTGTGTGTCTGTGGCTCCTACATTGGCAGGCAGATTCTTTACCACTGAGCCACCTGGGAAGCCCATAAAGCAACTATATTCTAATAAAATTAAAAATAAATAAGTAGAAGTCACAGAAGCTCCTACAATCTAGCCACCTCCATGGAAACCTTTCTCAGTACCCCAATAGCTACAGACTATATCTTCATACGGACTTCCCTGGTGGCTCAGATGGTAAAGAATCTACCTGCAAGGCAGGAGACATGGGTTCGATCCCTGGGTCAGGAAGATCCCCTGGAGAAGGGAATGGCAACCCATTCCAGTATTCTTGCCTGGGGAATTCCATAGATGGAGGAGCCTGGCAGGCTACAGTCCACAGGGTCTCAAAGAGTCAGACAGGAGTTAGTGACTTTCACTTTCACAAAACTTCATTAAGGGGTCCTGGAGGGTTGGGTAGATTTTAAATTAAAATGTAAAGATTTAAGTAAAAAAAATAATAATATTAAAAATATCAGAGTCAATCCATAATAGCTGCGTAGGTGAACCACTGAGTCCTTAGCTCATTGCCTAACCTACGAAGTCACCCACTGACAATGTGAAAGTATCTCCATCACCGACTCCTTACTACTAATATCACATTTAAACTAACCATTTGTTTTTTTCAATCTACTTTCTGTTTAGAAATTGCTTCTATTATTTTGAGCTTGTGTTTATCTTTTCACCTTTTTGTAAGAAAAATTGCATTTTATTAGCTAGAATCCAAATACAGCTAAATGAGGAAAACTCAATAAAAGGACGAAAAGAATTTTTTCATCCAATAAACTTGCTGTGAAATGCCATGCTTGTGGCTGTGCCTGCAGTCATTTCAGTTACAAGACACATAGTAGGAAACAGTTTTGGGATTTTCAGCTGTTAGTTTATAAATTGAATAAGCTAGATGTGTTCATTCATATAACGTTAATGTAATTTTTCTTGGGAAAGTTTAATATTCTACAAATCCATTATCATATTTACAAATTAATCTTCCCTTAGGAAAAAAACATTGAAGATTTATAGAAGGAAGTATTTTATTACTTTTAAAACTGCATTTTTAAAGAAAATAAAAGAAAAAGAAGGAAAATTATATCAAACTATAAATGCCTTTTTATGACTACCAGTTTTGTAACACTGAAATTTATGAAAGGAGAAGGGAATAAATCAGAACATAGAAAGATTTTTCAATGAGCTCACAGAAATTGCAACTCCTATATCACAAATTGCAAACTCCTAAAAAATTAAACCTGTTGATGTGAATACAAACTGAATGGTGTTAAATTCATTAGACACTTAAGGCTATTATGGATTTCTCCTGGATAACTTTTTGGGTTTTTTTTGCCTAAACTCTCAAGCTACTTGTTCCAATTTTTGACAAGTTGGGATTTTAAACCTTCACAACACCAATGACAACAAAATTCTGTGTTCATTTAATTTCTTTCTCAAACTTTCAGTGACTTGTTAATGTTGAACAGGTAACTGACAATATAATTAATTCCTAACATTCCACTGTCATAAAACAGAGTTTCCTAGAGAGAAAAACTAGAGTGTAAAGGAAGTCTCTACATACACACAAATTTCTGACATGTTGTCGAAAGGAAGAAAAGTGAATTGATTTTCCCCCAGATAGTCTCCTTTACGTTCATGCCCAGCATTTATGTAGCATAATATTAATGACAATCTTATAAATAAGATGCAAACTATAATGATTTATTAATAACCACTTTTTGCAACATTTCTAACTACTGAAAAACATCAAAGTATTACCTTTATTAAGATGTTCTTCTACAGGAAAAATTTGTTGCTACATTTTTATTACAATATCATCATACACAATTCTTCAGATTGCAAGTCATATAGTAATAATTAATAATAAAAATAAATGATACTATTTATTTTTTGATCACCTCCTATTTTGCAGGACAGTACTAAATACTTTTGATATATTATCTTATTTAATATGTAAAGTAACCCTATCTGGTGAATACTGTGATCATTTACATTTTACACATGAAAAAATTAAGCTTAAATATATTAAATATCAAAGGCACATTTGATATTTAATATCAAAGATGATGGATCCCAGAATGGAATTCCAGTTCCTCTAATTCCTGAGTCTGCCCTCTTAATTTTACTCAAGTAACTCAAGTAATTAAACTTTCTTCCCAGTATTTTCAAACATTTAATAAGTGAACTACTAAAATTATCCAGTGGAGAAGGAAATGGTGAACCACTACAGTATTCTTGCCTGAAAAACCCCATAGACATCGTTGCCTGGAGGCTTACAGTGCACGGGATAGCAAAAGAGTTGGGCTCGACTTAGTGACTGAACAACAACAACAACAATATCATCTAGAATAATTTCAGTGATCTGGACCTCAATACTACAATTTAGCAATGCCAGATGTTAGAAAGTTTGTTTCAGTTATCTTCAACCAAATCTCACTTCTACACATTATATCCTCTTGTTCTGTCTTGTCTTCACCTTTTTTTGTTGTCATCTTCTGATTTTCCTCTCTAGTACATTACACTAGCATTGTACTATTACGGCTTTCATAAAGCATCTAATTTCACACCAAACATCCTCAATTGTAGTGCAGTCCTTGGAAGGATATGTTGCCAAGTCCTCTCACTACCTGTTCTCTTTTCCTTAGGCCCACTGTTCTTCAATGTCCCTCTTTAAAAGGGTGCCTCAATTGGGCACAACCCTCCATAAGGAGGTAATCACCAAGAATGGTAAACCTCCTGATTTTCAGCTCCAATCTTTCTTACCTCAAAGCTCTCACATTATCTGAAACGCCATGGCAATTAGATTATGGGATTAGCTAGAAGATGTATCATTTGCCAGACAGTATCAAACAGTATTCTTCAAAGGGCTCATCTATTTTTTCTTTTTGGATTGATTATTCAGCCAAAGTGTGTTCAGTAATAGTTTTGGATAGGAAAGAAATGTATGAGGGAGATTCTCAGAGCCAAGCATGAGAAAGAAAGAAGACTCTTCGTGATCCTTTACTGATGGTCCTGAAATCAACCAGAAGTCCAAAAAGTAGTGCTTTCTCTTTGGAGTCAACCAGACAAGTTTCATCACAGTGACAGAATGGAAGCCCTTCCTGATCTGTGTATATGGAGAGAACTAAATTCACCAAATTTCACTGAAATACTTGACAATCAGTTTGAAAGGATAACTGCCCTCCCAAGAGCCTTTTTACTCATACTGAGACACCAAACTTCTATGACAGTGATACTGGTGTCAAAATATCATGAAACACAGGTAAAAGTATCGAGTGTGATACATGTTTGTACAGTATTTCTGCTTTCCATATATCACTCCATATTAATAGGCAAGGTAGAAAGGGACTGCTGTTGGTTCTCCATATTCAAGAGAGAAATTGAGAACGAAATTGCTAAATATCTTTTTACATTTCACCCAATAAATGACAGTGGAATGAGAGAAACAAGACTGGCCTTCCAGATTAATGCATTCCAAACTTCCTCTCATGAAATGGGCTGCAGTTCATCACACTTAACCTACACTTTCCACACCTCCAGGAGGAGATATCCACAGATATACCTATTTACTTTGGCGTGAACTCAAAGAAATTAGTTTGCAAATCTGGTCTTTTCTTTGTGCATTAACTAATTTCTCCTTTCCACACATACACTGCAAGAACATCAGGTAGATCCATTTACTTCTACCCCCTCATCCCACTGCTCCTCCTAAGTGACATATTAATTATGGCTCATTTGAAATTTTCTCTTACAAATGTAGGCTCAGATTTCAACACTTAAACAAATTATATGTACACCGTGCAAGCCTGTTTGTTCCAGGTTTCTTAAAAGGAGAAAATGAATGCAGTGTATTAATCATCAAACTGATGTCCCTGATTGAAAAATAAATTATAAATAAATTATAAAATAAATAAATTATAAGTTATAAATTTATAAATTATAAATAAATTATAAATTATAAATTTATAAATTATAAATAAATTATAAAATAAATGAGTAACACTTCAGGGTTTTTTTAATATGCTACTTTCTAGAAAATTTCCTCAACATGTAAGGTGAAAAGAATGAAAAAATCACTACTACCACAGTGATACATGAACAAAATTAAAGCCATGAATAGGCTACATGGTCATGGTCAGTCCAAGATGTTGGGCATTACTGCCATTGGTTCTGTAGTTAATAATCAACTTTCATGGGTGGTACTCCAAATTAGTTTTAAGAAGTTCTAAAAATTCAGCTTGATTAATACAGATTTAAATGAATTTTATTATTTTCAGAGCACAAAAAACAAAGGCAACCCCTAATGTTGATTTATTTAAAAAAAAAACAAAAAACAAACCCTTATGTTTCAAAATACATGGCGTAGGGAAGACAAGTAGAATAGCCATAGTACATATTTACGCAGTCTACATTCCCTCTGATTTAACTTCAGAGCAGATTCCTCATGTTTCCTATCTTATTTAAAACCATGTTGCAGATAAACCATGCATGACTAAAATTTACAGGAATAAAACTACCAATAAGATCAAATACAAGGAGAGAAAGAAAACTTGAGGGGAAAACTCGCCTTTAACAGAATGTAAGAAGTCTGAGTAGTCATCAAAACCACAACTTAGGGTATGCATGACTCAATTGAAAAAAAAAAAAGGAATACCCAGTGAGCACAATTTATTGAACTCAGCACATACAGGAAATGCATTCAGTGATGAGACATATTAGTCAGTGGAGGGTAATTGCTTTAAAAAAAAAAAAACAAATTGTGTAACGATACAAGTTCAAGGAAATTTTTGTTATTTAAGTAATGGTACTGAGTAGAAAGGGCTTTCCTTGTGGCTCAGCTGGTAAAGAATCCCCCTGCAATGCAGGAGACCTGGGTTCGATCCCTGGGTTGGAAGATTCCCTGGAGAAGGGGAAAGGCTACCCACTCCAGTATTCTGGCCTGGAAAATTCCATGGACTGTATAGTGCATGGGATCATAAGGAGTTGGACATGACCAAGAGACTTTCACTGAGTAGAAAAACATTGATAGGGCCCTCCTCATGTAGTCACTCAAGCATGCAGACAAGGGCATAGGCTGATGGGGGCTCTGCCATGTTTTATATACAGCTTCTAAGGTCACCATGAGGGTTATCTCCTTCCTAGCCAGTAGGTAAGGGGCAAAAAATGGGAAGGAGCTTGCAGTGATTTTTCATGGGTAAGGTCTGAATAGGATTCACATTCTCTTCTACCCACATTCTATTGGTTATACCTTATCACATATCACATGATCATAATTAAACATAAGATGCTGGAAAATGTTGTAGTTGTGTGATTATGAAGAAGAAAAACCTATGGAGTACTTTTTTTTTTGAAAAGCTAGCAATTTCTGTCATTGTCTGCCTTTCTGGTCACTGCAGACATGTTCATCCTTCTTCCTACACATAACATATTTAGTAATATCCTGGAAAAAGATAATCCATGTAAAGCCCAGGAGCCACTGCATTATTGCATTTCTCTCTGTTCAAACTTGAAGTGGTTTCTTGTGGTTCTATGAACTACGAACCAAGAAGACACATCCTTCTTCACCCCCATATACACCTCTGCATCAATGGCAGAGCAGAAATAACTCCAATAAAGACTCCAGTTATTAAGAGAGGAAAAGAGCAGAGAGTAATCACAGATCCATAGCAATGATGAAACCTTGCTGGGCAGGCTTGGTAAAGTCACAATTCATAACTCTCTAGGAGAAGCTACTCTGCCCATTGTTCTCCATGACTGTGGCTGCAGAGTCATGACTGTATCTGAAGTGAGCACTGAAAAATACACTCAGAGGTCAAAACAGCTACTCTCCACTTCAGGCTTATCTAAGTTTTGGAAACTGAGGGTTGTTTTATAATCACAGAGTTTTGCAAGGCCAGACTTTTTGTTTTATTAGCAATACAGTCCCCTTAAAATCTTGTTGCCTTCTAATCTCTTTGGTTCCAGTCAGTTCCCTGAGTCAGTAATAATCACTTAAATTTTCTTTCCAATTTATGGCTTGGGCTTCTTTATGATTTTGTTTATTTAATTTTTTGTCTATTTATTAATTCATTTTGCTTGCTACCTCTCATGCTTTTCTCTCAATGTAATGGCAATGAATTTGGATCATCTGAAACAAAGCAACAAGCTTAAATGGAAGGCAACCCACTTAATTATTTTAAGATATCACTCAAATGCCATTCTATTCATCCATTTAAAGTAAACAATTCATTGGTTTTTAGTAAATTTATAAGTATGTGCAACCTGATCACAACTTTAGAACATTTCCATCACCTCACAAAGAAACTTCATTCTCTTCAGGTACCATTACTAACTCCTCCATCCCTCTGGCTCCAAGTGAATTACTACTTTCTGTCTCTATAGATTAGTCTATTCTGCATATTTCATAAAAATGAGAGTATATGCAGTCTTTGTGATTGACGTCTCTCACATAGTATAATATTTTTCAAGGCTACTTTGAAGCATGTATCAGTACTTTATACATTCATTTTTATGGTTGAATAGTATTCCACAGCAGAGTTATATCATATGTGCTTATCCATCCAGCAGCTGTTAAATATTTGAACCGTTTCTACCTTTTGGCTATTATAAATAATGGTACCATAAATATTAATGTACGCCTTTTTCTGTGGACATATGCTTTCACTTCTTGTAATTAGAAATATTGGGTAATATGTAACTCTATATTTAACTATTTAAGGAACTTCCAGATAGTTTTCCAAAGTAGCTGTACCAATTTATATTGCCATGAAGAGTGCATGAGTATTCAAATTTCTACACATCTTCACCAACAATTATTATCTGGCTTTTTGATTATAGCCATTCTAGCGAATGTGAAGTGGTACCTCATTGTGGTTTTGATTTGTTTCTCTGATGACTTATGATACCAAGCATTTTTGTATGTTTATTGGCTATTTGCATATTTCTTTGGAGAATGTCTATTTGGCTCCTTTGACAATTTTTCAGTTGAGGTCTTTTTATTATTGAGTTGTAAGAGTCTTATATATTCCAGATTGTTGTTGTTGTTCAGTCTCTAAGTCATGTCCAACTCTTTGGAACCCATGGACTGCAACACGCCAGGCTCTCCTGTCCTTCACTGTCTCCCAGAGTTTGCTCAAATTCATGTACATTGAGTTGCTAATGCTATCTAACCATTTCATCCTCTTGCACCTCTTTTTCCTTTTGCTGTTAATCTTTCCCAGCATCAGGGTCTTTTCCAATGAGTCAATTCTTCGCATCAGGTGGCCAAAGTATTGGAGCTTCAGCTTCAGCATCACTCCTTTCGAGGAATATTCAGGGTTGATTTCCTTTAGGATTGACTGGTTTGATCTCCTTGCTGTGCAAAGGACTCTCAGGAGTCTTCTCCAGAACCACAATTTGAAAGCATCAATTCTTTGGTGCTCAGCCTTCTTTATGGTCCAACTCTCACATCTGCATGTGAACTACTGGTAAAACCATAGCTTTGACTATATGGACCTTTGTCAGCAAAGTGATGTCTCTGCTTTTTAATACTCTGTCTAGGTTTGTCATAGCTTTCTTCCAAGGAGCTAACAACTTTTAATTTTATGGCTGCAGTCACCATCCACAGTGATTTTGGAGCCCAAGGAAATAAAACTGTCACTGTTTCTGCTTTTTCCTTCCCATTTGTCATGAAGTGATAGGACTAAATGCCATGATCTTTGTTTTTCGAATGTTGAGTGTTAAGCCAGCTTTCTCACTTTCCTCTTTCATCCTTATCAAGAGGCTCTTTAGTTCCTCTTCACTTTTTGCCATTAAAGTGGTATCACCTGCATATCTGACATTGTTGATATTTCTCCCTGCAATCTTGATTCTAGTTTTTGATTCATCCAGCCCAGCATTTCACATTACGTACACAGCGTGTAAGTTAAATAAGCAGGATGACAATATGCAGCCTTGTCATACTCCTTTCCCAATTTTGAACCAGCTTATTTTACCAGATACAAACAAGATTTGCAATTTTTTTTTTCCTACTCTATAGTTTGTCTTCACTTTCTGGAAGGTTCATTTTGATGAAGTCTAAAGTTATCTATTTGTTTTGTTGTTGCTTATCCTTTTGGTGTCACTTTAATTTTTTTAACTACTTTTTAAATGATTTTTTTCTGAACCAGCTACAGATTTATACTAACTTAATTTCCATGAGATATGGAAATGTTACTCCTATATAGCTTATTGTCTTTCTGGGGGTATTATTTTGATACACATATTACATTTATAAATTTTATAAGCCCAATGATACATTATATTTTATATAATTCTATATATTTTAGAGAAGATAATGGAGAAAGGAGAGAAAGTATATATTAATAGCTTTTTCTGTTTTAATCTTCTTGTTTATCATTTCTAGTTCTCTTCATTTGTTCCTATGAATTTAAGTTACCATCTGGAATCATTTCCGTAACAGTATAGCTTTGCTCCTACCCACGTACTTGTGCTGTATTGACAAATATATCACATTTCTTTATGTTATAGACCCAATAACACTTTACGTGCATATGGCTTTATATAATTTTTAAAGTCAGTCAAGAAAATAAATGAGAATAAATATATATTTGTACTGTTTAGATTTGAACTTCTGTCTGAGGTCACTTGCTTTCAGTCTGAAGAAATTTGTTTAGTATTTCTTGCAAATCAGGTCTGCTAAAATACTGTTTCTGTTTATCTGGGGATATTTTTATTTTGCCTTTATTTCTGAAAGATAGGTTTGCTAGATACAGGATTCCAAGCTGACAGGTTTTTTTCTTTGAGCTCCTGATTTTGAGAAAGAATAGACTATGTTATTCCATTACTTTCCAGCCTCCATTGTTTCTGTTGAGAATTCAGCTGTAAATCTTATTGGGGTTTCCTTGTAAATAAGTCATTTTTCTCTTGCAGCTTTCAAAATGTTCTCCTTATCTTTGAGTTTCAGAATTTTTACTGTGATGTGTCTATTTGTAGATTTCTTTGTGTTTATCTAATTTGGGATTCATAGAGCTTCCTGGATGTGTAAACCAATGTTTGTCAATATATACTGGAAATTTTTAGCCAATATTTCTTCAAATATTTACTCTGCTATTCTCTTTCTCTTCTCTTTCTAGTAGTTCCATTAGGTATATGTTGGTGTGCCAATAATATTCTACATTTTTCTTAGGCACTGTTTATTTTCCTTCATTCTTTTTCTCTGTTTTTCAGATTGCATAATCTCTATCAATATAAAATCTTGTGAATTTTTCTTCTTCTAGTTTCAAACCTACTATCAAGCCCTTCTAGTAAGCTTTAAAATTTCAATTATTAAAAATTTTTATTGCAAATTTCCATTTAGTTATTTTTATAATTTCTCTTTCAGATATTCTATATTTGATGCATCATTGTCATTATACTATCTTTTAATTTTTAATCATGTTTTTCTTTAATTCTTTGAATATATTTGTAACAGATATTTTGAAGCCTTTGACAGTTTAAGTCCACCATCTGGTTTTTATCACAATAGTTTTTGTTGCTTATTTGTTTCTGGCATAAAAGTTATGTTTTCTTGATTACCTGTATGTCTCAACATTTTGTTGGAAACTAGACATTTTAGATCATATATTACAACAAATTTAAGCATTTGGCTCTTATCTTCTTGGTCTTGTTTCTGTTATTTCTTTACTTGGATATTTAGTGACTGGCTGGATTATTTTAGTAAAGTCTATCTGTTCCCATTCCCCCAGAGCAGGAAGCTTCTGTTGTTGCTGCTAAAGGGGCGGAGTTTGCCTATGCCTCTAGGATGCCTGGGGATGACAGTGGTTTTGGCAGAGCTATTTTGACTATGTTTTTCCTGACCAAACTGTTAAACTTCACTAATTGCTGACTGATTGTTCTATTGTTTCCAACAATGCTCTGGGGCATAAATTGCTTCATACTCTAAGACAATCAAGTCAGGCTCTTTGAAGAGACTGTTCTTAGTTCAGTGTTGAGATTTGTTCTGACACTAGGGGGGCTCTTCCCAGCTGTCTCTTTCTCCACTTCTCTTCAGCAAACTAGCCAGCCTACAATTTAGCCTACATCTGCAATGAATCTATCAAACACCTTTTACAACTTCCACTCTTTTTTAAAGTGCCCTTAGATGGGGACTCCTTGGACTCTATTGCAAATAAAGGCAATTGCTCTGGGGGAAATTTAGAGATATCAGTTCCAAGGCTTGCTTCTCCTTCCACACCACCCCCAGATAAACCTCTGAGCCATACAGTGGGGTGGGGAGGACAATGACAAGTTCTCTGTAAACAGCATCTCCACTTTAGGAGTTTTGCACTCAGTAGAAGAGGGGAGTGGAATGCAGCAGCTCTAAATCTCCTTAATTTGCCTCTCTCAGTGTGGAAACTCCCACCCCATGAGCCAGAGCAAGTCGATCAGGGCTCAGGCTCTCAGTGGTGCACCACCCAAGGTAGAGCCTCCATCCCACGAGTGGAAGCTGGAAAGATGAAAGGGGCCCATTTAGCCACGCTCGCCCAGAACTTAACCTCAACAAGAAGAAGCTGGATCATGAAAAGAAATGCTGCTGACTTGCCCCTCCCAGGAAGATAGCCCTGCAACTGGAAATAGGAAAGTAAAGGTAGCCCTGTACTCTTGGCTGTAGTAGTATCAGATGAAGTGTGTATCTCCTTGAGATTAGAGGCAGAGGGAGTCTGCAGGTCTTGGTTCAAATACCACACAATCTTAGAGTTCTTAACAATTTTAATAGATTGTCTTGAATAAATATGTCTTCATTTGCTATATGTCCCATAGAGTCATTTTCAGAGAACTTAATATTATTTTAATTTTCACTAGCTTTACTGGCAAAAATATCTGAGAAGCTACTCACACTGTTATGCCAGAAATAGGATTCCCAACACCCTTAATTTTATATTTGTTATAATAAGTGTTTTTTCCTTTAATTGAGAAGCATTATTAGGACATTGACAATTAAGTCTTTCACCTACATTTAAGAGTACAGAAGCAGTTAGCCTTTACATTCCTAGGAGGCCATTTATACTCACAAATCAGCCTATTCTTTCCTGAGCTCATTTCATCCTTGTAATGCCATGCCAAATGCAGCAAAGAGTAACACACTAAGATCCTAACAACTTTTTCTAGATTAGCAAACTCAGTATATCTGCCTTCCAGGTTGTTGTAGCCAATAGTTTTACCAAATATTTAGCTACGCATAACATAGATCTCCAATATCTTTCCATTCTACTTTTCCTTGTTTTCTGCTGTCCAACGATAGAAGTCAATGACATGTATTTTAAGGTTTTGGTATGGCAGCGATATACATCAAGATACTAACTTCTGTTTTAATTACGTGAAGCAAACCAGTAAAACAAATCTTATTGAAATTTACTTCTTTCTCAGGTAATAGTTCTGGGCTGGAGATCAGATTAGGAGGTCAAACTTTTACTCAAACTAATATAGAGATTATGAAATAAAGAAACTATCAATGCTTTGTGAATGATATGTGGGACATTTCTCAGGGAACACACAACCTAAAAGACATTTTTATCTTACTATAAAAATTATATATATATATGTATATATATATGTATATATATATATAAAATCTTTTCATCATTGACTTAGAGACTTCTGTGGGCCATTACAGACACAAAGCATTATTAGGTTGAAGCCTTTTTTAGAGGTAGTTGCAAGAATGTTGAAAGGAGCATTTATTGGACATGCATGCTAATATTAAAAAGGAGAGCTTTATTTCCTAACATCCTTTGCATTTCACTCATTTGTGGGAGATGTATCTAGAGAAAAAATACACCAGTTCCCCAATTCCCATATTTTCAGATAGAGGTAGAATTTCTACTCTACCACATATAAGGGAAAATTAACACAGGAAGTGTCATTTTCAGCTTCTCTCTACTCCCACTCTGTTTCATGGCTGAATTGTGTCACTTCCTCCCAACTCATATGTTGAAGCCCTAAATCCCAGTATCTTAGAATATGACTGTATCTGGAGATAAGTCTCCCATAGAGGTAATTACAGAGAAGGCAATGGCACCCCACTCCAGTACCCTTGCCTGGAAAATCCCATGGATGGAGGAGCCTGGTAGGCTATAGTCTATGGAGTCACTACAAGTTGGACATGACTGAGCGACTTCACTTTCACTTTTCATTTTCATGCATTGGAGAAGGAAATGGCAACCCACTCCAGTATTCTTGCCTGGAGAATCCCAGGGACAGGGGAGCCAGGTGGGCTGCCGTCTATGGGGTTGCACAGAGTCGGACACAATTGAAGTGACTTAGCAGCAGCAGCAGCAGAGGTAATTAAGATAAAGTGGGGTCATATGCAACGGTGTGGGGGAACTTCTAGTCCAATATGGCTGGTGTCCTTATAAGAAGAGAATAAACCACAGAAAACATGGAGACCTAGATACAACCATATGAGGACACAGCCAGCTGCATACCACAGAGAGACCTCAGGTGAAATCAACTCTACTATCTTCTTGATCTCAAGCTTCTAGCCTCCAGAACTGTGGGAAAATAAATTTCTGTTGTTTAAGCCACCCCATCTGTGGTATTTTGTTATGAAAGACCCAGCAAACTAATACACATGGTAAAAGTGGTAGCATATAGTTAAGTTTAGGAGAAGTAACAGGGCATGCTTGAAACCTTGCAACAGTAAACAGTAGCCAGTGAGCAAGGATTATTCATTCATCCAGAAGATAGCTATTGAATAAGTACTGCAGACAGGTACTGAGTTAGATACTGCTAATTCATAGTAAAACATTCTGATATGATCCCTGACTGCAAGAAACTTAAAGTCTAATGGAGAGAAAAAATGAAGAAACTGTATACTTAAGACATCCCTGAATATGATGAAAAGCCAGATTGCCTGGTTCTTCCCAGAGAAATCTGGAGAGATGATATCCATATTGGTTTACATCGGATGGTGGGGAGCTGGTGGAAAATGGATTGGGTCAAAGCAGCCAGCCAAATGCATTTTCTCATCTGCTGACCAGATTCTTTTGACCCTATACTGTTGAGGGACAGCTTACCCTTGGATGGTAATTTATCTTGAACAGATGGAACAGGGCTTGGAGATGAACCACGGGGACAATTGCTGACTCAAGGTTTCTCCGGTTTTCCAATACAGAGTGGCTTATAGCTTTCACCAAACCCATACTAGTTAACTGAAGTATACAAAAAATACTAATAATAAATAAAACACACTCTAAATACCATATAGTTAAAAGCTAACACAATTCAGTAATTGTATAGTTTAGTTCAGAGTATGGATGCTATAACAATTATGAGGAAAGCACAGGTTTTGGAACCAGATTCAACATAAGATGAAATATACATGTAATGAGTACTACTGAGGTGCCAACTATTGCTAGGTACTAAGAGAGAGGGTAATGAGAGGAGGAGGGGAAAAGACATGATTCCTGCCCTCATCAACTTGTGCAAGTTATTTAATTTCTCTGAATCTATGTTCTTATATGGTAATCGAGGATCAAGAAAGCTATTCTGGATAGCTCTTATAAAGAGAAAATTTTTATTAAAGGGACATTTAAAAGTACTTAGCCCAATGCCTGGCAAATAACTATCTGTCAAATGTTATTCCTTTTCACTTCTCTCTACCTTTGCTCTCTGCAAAAAATACAAAGTAAAAAGAATCCCTTTGGATATTGTTCAAATGCATTATCAAATATCATAATCTTCACAGTCAAATTCTAAGGCTTAGAGAAAGACGACTGAATGAGTTTGGATCTTGTTTGAGTAATTCAGCTCTTGCATCATCATGGGTAAAACATTTTAGGGTTTGAAATATATTCTAGAGGGTGAGTGTGAGCTCAGTGGCTTCAATTGTGTCCAGTTCTTTGCCACTCCATGGACTGTAGCCCACAAGAGTCCTATGTCCATGGGATTTTCCAAGCAAGAATATTGGAGTGGGTTGTCTTTCTCTTCTCCAGGGGATCTTCCTGGTCCAGGAGTTGAACCTGCATCTCCTGAATTGAAAGGCAGATTCTTTATCACTGAGCCAACTGGAAGCCCTCTATTTCTTCTCTGTTTTGCTAATTTTCTCTTCCTTTCTCTATAGTGTTGGTCTCAGAGCAAAGAGTAAAATCATTTGTTAGAATAGAAAAAGGAAACCACAAAGAATAATCTACAGACAATGGAAATAAAAATAATTCATTCTCTTTAAGCACTAAGAATGATTTTAAATTTTTTCATGGAGAATGTACAAACATATATATTCAGTAAGATATAACTATCTCCCTTTTTTCTAGGAAAATACAAAAACAATACAAGACAGGATAGGAAAAGGAAAGTGAAGTCACTCAGTCACATCTGACTCTTTGCAACCCCATGGACTGTAACCTACCAGGCTCCTCCGTCCATGGGATTTTCCAGGCAAGGGTACTGGAGTGGGTTGCCCTTTCCTTCTCCAGGGGAGTCTCCAGGAATCAAACCTGGGTCTCCCACATTGCAGGCAGACACTTTACCATCTGAGCCACCAGGGAGACTATACAAGACAGAGGGTGAATCAATCTCATAACCTTCAAAATGGTACTGAAAATATTCAATAGTAGGGAACATATAGTTCAGATAACATATCATATGGTGTGTGTTATCTCTATTGTATTGAGTCAGACTCTCTATGTACCCAATTGACAGTTTGGTTCAGCCCCCTAGAAAGAACTATTCCTTCCTTTCCCCAACTTTCACAGACTCTAGTTTACTTAGTCATAATCTCAAAAGTTTTTGATTGGTGCACTATGCCCTGAATCCTATTCTCCAAGATATAATTATGAAGTCAATCATTTGCAGACTGTAAAGCCAACACGTCCCTTTATTTTATCATTGTCATTCCTTCCCTCCAGCTAGTCCACATTCCATGAATCAGAAGTATTTTGATTTGGGATGAAATGTTAGCTTTCTCAATGGACATCCTGCTTTTATTCTAATCCCAAATTTCCCCCAAACATTTTTTCTAAATCTGCTCCTTTTATTTTTTGCACTTGAAGCCGGCTGTAATTAGATCTAATTAATTTCTATCCATTATGCTGGTCAGTTATTTATTTTATTCTATGCTGTGTTCAATGCTAAGCTCTTTAGGGACTGCCAAGAAACAAAGCAGGAGGGTGAGTTCTACGCTTACATATAAAACCATACAATATCAAGTAATATCCTCATTTTTTCCATTATACTTTTCATATTTGTACATAAATTTATACTCCTTTCATTAAACTGCTAAAAAAAAAACAACTTTTGTCTTTAACTCACTTGGCTGTATGTAAAATATCCATAGCTGTGGTACATAATGAAACCACCCTCTATTTAGAGATCTCTGAAAAATCTACATGCAGGGGAGTTCATCTAAGACAGAACATTCACACGATTTGAACATAGCGTTAAGAATATAATCAGCAGAGAATAATCTTCTGGGTAATAACAAAGTTTACTTAAACAGATTGAAAACGTACTCACCAAAAAAAATAGCAGGCTCAGTTTTTACAGTTTGTTCCCTTCTGAATGACTTACCCATCAAGCAAGATAGTACAATTACTGGTCTTCATTGTAAATGCCTGGACCCCCTGATGGGCTCTGATAGGAAATCATCCAGTAAGAACAATGGCATTTCTCTTCATATCGCAGTGCATAGTTTTTGTGGCTGTCAGAAAACATATGTATATGTTTTCATTAAAATCAAGGGGGAAAGGGGGGCACATATAGAGAACACAATGTTTAAAAAAGCTCATTATTATTTTCTCCAGCCTTAATTTTTCTGTTTTCCAAGCAGACCTCTTTGCAAACCCATTTCTTGATGCCCACTGATAAGCTTGGCAAATTGAAATGTCTTAATCAGAACTAACTGGTCCCACAAAACCCAACAAAATTTCTGTAGCAACAGCTACGACCTTTCACTTTTTCTTCCTGGTTTCAAAGCTGCCTTTAGTGGTCATTCAAATCTTGAAAGTGTTAAGTGGGAATAGTCATAAATCAGCTTTTTAAAGTCTGCTGCCAGCATGAACTCTGTATGTGTAAAAGGGGAGGGGGAGATTTAAGGCCACATTCAAGAGGACTCCACAGCTGTTAAAGCCAGCTTTCTGGGGATCTGGTAATTCTACAACATAATGGTCTTTTTTAAAAACCTACTTGTCCAAATATAGAGCAAATACAGATGGCACAGGTGGCTCAATGGTGAAGAACATGCCTGTCAATGCAGGAGATGCAGAAACACAGGTTCAATCCCTGGGTCAGGAAGATCCCCTAGAGTAGGAAATGGCAACTCACTCCAATATTCTTGCCTGGAAAATTCCATGGACAAAGAAGTTTGGCAGACAACAGTCCATGGGTTTTCAAGGAGTCGGACATGAATGAGCGACTGAGCACAGCACAGCCATACAAATAAGTTTAGAAATAATTTTTTTTAAGTAAATTTGGCCAAATGAGTAGTTTAGCAATTGGGCATATCTAAAACAATTGGTTATTTAAATGAAGTCTGCTTTTCTGGAGGACACATTTTATATTATAGCATGCCTCAGCCAGTAGAAGTAAAGAGCCAGATTATGGTGTCTACCACATCTCCAGACACGCTTATAGTTGAATATGGCAAAATTTCTCTAAAACAGGGCTGGTCAGACATTTAGTAGAAAAGGCAGCTGTCTACATGATACATGTTGAGAAATAGTGAAAAGCATTTCTGCCAAAAATATCCGTTCCATTCCCCCCACGTTCTTATTACCATTTTTCCTGTAACATTTAGAATTCTAATCATTGGTCATTATTTTTGCACATCATTAAAAATCTTTATCAGAAAGCAAGGATATTATCTACGAAGACACTAATAAGTCATTAACACCTTACCTTGAATTAAGTCAATCAGACCATACAGAGAGTTTACTTAAAGGACCGGAGGGAGTATAACACCAAACAGGTTAATTTTGACAAGTGAAGGGATTTTAAAAAGACAAATATTAGGCTATTTTACAAGAAGAGCCCTAAAACACCTGGAGGTTTGTCAGGGGAGGCAGAATTGCAGTGAGTCATGATCACCAGGTTAGAGGACGTGTGGAAAGGAGAAAACCTGTGACATCCTTTCCCTCCAAACAAACTAATATAAAACCTGAGTGCAACTGGCAGCTTTTGAAACACAATAATAGTATGTGATTTATACTCTCCATCTAAATGATACAAGATTTAGCTACAACTCGCACTACCTTATACCTAATAACAATTTTGAGTGAGGCATAAATTTCTCAGCACTAGCAGGTGCCCCATCTTAGTCTGAACCAGAGTGTAGAGACTCAGCAAACATACATTAGCATTTTACAGTGAGACTCAAGTTAAGTGAAAGACTTGTGTACAATGCCACTAGTCACATTAGTCATAAAAATCATATGGTCAATTACTGAATGATTAAAGTTGCATCCAGGAAGTTCTGAGACAAGCGAGTAATGTCAGTTACAGTGCGCGCACGCATGTGTGTGTGTGTGTGTGTGTGTGTGTGTGTGTGTGTGTGGTGAAGGGAGGACATGCAGCATAATGGAGGATTTGATGGAAGTGACTAATTCAAGCATATGATCCAACAACCCTGGCAGGTAATCTTGTTCTAACACACAGACACACCCTCACTCATAGCTGAATGCTCAAGTCTTTTAGACTATTGGCCTATAATCACATACTTCGCTCTAGTATTCAATAAAGAAGACTTCAAAATAACAGCATTTTATTGAAAATTACACTAGAGGAAATTCTCTGAAATAAATTAGCGATAAAAGAATGAAGCTGTTAAACAAATATATTTTTCATGCTTCAGGGCTATGTGTTTAACAGTTTTCTAACTGTTCATTTATAAAAAAGGAAAAAAAAACACTTCAGTTATTATCTCTTAGAGTTGAAATTAGATATTTAATTGAATGGAGGGAATGAAAGTCACTCACTTTTAGATATGGCAACTATTTAAAAATATTACTGTAAAATGCTTCCTAGAATACCATTGGCCCAAATTCTTGGCAAACATTCCTGTGTGTATATATAGCTTTTTTTATAAATGTCGTTCTGTAAGAGCTAACTCCTTCAGAAACATGTTTATCTTAATTAGGAAAGTCAACAGACTTCTAATAGGAAGAAATGGGTATTTTTCTCTGTAGTATCAGAGGCATCAAAAGATCTAGTTCTTCTGCCAAACCAATCTTTCTTCCTGCCTGCCTTTCAGACTCAGGTGACTGCAGACACAGCTGAGCAGGCATTTTCCCCAAAGTCTCTATTGACCTGGCTCCAGTCTTTGCTCTGTCCCCTCATCTCTCTCTGTGTCACTCTTCCTGTGTGGGTTTTTTTTTTTTTTTTTTTGTATTTTTGCCTTGGGAAACCTAGGGATATTCATGGCACTGAGGCAAATAATGTGGAATTAAAAACTAAATTCTTGAGGCCTTATCCTAGCAACAAGACCATCACCATCTGTTCAGAAGACAAGCCAGCTATTATCCACTGCATTCTTTATACAAACTCCATCACCTGTGAGGGGAAAAAAATTGCCCCTTCCTGGGTTCTTTCTTTGTCACAGGAGAAAGAAGTCTGTTTCCCTGTGATGCAGTAAAACCTAAAGAAAGCAAACAGGATTGGAAGCACTTAGGACCAATTTAAAGAAATCTACCCGAAGGCCCTATACGGTCAATCCAAAATGTCTGATAATTGTCATCTGCACATAATAAAACCTCACAAAAATATTGTTGATGTCTCTCAGTAGCCTCTAAATTGTTTAAATTAGAAAATAACAAATGGAGTGTGTGTGTCTGTATTTTGGTAGTAAAATGATTGTCATAGTCTCTCCTTTATTTTTAGCTTCAATGATTTTATTCATTTCACCTTTCAAAAACTACAGCAAAATTTATATTTTGGAAGTGGCATTAAAATGTTATTTCAGTACTTCAGAGTAAGAATCAATTTATTTAGACATCTAGTTTAGTCCAGGATGAAAATTTTTCCTTGAGAAATGTTTAAAACAGTAGAAAGTAACTCAGTGATATTTTGTGCAATAAAAATTATATTATTAGGAGTACACAAAGTCTGTTTCCTCTCCTAAAATAGTTCAGTACAAAGAAAGAGAATATCTGTAGATAGAATATTTGAAAACCCCAACCAACATCCAAAGTCCAGATATATGATATAATTCCATATTATTTTCTTTCTAGAAAGAGATACACATGGAGATATAATCCAATAAATTAAAAAAAGAATAGATTTAATGCCTCTCTGCTGCTGCTGCTGCTGCTAAGTCACTTCAGTCGTGTCCAACTCTGTGCAGCCCACCAGGCTCCCCCAGCCCTGGGATTCTCCAGGCAAGAACACTGGAATGGGTTGCCATTTCCTTCTCCATAATGACTCTGCCTTGCACCAATCATTACATACTGTGCTATTGAGTATTTTTTTTAATTTGACATGATTTTCATGAAAAATATATCAACAAATAGAAGTGAAAGTGAAAGAGTTGCTCAGTCGTGTCTGACTCTTTGCAACCCCATGGACTGTAGCCCACCAGGTTCCTCTGCCCATGGAATTCTCCAGGCAAGAATACTGGAGTGGGTAGCCATTCTCTTCTCCAGGGAATCTTCCCCACTCAGGGATTGAACCTGGGTCTCCTGTATTGCAGGCAAATTTTTTACCTTCTGAGCCACCAGAGAAGCCCCAACAAATAGAAAGTGTCCCTCAAAGCCTAGAAATAGTAGCTCTATAGTTATAACTACCATTTGGTTAGTGATTATTACTTTATAATCCATCCATCTTTTCTACATTATCTCATTTGATCCTAATAAAGAGTCTGTGATGCTGGCTGAGCAGTCATCACTATCACTCACTTAAAGATGAGGAAACCTAAGCTTAGAGAGGTGTGCTAGTTTTCCCATGGTTCCCTAAGAATCCAAAATCTACTTCAACCAAATCTAAAACTAAACTCTTTTTTTAAGGCATTGTTTATGTTTGTACCATCAGAAATAGAATACAAATGAATGTGAAGATTCAGGCTAAAGCAATAATAGCTCTTCATTCTCTGGAACAGATTACTGATATGTTGGCTGATGTTCAAAAATATCATTTGTGTTCTACCTAGGCTCCGTTTTCATGACTCAGTGTGCCCAAAGTTGTCTATAAAATAAAAACTGAAGTAACCCATGTGACTGTTAATTATCTTCCTTTTTAAATTATACCTTGGATTCCAATCATCTGCATATTGGGCACTAAAAATTTCCTACATGTTTCCCACAAGGCTTTTGCTAAAATTTTCCTAGTCAGAGCCACAGTTGAAAATCCTTGCCAATAAGGTAGGGATTCTGAGAAGCAGCTGAATCATTTCTTATCCCATCTGTGAATATGCTGGATCTAAAGGGAATAAAATCCAAGTAGTTGGCTAATTTCAATGGATGGAAGTAGTACATCTGTCTGATTGCAGCATATCAGAGTAGGACAAAGATACACATAAATATGGTAACCAGATAAGATAGAGGAGAGCTAGGTCATAGAGGGATACTTTATCCCATAGACAGGTATTCAGATGGTGAAGCAAAAATTATTATATTTCATAATAATTGCCTTTAGTCAATTAAAGCCACTTAGTTATACAAAAATATTATAAGATATTTATCAGGACATAGTACAAAGATGAGTGCAGGTAAATAGATTTCACAGATATGTAACACGGGATGATAACTGAGTAATATGTCTTTAGTAATGCTGTCAACTCAGTATCAAGTCTACAAGAAAATACTTTTTCAAAAGATTAATTTTCCCAGCAAAATACAACTAATACAAATACAAAAACAATTATGCAGAATCATTATTCCCAGCCTTCATTTTCAGATTAACTTAAAACAGGTGTTAGTGATGCTAACAGCAATATTTTGATCCCCATGTGGCCTGGTGACCTCACTTTCTCTGTTCCTTGAATAGAGAACATAGCCTTTCCTTCTTAGTTCCTTATAAACACATGCTGGCAGTCACAAAGGAGAATTTCTGAAAGGGAAAAATAGCAGGATCAGCCAAGGACTGATCAACCTTCAAACTAAGGAAATGGCATATACTCCTCAAAACTGATCATAGTTTATAAACATCTTTTCAGTAAAAAGATTCATTTTAACTAGAGTGACCAACAATTCAGGTTTGCCTAGGACTTGAGGGAGTTTCTGCGATGAACTTTCTGTGCTGAAACCAGGAAAATCACAGGCAAATTTCAATGAGTTGTTGACCCTATTTAGCTGTAAGATAAATTGGCCTGCAGTTTAATTTGACACCACTACTCATAGTCTTTAACATTCCTTTACAAAACATTTTAGGAAAACAGGACTGAAAAGATCCAGGTTTCTATTTTGAGAACCAAGAGCTCTAAAATGCACTTCAGTAACAGAAATCTGGAGTTTCAAACTTCTTAATTTATGCAAGCAACTTTGTGAGTTCTGCCCACACTAAGACCATTGCTTGCCTTACTTCATTGACTCATCTTGTGCTACAATCAAGAGTTATCTTGCCTTCCTTGTCACCTGCCTACTGCTGAGTTATCCATTCATCCTATTATGCCTCTGTTCCCTTTACTAAGCCTAAGAGCCTGGTAACTTGTTAATGATGTGAAAAAACCAAAAACCTATCCCCATCCCACCATTTTTTAATAGCATAGAAATGCTTCCCTACTGTTTTAAGGGAAGAAAAAAAGAGTCAATGGATTACGTTAGAGGTTGTCAGGGCACAAACTCATTACCCTGTAAATTAATTTGTAAAAGGGGTAGAGGAGAAAAATATCAAGAATTTATGTCTTTAGTTGCTTTGAGGTAACTAAATGGTTAGTAAAAGAAAGTTTATCTTTAGAAAAATTCCAAAAAGTAAATAGAGCAAGAATGATGTAATTAGAAAAATCACCAGCTTGCAACCCTGAAAGTAATGATGGATACAGTCAATGATCATCAATGAATGGAAAATCATTATTAAAAGATTATAGAGGAACTTTAAAAAGCTGACATGACTTTTCAAGTTTAGAATCATTTCAAACAGGGCACCCGGTCATTACATGTCTCACACAAAAGGCATACACTGAATCACATGTGAAATGTTCTAGAATGAAACTAGTTGTAGCAAATGCTTCTGGTGCTCTCATCCCAGGCCTCTGCCTACCTATGACCTCAGCCGCAGGTCTGGGGAATGATTACAATTCACTGTGTGCAAGCACCCCCTTCCATGGAAACCTTCAACCAAGGGGAAAGGGAAGCCAGTGGTGAGCTTGAGAGGTGCTTTCTAAACTTTCCAGAGGTCCCCACTGAACAGAGCTCTGCTGTCTACAGTCGGCACCTTGGTAACACAACCTTAAATGGTCTTGTTCTTCCTGGCCCACTCTTGCTCTCCTCTGTCCTATCTTGTGGAGTCACTTTCCAAATAAACTACTGGTACTGGCACTGGGGTCCTTCTTTGCAAGCCATGCTTTCAGAAGGGCTTTAGCTAAGTTGCTGATGAAACCTATATCGAATTATCTATTTATAGGAAATATAGGCGATAGAGGAAGAGATCACTGTTGACTCAAGGGATGTCCAGTTTTCCCAGGATGGATGACTGGTATTTCAAGCAAATAGAATGCCTGAAAATAAAGGTTAGAAGGGAGGGAGGGAAGAAGGACAAAGGGGAGGAAGAGAGGAAGAAAGAAGCCTTTTGCAGATAGAATTACGTGACCACCAAGTAGAGTATTTATGTGAACTCTGTTGAATCCTGATTTGAGTAAACCAACAATAAAAAAAAAAAATCTCCAAAATAAATAGGGGAATTTGAATACAGCATTGGGTGATATTCAGAAATATTTGTTAATTTTGTTAGGTTGATTAGCAAAGTGAAGTGGTTATGTTTAAAAAACGCCTTATAAAATGAAATTCATACTAAAGTATTCATTGGTGAAATCATGATGTTTTGTCTGGAATTGTTTAAAAATACTCCAACTAAACAGCTTGGACAGCAAGGAGATCAAACCAGTCAATCATGAGGAAATTAACCCTGAATATTCATTGGAAGGACTGATGCTGAACCTCCTGTACTTTGGCCACCTAATGCAAATAACTAACTCATTGGAAAAGACCCTGATGCTGAGAAAGATTGAGGGCAAGAGGAGAAGGGGATGACAGAGGATGAGATGATTTGATGGTATCACCAACTCAATGGACATGAGTTTGAGCAAACTCCAGGATATGAAGGACAGTTCATGGGGTTGCAAACAAACACAACTTAGAGACTGAACAACTCCAGCTAAAAAGCAAAAAATAAAGTGAGGAATAGGTGGAATCAGATTGTTAAAATGTTAATAATTGTTGAAGAAGGTAATGAAATAAGGAATCATTATCGTTATTATTCTCTCTACTTTTGTTCATGTTAAAATTGTATACAATGAAAAGTTAGTAAATAAAAAATTAATGGTCTGAAAAACCCTGAATTCAAATGTGTAAAATAACATCAACTTTAATTTTGAAAGTGAAAGTTCGTCACACAGTTGTGTCCGACTCTTTACAATCCCATGGACTGCAGCCTGCCATGCTCCTCTGTCCATGGAATTCTCCAGGCAAGAGTACTGGAGTGGGTTGCCATTTCCTTCTCCAGGGGATATTCCCAACCCCGGGATTAAACCCAGGTCTCCTGCATTGCAGACAAATTCTTTACCAACTGAGCCACTAGGAAAGCCTAATTTTACTTCTACTTTAATTGACTGAAGGCAGTGCAGGCACCGCAGTAATACTACCACTGAAAGAAATTCAGTAACCCCAACATTTGTCTGTCACCTCCTTTGCTACCAGGAGCATATTTCAGTGTAAATTATTTTGTCACTGGTTAGCATACTCTAAAGACTTCTTATTATAGACCAAATGTTTGTGTTTTTCCCCAAAATTCATATGTTAAAATCCTAACTCCCAAAGTGATGAGAGAGAATTAGGTCTAGATGAAGTCATGGGGGTGGAGCCCCCATAACGGGATTAAGGAAAACCAGAAGTCTCTCTCTGCATGTGACACATAGCAAGAAAGTGGCAGTCTGCAAACCAGGAACAGCCTTCTTCCTCATCTCATTAGGAAGAGAACCTGCTATTATCTTGACCTTGGGCTTCCCAGCCTCCACATCTGTGAGAAATGTCTATTTTCAAAGCGATCAGCCACCTTGTCTATGGTATTTTGTTATATAAGGTGCAGTTTCAGTGTGTACTTAGGGAAAAAGTTTATTTAAATATTAGCTAGATGTTATTAGGAAGCTATAAAGAGGAAAATGAACAATATCTTATATTTATACTTTGAAAGCGTTTCCAAATGCATTATTTCTGTTGATTCTTAAAGAATCCCCAAGAGTGAAAGTTAAATAATATGCAGCAAAATTAAATGATGGTGAGTATGAACTATCTCTTCTTCACAGATTACTGCCTTGTCATGGTGAAGGGGCTTGCATAACTAAATGAAGCTATAAGCCACGCTGTGTAGGGCCACCTGAGATGGATGGGTCATAGCAGAGACTTCTAAAAAAACATGATCCACTGGAGGAGGGAATGGCAAACCACCCCAGTATGCTTTCCATGAGAACCTTATGAACTGTATAAAACGACAAAAAGATATGAAACCAAAATATGAGTCCCCAGGTTGGAAGGTGTCCAGTATGTTACTGGAGAAGAGCAGAAGAGAACTACAAATAACCCCAGAAAGAATGAAGCAGCTGGGCCAAAGCAGAAATGATGCACGGGTTTGGATGTGTCTGGTGATGAAAGTAAAACCCAATGCTGCAAAGAACAGTATTGTATAGGAACTTGAATGTTAGGTCCATGAATCAAGGTAAATTGGAGGTAGTCAAGCAGGAGATGGTAAGAATAAACAAAGACACCCTAGGAATCAGTAAACTAAAATGGACGGGAATGGGCGAATTTAATTCAGATGACCATTATATCTACTACTGTGGGCAAGAATCCCATAAACAAAATGGAGAAGCCCTCATAATCAACAAGAGTCTGAAACGCAGTACTGGGTGTAACCTCAAAAATGACAGGATGATCTTGGTTCTTTTCCAAGGCAAGCCATTCAATATCAAAATAATTTAAGTCTATGCTCCTATCCCTGATGCCGAAGAAGCTACAGTTGATCAGTTCTATGAAGACCTAGAAGACCTCCTAGAACTAAAACCAGAAAACAGATTTTCTATTCATCACTGGGGATTGGAATGCAAAAGCAGAAAGTTAAGAGATAACTGGTGTAACAGGCAAGTTTGACTTTGGAGAACAAAATGAAGTAGGGCAAAGGCTAACTGAATTCTACCAAGAGAATGAACTGGTCATAGCAAATACCCTTTTTCAACAACACAAGAAATGACTTTACATATGGACATCATGAAATGGTCAATACAGAAATCAAATTAATTACATTCTTTGTAGCCAAAGATGGAGAAACTGTATATAGTCAGCAGAAACAAGACTTAGAGCTGACTGTGGCTCAGATCATCAGCTTCTCAAAGCAAAATTCAGGCTTAAACTAAAGAAAGTAGGGAAAACCGCTAGGATAGCCAGTTACTACTTAAACCAAATCCCATATGAATATGCAGTGGAGGTAACAAATATATTCAAGAGATTGGACCTAGTAAACAGGATGCCTGAAGAACTATGGATGGAGATCCATAATAATGTATAGAAGGCAGTAAACAAAACCATCCCAAAGAAAAAGAAAAGCAAGAAGGCAAAGTGGTTATCTGAGGAGGCTTTATGAATAGCTGAAGAAAGAAGAGAAGCAAAAAGCAAGAGAGAAAGGGAAAGGTATATACAGCTAAATGCAGAGATTCAAAGAATAGCAAGGAGAGACAATAAGGCCTTCTTCAATGAACAGTACGTAAAACTAGAAGAAAACAACAGAATGGCAAAGACTAGAGATCTCTTCAGGAAAATTGGAAATACAAAGGGAACATTTCACCCAAAGATGGGCACAATAAAGGACAGAAATGGTGGAGACCGAGTAGATAGTGAAGAGAGGAAGAAGAGATGGAAAGAATACATGGAAGAATTGTACAAGAAAGGTCTTAATGAACTGGATTACTACGATGGTGTGGTCAGCCACCCAGAGCCAGACATTCTGGAATGTGAAATCAAATGGGCTTTAGGAAGCACTTCTGTCAATAAAGCTAGTGGATGAGATGGAATTCCAGTAAAGCTATTAAAAACCCTAAAAGATGTTGCCATCAGGGTGTTGCACTGAATATGTAAGCAAATCTGGAAGACCCAACAGTGGCCGTAGGACTGGAAAAGGTGAATCCTCATCCCAATTCCCAAGAAGGGTAGTACTAAAGAATGTACTAACCATCAGACAGTTGCACTCATCTCCCATACTAGCATGGTTATGCTTAAATCTTGCATGCTAGGCTTCAGCATTATGCAAACCAAGAACTTCCAGATGTCCAAGCTGGGTTTAGAAAAGGCAGAGGAACTAGAGATCAGATTGCCCACATTCGCTGGATCATAGAAAAAGCAAGGGAATTCCAAAAAAATCTACCTGTTTCATCGACTACGCTAAAGCCTTTGACTGTGTGGTTCATAACAAACTGTGGAAAGCTCTTAAAGAGATGGGACTACCAGACCATCTTACCTGTCTCTTGAGAAACCTGTATGCGAGTCAAGAAGCAACCACTAGAAGCCTGTATGAAACAGATGACTAGTTCAAGATTAAGAAAGGAGTAAGACAGGGCTGTCTGCTGCCACCGTGTTTGTTTAACCTATATGCTGAGCACATCATGAGAAATGCCAGGCTGGATGAGTTACAAGCTGGAATCAAGATAGGCAGGAGAAACATCAACCTCAGGTATGCAGATAATACCACTCTAATGGCAGAAAGCAAAGAGGAACTAAAGAACATCCTGATGAGGCTGAAGGAGGAGATCGAAAGAGCCAGCTTAAAACTAAATATTAAAAAAACTAAGATCATGGCAACCGACTCCACTACTTCATGGCAA
Source organism: Giraffa tippelskirchi (assembly GCF_054371585.1). Lineage (NCBI taxonomy): Eukaryota > Metazoa > Chordata > Mammalia > Artiodactyla > Giraffidae > Giraffa > Giraffa tippelskirchi. The sequence continues at coordinate 112,853,139 of NC_137277.1, forward strand.
ATAGAAGGGGAAAAGGTGGAAATAGTGACAGATTTCCTCTTCTTGGCCTCTAAAATCACTGCGGATGGTGACTGCAGCCATGAAATCAGAATTTCTTCTTGGCAGGAAAGCTATGACAAACCTAGACAGTGTGTTGAAAAGCAGAAACTTTATTCTTCAGACAAAGGTCCATATAGTCAAGGCTATGGTCTTCCCAGTGGTCATGTACAGTTGTGAGAGCTGGACTGTAAAGAAGGCAGAGTACCAAAGAATTGATGCCTTCCAACTGTGGTGCTGGAGAAGACTCCTGAAAGTTCCCTGGACAGAAAGGAGATCAAACCAGTCAATCTCAAGGGAAATCAACCCTGAATACTCCTTGGAAGGACTGATGCTGAAGCTAAAGCTTCAACATTTTGGTCATATGATGCGAAGAGCCGACTCACTGGAAAAGTTCCTGATGCTGGAAAAGATTGAGAGCAGAAGAAAAGGGAGTCAGAGGATGAGATGGCAGGATGGCATCACTGATGCAATGGACATGTACTCGGGCAAACTTCAGAGATGGTGAGGAACAGGAAGGCCTGTCACGCTGCAGTCCATGGGTTGCAAAGAGTCAGACATGACTGGGCAACTGAACAACAACATGAATTATCTGACATTAGCTACTTTATAGGGCTTCTGAGCTGGCACAAAGAATCCCTCTGCTAATACAGGAGACATAAGAGACTTGGGTTTGATCCCTGGGTTGGGAAGATCCCCTGGAGTAGCAAATGGCAACCCACTCCAGAATTCTTGCCTGAAGAATCCCCATGGAGAGAGAAGCCTGGCAGACTACAGTCCACGAGGTTGCAGAGAGTCCAGCATGACTGAGTATACACACACACACACACAGCTACTTTATGAATGTATAGTTGATCATGCTTGGAAATGTCATGGTGAACCAGGAGCTTCTTGAGGGAAGAGTTTTTTTTAAACATATTTGTGTTTGTGTCCCTAGCACATAAAATAGCATTTGACACATTATGTGCTTGCGCTTAGTCGTTCAGGCATGTCTAACTCTTTGTGACCCCATGGACTGTAGTCCACCAGGCTCCTCTCTTCATGGGGATTCTCCAGGCAAGAATACTGGAGTGCATTGCCATGTCCTCCTCCAGGTGACCTTCCCAACCCAGCGATCAAACCCAGGGCTCCTGCATTGCAAGCAGTTTCTTTACCATCTGAGTTACAAGGGATGCCCAAGAATACTGGAGTGGGTAGCCTATCCCTTCTCCAGGGGAAATTCCTGACCCAGGAATTGAATCAGGGTCTCCTGCACTGCAGGCAGATTCTTTTCCAGCTGAGCCATCAGGGAAGCCCTTGACACATCATAGACATTTGATAAATATTAAGGCTTAAATTGCCTTAAATCCATTACAGAAGTAATAATTGCTCATCTGTCTACTTCTCTCATCATCACTAGTATTACATTAAACTAACATGGTCATTTTTTTTCTGGACTTTCTAACTGTCCTCCTTACATCTGCTGTTGGCAATACCAATTACATTGAAGATAGAGTACTTAAAAATGCAAATATGATCACAGGACAACACTCACCCACATATACACCCATCCACCCCTAAAACCATTCAACTGTATTTCATCACTCTATTGCTTTTATTATTTTCCACATTTATTGTGTAATTCTTTAATTGATCTATGTCTTTCCTAACAGACTTTAAATTCCATTTTTAGTGCAGGAATTCAATTATAGTTTTGTCCTCATTGCCACCTCCAGGTCTCTACATAGTGCCTAGAATACAATGTGTGGTCAAAAATACTCAAAAAAAATTCATCCAGTAGCCAAATCTAAACTTGTTTTGAGTTATTTTAGCCTGTTACTTTCATTACCTGAACTGAACAGGTAAAATAAAATTATGGAGGAGTATTCTTGTCAAAGACATTATTACTTTGGCAACAAAGGTCTGTCTAGTCAAAGCTATGATTTTTCCAGTAGTCATGTATGGATGTGAGAGTTGGACTGTAAAGAAAGCTGGTCACAGAAGAATTGATGCTTTTGAACTGCGTTGTTGGAGAAGACTTTTGAGAGTCCCTTGGACTGCAAGAGATTCAACCAGTCCATCCTAAAGGAAATTTGTCCTGAATATTCATTAGAAGGACTGATGCTGAAGCTGAAACTCCAATACTTTGGTCACCTGATGTGAAGAACTGACTCACTGGAAAATACCCTGATGCTGGGAAAGATTGAAGGCGGGAGGAAAAGGAGATGACAGAGGATGAGATGGTTGGATGGCATCACCGACTCGATGGACATGAGTTTGAGTAAGCCCCAGGAGTTGGTGATGGACAAGGAAGCCTAGTGTGCTGCAGTCCACGGGGTCACAGAGAGTCGGACATGACTGAGCAACTGAACTGAACTGAACTCATTATTGTCAAATTAATATAATTGTTTCTATTTAACCAGTCGCTACAATACCTGTAATATTACAGCTTACTATTAACAGAAAAGCAGCACCTACATCTCCTTGACACAGAGTGACCCTGCTTGTCAATTCAAAGAAAACACTGAAAGAAATCCATTTATCTGTCTTTACCTATAATGATTATGTAGAAAGTGAAAGCATATTTGGCAGCTTTCAGGAGCATAAGCAATTCTAAATGGACAATAGGCAGTAAGTGGAAGCTGTAAAAAATTTCCATTCTGTTTGAGTCATTTGACTTTCAGCTCTTTGGTGAAACTTGTTTTACAGGAAAAAAAAAATGCATAGAAAACTCAAATTTACTACAGGTAAATTTCAGAGCTTGTTATTGGAAAAAAAAAAAAATAGAATTTTGAAGAATATTTGTAAGCTGCTTTTTTTTTTGTTGCTGGGTCCCAAGGCATGGCTTCCCAGAGCTTTCCTTGCTAGTCCGAGGAGGGATGCATCGTTTGCTCTCTCAGTAGCACCATGTCTCACATTATCATCATCCATATGCTCATGTTTCTTTCACTGGTTTATAAACGTGTGAGGCCAAGATCTGGTTCTACCCACAGTAGGTGCTAAAGTTCAGTAACTCTAACTTACAAAAATTCAATTTATACTGATGACTTCGGTGACAATATTCATTGTGTTAAGCAGAAGATGCGTCAAGGTACATGGGCCAACTGTAGTAAAAAATCTTCACACATGGACTGGCCCAAGGAGGGTAATGATGATCGGGGCTGAGTTTGTCTTTGGAGTTCTTCTCCAGCTCTGAACTCCATGTTGGTACCGCTTCAGATCATCACCCTATCTTTTGTTCAATGGAATTAGGATTTAATGAGTTTCACTCTGTATGTATTGATACTGAAGACCTGTGTAAAGTATCTGATTAGTTTTTTAAATTATTTTAAAGTGAGATTTTACTTAAAGGAAATGTCATTAAATTATAGCAGTTTATAATATTATTATAGAATAAATTCTTTGCAAAGTTTTTATTGAAAAACCCTTTTGAAAAGTTTTTACTATCTACAGAAGGATGCCAGCTTAAAGTTCATAGAATATTAAAACAGGAAAAGTTTTCAGATAATTTCTGGTTTAATACACTAAAGACTCAAAAAGATTAAGTGATTTTATTAATCAGCTGGTAACAGATATTTATTGAGCACCTCCTGTACTATACAAGGTACTAGGAACACAAAGGTGAATAAGAACAAGAATCTGATCACAATGAGTTTCCAGTGCAGCAAGGCACAAAAGCTCCGAAAATGATGGCCCATGTCTTCCACATGTAGAGGAGATATTTACAGACTCTCAGCATTTAGAAAAAAAATGTGGCTTTTCAATGATCATCTTGATGAGCATATTAGTATTCATGGGGTGCTTATGTCTCTCCATAGGTACCATTGTTGTGGAACATATTCCATTTGAAAAGAAATAACCCCCTGAAGGGTGTGCATTTTGAATCTAAATAGTACCCTTTCTTTTTGAAATTTTAATTTTTGGAACTTAATAGAGAGTCTACTGGTACCAGAAAGACTATGTCTCCCCAAAATCATCTTAAAGTAGCTATAGAATCCCAAAAGTCTAATGAGTTCTTCAGAGTATCCCTACTTATGGGGAGGAAATCATTAGTAACTTAAGACAGAAATAAAGAAATCATCTAATTAATGTATTCAGAGTTGAATCTTAATGTCCAATTATTCTCTTGATTTAACACAACCTAGTAACAACATAACATAGTCAGCAACATTGTATTAATGTTGGAAGAATTAACCGAAAGATAGCCGTGTGGGGGAAGGAAGAATTTTTTTTAATCCTTTCCTTTTCTCCCATAAAATAAGTGAATCTTCTGCTTAAGTTGATCATCTTTAAAAAAAAGAAAAACAAGTAACCCCACAGAATTAACCTGAAAAAAATGTTGTGCTGAAAAGTCAGAATTATATTAATTAAAGCTTATAAAATATAATTTAAACAAAGGTCTGTTCAACTCCTTAAATATTAACAAATGATTTTTCTATCATTCATCCTAGTCTCCTAGTTCAGATCTATTGATTGATTAAACCAATGTCTATTTAAAATGTTTAATTTCCATATCTTATAAATGGTCCAATATTAAATAATACAAAGAGTAAAAAGCTAAAGTGCCACTATTGTCACATCCATATTCGTGCTTCCATTTCTTGAAAGGGTGAAAATTAAGGAAGATTTTTTTTTAATATTTTATTATTTTACATTAAATAATATAACATACAGTGGTAATAAAAAATTGAGAGTATACAAATGTATTACAGTACAAATCTGTACCAATGTTTAACCCCTTGTCTCCCAGTTTTCCTCTACAAAAAAGAAAAAATTCCCTCTAATTGTTTTCAGTTCTTTCAAAATTAAAGTTCTTATCTTTTAAATATTAATAATTCATAAAATGCAATAGCCATATAACTGGCTTTATTTTAAAATCATTTCACTACATCTCACGTTCCCTCATTAAAATATTAAACTAAATAAATTTGTTAAGATAAATTTCAATACTGCTTTAAACTTTCATCAAAGATAAACTTATATTCTCTGGTTATTTTTAAAAATTGTTTATTTATGTTTGGCTGTGCTGGCTCTTCACTGCCGCACGTGGGCTTTCTCCAGCTGTGGTGTGTAGGGGCTACTCTTCATTGCAGTACGTTTGCTTCTCATTGCAGTGGCTTCTCTAGTTGCAGAGCACAGGCTCTAGGCGCACAGGCTTCAGTTGTTGTGGCTAACAGGCTCTAAAGCATAGGCTCAGTAGCTGTGGTGCACACGCTGTAGTTGCCCATGGCAAGTGTGGAATCTTTCCTAACCAGCTAAAGTTTTAAGCAAATTTCTATCTGCTTTGCCTCATCAGTAAGCTCAAGACTTGTTTTTAGTAGAATTCATTTTTAATTTCACTAGCCAGAGTCATGGGTATGTTTGAAATGACTGATTTGTGAGTATATGTCTGAATAGTCTGTGTGTCCATAAGGAAATAGTATTAAGCTTGCAATCTACATACAAGAACCCATTCTAAGTACTGGATTCAGTTCAATTCAGTTCAGTTGCTCAGTCATGTCCGACTCTTTGTGACCCCATGAACTGCAGCACGCCAGGCCTCCCTGTCCATCACCAATTCCCGGAGTTTAGCCAAACTCATGTCCATTGAGTCAGTGATGCCATCCAGCCATCTCATCTTCTGCCATCTCCTTCTCCTCCTGCCCTCAAACTTTCCCAGCATCAGGGTCTTTTCCAGTGAGTCAGCTCTTCGCATCAGGTGGCCAAAGTATTGGAGCTTCAGCTTCAACATCAGTCCTTCCAATGAACACCCAGCACTGATCTCCTTTAGGATGGACTGGTTGGATCTCCTTGCAGTCCAAGGGACTCTCAAGAGTCTTCTCCAACACCACAGTTCAAAAGCATCAATTCTTCGGCGCTCAGCTTTCTTCACAGTCCAACTCTCACATCCATACATGGCTACTGGAAAAACCATAGCCTTGACGAGACGGACCTTTGTTGGCAGAGTAATGTCTCTGCTTTTCAATATGCTATCTAGGTTGGTCATAACCTTCCTTCCAAGGAGTAAGCGTCTTTTAATTTCATGGCTGCAATCACCATCTGCAGTGATTTCGGAGCCCCCAAAAATAAAGTCAGCCACTGTTTCCCCACCTATTTGCCATGAAGTGACGGGACCAGATGCCATGATCTTAGTTTTCTGAATGTTGAGCTTTAAGCCAACTTTTTCACTCTCCTCTTTCACTTTCATCAAGAGGCTCTTTAGTACTGGATAAGATACCAAGAATTACCATCTCTTTCCAAACTAAAGTCAAGAAATGGAATCTGACTTTGAGAACCACAGAGTCTAATTGAAGAGATATAGTTCATGCAGATGATATATATATGGCATTGTTATTAGTAATCACTGGACAACCAGAAATGTAAGAATTCAAAGAAGAGAAAATGACTACTATACACTAATTGTCAAGAAGAGTGTTTTTTTTTTTTTTTCCTTTTAGAAAAACAGGGTTTAAACTGGCCTCAAAATATGTGTAAGAGTAAGATGCACATTTAAAAATAGACAGAGTCCCAGAGGCATGAGGAAAGAGATCTAGAATACTTCTACAGGACAAGAGTGAGCATTGTGTCTGAAGTAAAAAATTATTAAATGGGTGTAATAGGAAATCAGGCTAGAAAAGTAGTTTTGGAAAGCCAAGTTAGAGAATTTAGTCATTATGTGTCAGCAAGGTACCATTAGGGATGACTTTTGATGAGAAATGATATGATAAGTAATTATGTTTTATGAAGATTATTTTGGGGAATTTGTTTTCGTCTAATCATTCATGCTTCCATTCATTCAACAAATACTGATTCAAGCTCTAAAATCTTCAGGTATTGTACTGTAATTAGAAGCAAAGACAAGTAAGATACATCTCTCACCCTCAAGATGCTTCTATCCTAGAGATAGAAGTGCCATGGATTCTGATGTGTGGCATGGTACAGCACCACTCTGAATACTATGGATGTTGAGAAGAAAGATTTCCAGATAATTCTTGTGATCGGAGAGAGAGAGATAATACTTGGGATCCTGGCAGAGCCAATTATGGAAGTACAACTTGAGATATCAGTATGAGTTAATTATATGATGTGGAGAAGAGGAGGGAATGAAGACATTTAAGCACATGGGCACACTTCTTGTGAAGGTGGAAAACCGTGGCATGATGGAGCCATCTCTTTGTTGCCCAATGGCCCTTCTGTGATTTCAGCTACGGCTGTAATACACAGTTCTATGCAAACTGAGAGGTGACATCCCACTCCAACACTTCACACTTAAGGGCCTTTTCTCAAGTTCTTGAAGTCACTTAGCTTCTGAACAAATGCAGCCTGAAAGCGTTGGGTGTTATACCCAAAGATATCCTTCAACCAGGGAGAGGGGGGAAGCAAGAGATGATAGACAAATGACTCAGCTGCCTGTTCTTCTGACAATTCAGATAGCATGACAGGCTTCTCAGAGGTTTCCAGGAATGAATCTCTATTGCTCAGTATAGGACTTCACTGACATACCCTGAAAAAACACCCCATCACTCTATTCCTCCTCCCTCATTTCTGCTTCCTTACACAGCCACCCAAATGAACTCCCTGCTACCAAGTCCTTGCCTCAGGAGAATCTAAAAGAGACAAAAATTTCCTATTCAAGGTGACTGTAGAGACATGGGTAGTAGCATGAGAGGGGTAGCAATAATGAGAGGGGTCACAGTGGATGGAGGATAGTTGTTGTTCAAACTAGAGAGAGCTTTGTGTGTCATGCTCAAAACTTTGAATTTTATCCAAAAAGTTACAGAGAATACTGAATGATTTTAAACAAGAGAATAACATGTTTAAAATTTTTGTTTTAAAAGATCTCCCTGGCAACAGTGTAAAGAGTATGAATTGCAACACCATAGATGGAGAGCTGAGGTCTGATTTAGAGATAGTACTGTTATTCAAGGAAGGTATTTTGAGTCTTAATTAAGGAATTAATGATAGGGATGGTAGGGATGAACATGAGAGTTGAAAACCATCTGCTTTTAGCACTTGGTTGGATGTGTGCAGTGAAAGAGAAGGGAGTCTGTTTTGGGACAATGTCTGAGTAGCAACACCATTTGTTCAGGGACAGAATACAGTAGCAGTAGATTGTGGGAGGGGGGTGGGATGAGTCTATTTTTCAGCATGTTAATACAAGGGCTTGGGGTAAAATTCACATGGAGAGATAGGTAGAGAGGTTTTTATTGGTAGAGGTTTGGATCACAGACATATGCATATGTTGAATAAGCTTGTGTTAGGCCCTGTGATAGGTTCTTTTAAATATGACTTCACTTAACCCTCATGGTAAACCTAAAATATGGATTATTTTCATAACTTTGCATTTGAGAAAATAGATTCAGAAAGGTCATTTAATTTGTTTAGGATCACACAGCAAATGAGTGCTGGTGATAGTATTTGAACCCAGGTCTGAAAGTTTGAATAAGGCTTTTACACTATGTCACTCTGGCTCCACCATACTGATTATACCACCATCATCATCTTGAAATAGCTGATGATTGTAGAGCTACAGTTTTCAACTACAGCAGATAATAAAGGTAACAGGACCCACAGGACTCACACTTGTACACAAATAGCTTGACATTATGCAAAACCATGGAGCTAATCTATTACCCTACCTGCAAATGAAACTCACTTTATATAGCTGTCACATTGTTATAAATGGTTCTACCCAATACATGGGATGAAAGTAATATCATCTTTGTGAGTTTATAAAGCATGTCACCAGTTATAATTAAAAGCAAAGAAGGAAGAAAAGTGCTCATCTTAAGTAATATACTCAAGATCTACAGGATGAACGGTGGTAAAAGATGTGTTTAACAGCACAAAGTGGTAGGTGTTATTTTCACTGGAGTGCTTCACAGAACAGATGGACTCCTAAGAGTGAAGGGTGAGGTATCTTGTGTGTGTTCAAGAAAAAGCAGTTCTGGGTGTAGAGTGAAGGCTTGGGAGAACACACATACAGCTCTGAGTGGGCAAAGATTCAAGACCATGGTTATATGGAAATTTAAGTTACAATTGTAGTGAGGATCAAGACTTAATGAGGAATAGAGAGAATATATAGAGAAAAATTGGCTATATGTACACACATGTAGTCCATATATGTACATGGGACACATATTAACAGAGACTTCTAAAGACAGAATCATAAAATATTCAGATTGGAGAAGATCTGGCAGAGTATTGTAATTCACAAGTCCTACTTCCACCCTCATTCTGCAAAAGAAGAAATAAATAGAAAGGTTAACTGATTTTTTCCAAGATTTAAATACACAAATGGGCTGGGCATTTATTTGTCTCACTTTATGGTAAACTGAAGATTTTTTTATAAATGATAGTGACCCTTCCTATGCATCTTGCTATGCACCTTCCTATGTATGCATCTGATAATACATGATTTATCTTAAAATGTAGTCTTTTAGTATGCTTGAAACAATAGGATCACCAAAGAGATATAGCAAAATCCATGGGATTTGTGAGATACTTACTGGGTTTTGTTGTTGTTGCTGTTGTTAGTATTTTTAATCAATCATGCGAAGTTAGTTTATGGTCAATACTTCTTGGCCATAAACCTAAAGAATAAATATTTATGGAATTTCTGAAGTTCTATGGAATTATAGCTCTCTTAAATGGAAGTATCCTATTATTTTATAATCATTTTGACTATAAAAAAGATAGTATTAATTAAAAGATTTTTAATTTCTTCATGCAACTTGTGGTTCTCAAGCTTTAGAGAGAAGCACCAGAAGCACTTGGAGGGCTTGTTAACACACAGATCACTGGGTCTCAGCCCAGTGTGCATGATTCAGTAGGTCTAGGAAAGGCCTAGAAAATCTGCATTCCTCACAAGTTCCCAGTGGTGTCAATGTTGCTTGTCCAGAGACCTTCATCTGAGAACCACTGCACTAATTAGATCATAAACAACCTGTGGAGAGAAACAGTGTCTCACTCATTTCTGTATGCTTAGTGTCTACCATAAGTAGAAACTCAACAAATGTTTATAGGAATGAATAAATGACTAAGTGATTATATAAATGATGTCACTAAAAATGTTAGCTAATTTGGACTATTAACTGCCCAGCTTAAGAGTCTTCTTGTTACTCCCACTTATAAAGAAATTAATAAATCAAGAAAATATTAAGTAATTGCTGTCCCATTTGCTGAAAATGGAAAAGCTGAACTCTGTGTTGTCATGGATACAGTATTCTATTTTCAGTACTAGTCGTGTCCTACTTGTTAATGACTGTTACAGTAACCAATAGGAAAATAACACTTCACTCACCACATTTCATTAAATTTAACACCTCATATTAAGTTTAATGGGACAATAAGAACAAAGTTCTGTTTGCCAATTGTTTACAGAATTCCACCATTTCCCTGTAGTTAGTGACTTAGCGTCAATCTTTATGAAAATCTCCCCAAATAAAAAGGAGATAGGAAAATAAAAGCTTTCTATTTGACTTAATAATAATGACCTCTGGGCCGGACATTTCCTGACATTTAACCAATAGTCAAATTAAAAGACTCTACTGTCTTTGATTCAGGGTCTCTGCTTCTACCACAGATTATTACCTTGCAGGAAATGCCCTTACTTTAGAACATTATAAATTTAATAGAAGAGAGAGCAAAATAATATGAATTCTGAGCACCAGGACCTTATATACTTGCATTGTAAAAGGATAAATGCAAAATATGGTGGAGAAAAGACAAACTCATTTAACTTGAATAAAATCCTTCACAGTTTGATCTTGATGCCAATCACAATGAAATAATAACCTTAATCGTTGCAACCTGGAATCATGTTACTTTATTTCCAAGGAAAATTGCATTGTGAGGGTAAAGAGCTTCCTAATGCATCAGGAGAGGACTGATTATAAACAAACAGTTCAGGCTCCAGAAGAAAAAAAGAGATAATTAAATATATTTAACGATGCATACATCTGAGCAAAAGATCAAGGAAATATTGGAAAATACAATCATTTAGAAGTCAAGGGGAATAAATAGGGTAGGAGAAAAGGACAGATAACTCAGAGGGACTGAATAAACCTCAGATAGGATATAAAAGACTGGAAACAGATGTTTATATTAAACTGCCAATAGAGTGATGAAACCATACAGATTGCGGTACCAATTTAACTGGAAAAAACTATGGCGAGCAGACAGAGATTTGAGTTGGAGCTCTATTTTCCACCAGTCAACTAAAGGAGGTGACTGCTGCCGCTACTGCTAATGATGAATACCATATGCTAGCAAGAGACACAGCCAGTGTGCTCTGCTGTGTGTGTTGGTTTGGGAAGATATGTATAATTTTCTTTATCTGATACAAAATTAGTGCAACCTCAAATAGCTGCATGCAAAATGCCCGAAGAAGAGCTCATTTCACTTCTCATTGAAAAAGTTAAGTGAATCATTTAAAATTTTTTTCGTCTCAACACAATAATTCAGTTAAAATAGTTTTACCTGATTTAGCCATGATATTGCCCTATTTTTTTATTATTTTTTTAATAGAGAGGAATGCCTACAACAGAATAGCCATGTAGTCAAATAGTCAAATGTGATATTAAAAAACGGGAAATTTGCTGCTGACAGACTTCTTTATTGAGTATATATATATATTAACATATATATATATAAACATATAAGGTTTACTTCTTGTATCAGCTAAGAAAGGATACAAAACTTATACTTTCATCATAAATTTCATTTCATATTGAAAAATGTCAATTTCCCAGTTTACAAAAAGCAAACTTCAAAAAAAGAAAATACTGGAATTGGCAATTTGGAGTTGGCTGTTTTCTTTAAGGAAAAACTGTGGTCCAGATGCAAGGTTAAAATAAGCAAATGGGCAAGGTTGAAGAAAAAAGGAGATGAAAATTGGTGTATAAGTGATATTATTTTCTTTAATGAAAGCAGCTATAATTTCCTTAATTCTGAGGCAAACACCTTGTTAACCTGATCAATTCAGCAGGAGAGAAAAAGAAAGAAAGAAAAGAAAGCCTTGGTTATCTCCTTTCATATCTGACAAGACTGTTGATCTGAATTTTTTATGTCCCCATCATTATCTTAATGCCGTATACACATGGTCTAAATGTTCATTGTTGTTGTTTTTTTCCTTTTTTCCTCCAAAACTCATTAAAATATGGAGAGGAGAAAGGGAGAGCCACAGAATAACTTAAAAATATTTTGGTAGTCCTCATTAGAAAGAGTTTTAAGTATGTTGGATTTTATTTTATTACATGGTAATAAAATTTGGCCAGAGGAGAGATGTTCAATCTGGAACTCCAAGGTCAAATATAAGTGCCGCAAAGTCATAACCACTGAGCCTTTGACCGAGTAGACTTGGAGCTGAGGAAAGCAGTTGCCCCGGAAAAACCCTCTGCGCTATTAAAGCTACTACTTTTTTAAAATACCCTCTGCCTTACCAGCTGAGGTTCCTTTTACACTTATTATTATGGAAAGGAAAAAAGCTTCTGACTGAATGTGAACTTCCTAACAAATATTATAAGATCAACAAATAAATAATAAAATATGCCTACTAATCTAGTTCTGTTCTGAAAATGAAAAAAATTAAAAAAAAAACAAAACAGTGTATACTAGAAAACTGAGAGAAAGAAGAAAATTAACTGTTTGTAGAGACATTATGCTGCCTTTCACGCTACTGTCATTTCATTCCTTTCTATAGGCCTGGGACTTATTTTCCCTGCTGAAATAGTCTTTTGGATCTCTAATATCAAGGGCAAACGTGTTATTTGACGGCATTCCACACTTGTCTGTTGGGAAGACAAACCATCTGATTCTCTCTCCTGCTCCTGGTCCAATGCTGACCTCCATCACAGGCCTAACTGTGCAGCTCCTCCAAGACTGTGAGTGATCAATCCCGGTGCCTGGTGAGCTAGCCTGAGTTCACCTTCAGATCCCTCAGAGTCATGAATCCTATTGAAATTCCTCGCAAAGCTTTGCATTCCTTGCTAGGAAGAGCAATTACTCTCTCTGGAAAACTTGCAAATACTCCCTAACCTAACAAGGGAACTGGGGCTTGCTTGAGGAAGCCAGACAGACACCAGGCTCTGCTCCATCCCCCACTATCCTGCTTGGGTTCCGAGAATCAACAATGAACTAGCAAGCATGGAAAGAAATTAGAATTGTAGAAGTGCCAAAGGTATTCCTTGGAGTGGTGAGAATATTGTGTTGTCATGTAAAAGAGCCCTTGAAAGATAAAGGAACAAAGTCCAATTATTTTACTGGTTCCATGTTCATGTGAATTGCTGTCTAACTTCAGACTTCTAGTGATCATAGTGCCTGAAATAATTAATTCACCTCTTACTTCCAAAACATGTTGGAAAATTAATTCCCAGTGCTAAGACAAATTTGGCAGCAGAACACATTACAATTTTGCAGGTTACCTGGCAGTCATTTTAAAATGTCATCTTGAGTAAAATGTAGTCTTCTGTCTTCCCTACAGATGCAGTCTGTCTGATTCGTGGGCTTCATTTCCCATTATATTAAAAAACATATGCTTTTTTGATGTTTTTATAAAGGAATACAAGTTACCTTTCATAAACATTTATATAGATGCAAAAATATATAACTGTAAAAAGTATTAATTTATATCTACAAGTAAGCAAGAATAAATATTATACTTATATGAAAACCAATTAAATTAAACCTCATAAATAAAAGTTGGAAGTAAACTTTGATGTTATTGCATGGTTGTTTTTGAGGTTCATCATGGAAGGTACCTACATAATAATTTAATCTCAGCATTAGGGCAGCCTAGACTGCAGTGAATTGCTTTAACTAGTGATAAACCCCAGGATTTGTATATAAAAACCTAAGAATGAACATTGAGACACCACCAACATCTCACTCTATAATTAGCACCCTGTCAGACAACTAAGGAAACAAAGTGAGACATAAAAACAATTACAATGGTTGAAATACTAGGTGTAATCAAATGAAAATATTTCTTCCATCACTTTAAGATTTCTTTTTTAAAACTTATGAGCAAGGCTTTAGAATGCACAGACTCTGAAGGAACCTAAATTCCTTTTGATGGAATCTCATTTGGGCTACTTCAGTCCCAAGAAGAAGCTATTTATGTGAAGACTGCAGCAAAGAAAAAAAAAAAAAAAAGCCAGACACAGCTGGTTACCCTTTCCTTTGGCAAAGAACAGCAGTGGCCTTACCATCCTTATGTTTATGGCAACACAAACTACTTTATTTGAAAAGTCACTCATTTCTATGATTGCAGTGGACATGTTTTCATCAACAGAGCAGTTCAGGAGGAAAAAATTATTTTATTAGCTAATTTTCCTTTCATGAATTAGGGATTTTTCTCTGCACAGAGAGAAACTTCAAACCCCTCTAGAAATGGAAGCATGCCCATGGATTGACTACTACAGATCAAGTTTCCAGTGGGCTAATAACGTGCTCCAGTGAAAACATATTTTTAATTTGCTTTTAGGGTTATTTATTTTTTTATTATTACACTAAGGGTTTATAATTTAATGTCAAACATAATTTTGCACGAATTATGTGACTATGCTATGATGCAGTAGATAAGCTCAGTGTGCCTGGTTGGCATGGTCTCAAACGATGTTTTTGAGAAAATGGATCACCATTTGGCAGGTTGCCAATTCCTTAAACTGCTCGGTAGAACTTAAAAAGGAAAAAGTTGCAAAAAATTTTTGTGTTTGGCAAAAAATATTCCTAGTAATATTAGAAGCAGAAAAAAAAATAATTACTCTATTGCCATCTACTAGATGTAACATAAATTGTATAAAGCTAACTAAGAAATTAAAAGGCTTCCAATTAAAAATTGCAAAGTCATAGTCATTGTGAATTGTCAACCAGCCAAGTGGAATCATATTTTTCAATGAGAATATTTGTTTAAAAGTATAGTAGTCATCATAGTGTCTCCAAGCTTTATGATCAGATTGCTAAACATTTAGGAGCCTCAACAAAGTGCCAAGTATTATGCTGGGAACGGGAGATACACAAATAACAGCTGTACTGCCACAGCTTTCAAGAAGTTCACTGTCTAGTGGAGGAGACAAGCAGAGATGTCCTGCCAGAGTAATGCAGTAAATATTGTAACGAAGTTATGCAAAGGGTCCTCTGGAGCACAGATAAGGGGCATCTGGTCAAGATTTGGGGGTGGGGTGAAAGGTCAGGAAATGGCCACAAGATGAGCCTGCAGAACAGATTTAGTGTTCTAAGTTGGAAGACAAAGACCCAAGAGAATTAACTTTTGAAATAAATATATATTTATATATCCATCCACAAGTTAAAATAAATGTAAATATAACATTTCTATGACATTAAGCCATTTTCACATGTGTCAGCTAATCCAAACCTCACACTGAATCTGTAAGTTTAAGGATGGGGGGCAGAAATATCTTCACTCTACAGGTAGGAAAAATAAATCCTAGAACAGTTAGTGACCAGCCCAAGGTCACCAGGGTAACAAATGCGTTGTAAGAAAGCCAAGAGCAAACTCCGGGACTCCTGACTTCCAGGCCAACTGTCATGCTGGTGCACACCACTCTGCCATTATCCTGCTCATTTATCATATCATCACTAACAAAACAGCAACAATTGAACCTTTAGGCATAGAATGTGTAATTAGAGAATAATGTGAAATGTCATTTGGCTCTCCAATTAAAACAAAAAACTTCATCAAGTTAACATAATCAGTAAGAATCCCATATATATTTTAAATGCCGTCCATTCATCAACCACAAATTCTAAATCAAATCATACAGAACATAAAATCAAAATTTTTCTGTTTCCACGCTATCAAATTCAAACAAATATTTTGGCAAATAAGTAAGTAAATCTGAAGGCTTAAAGCATTCCACTAGGCATCTGGCCTACTGGACAGAGTAGTCACATAAGTTATCTAACCAATTTTAGGAAAATTGCTATGATGTTAATTGGGTTGCTGTGTCATTGATTTGATTTTGTCATAATGGTAAGTGAAATAACTGAATTGAGAAACTTTCAGGAATTTTTATTTTTTGGTAAATTCAATTGTCTTTGTAGACAATCTTTAGTAGCATACAGTTCTACTTTTGAGTTTCTACTCTTGCCTCAAAGTATTTATTTTTGACTATATAAGAGATGTGAACAAAACACTCTCTGACATAAACCACAGCAGGATCCTCTATGACCCACCTCCCAGAATATTGGAAATAAAAGCAAAAATAAACAAATGGGACCTAATTAAAATTAAAAGCTTCTGCACAACAAAGGAAACTATAAGCAAGGTGAAAAGACAGCCTTCAGAATGGGAGAAAATAATAGCAAACAAAGCAATGGACAAACAATTAATCTCAAAAATATACAAGCAACTCCTGCAGCTCAATTCCAGAAAAATAAACGACCCAATCAAAAAGTGGGCCAAAGAACTAAACAGACATTTCTCCAAAGAAGACATACAGATGGCTAACAAACACATGAAAAGATGCTCAACATCACTCATTATCAGAGAAATGCAAATCGAATCCACAATGAGGTACCATTTCACACCAGTCAGAATGGCTGCTATCCAAAGGTCTACAAGCAATAAATGCTGGAGAGGGTGTGGAGAAAAGGGAACCCTATCACACTGTTGGTGGGAATGCAAACTAGTACAGCCACAATGGAGAACAGTGTGGAGATTCCTCAAAAACCTGGAAATAGAACTGCCATGCTGCTGCTACTGCTGCTAAGTCGCTGCAGTCGTGTCCGACTCTGTGCGACCCTATAGACGGCAGCCTACCAGGCTCCGCCATCCCTGGGATTCTCCAGGCAAGAATACTAGAGTGGGTTGCCATTTCCTTCTCCAGTGCATGAAAGGGAAAAGTGAAAGTGAAGTCGCTCAGTCGTGTCCAACTCTTAGCGACTCCATGGATGGTAGCCTACCAGGCTCCTCCATCCATGGGGTTTTCCAGGCAAGAGTACTGGAGTGGGGTGCCATTGCCTTCTCCAGAACTGCCATATGACCCAGCAATCCCACTGCTGGGCATACACACCAAGGAAACCAGAATTGAAAGAGACACGTGTATCCCAATGTTCATTGCAGCACTATTTATAACAGCCAGGACATGGAAGCAGCCTAGATGTCCATCAGCAGATGAATGGATAAGGAAGCTGTGACATATACACAGTGGAATATCACTCAGCCATTAGAAAGAATACATTCGAATCAGTTCTAATGAGGTGGATGAAACTGGAGCCTATTATACAGAGTGAAGTAAGCCAGAAAGAAAAACACCAATACTGTATACTAACGCATATATATGGAATTTAGTAAATCGGTAAAGATAACCCTGTATGCGAGACAGCAAAAGAGACACAGATGTATAGAACTGTATTTTGGAATCTATGGGAGAGGGCGAGGGTGGGATGATACGGGAAAATGGCATTGAAGCATGTAAATTATCATACGTGAAATGAATCACCAGTCCAGGTTCGATGCATGATACAGGGTGCTCGGGGCTGGTGCACTGGGATGACCCAGAGGGATGGGATGGGGAGGGAGGTAGGACGGGGGTTCTGGAAGAGGAACACATATACACCCATGGCAGATTCATGTCAGTGTATGGCAAAACCAATACAATATTGTAAAGTAAAAAAATAGATAAATAAATAAATTAAAAAAAAGAGAGAGAGATGTGAACATATAAAGCAATGACCTGACTTGGAATAACACAAGTACTTGAGGTTCTTTTCTTTTATTATTGAAGAGGTTTTTTTTTATCAAGCATAGGATGGTCTGAGTCAATCTCTAATCCATACAGGAAAATAGTAACAAAATACTTGCTTTTAAATGTTAGGGGAGAAATAGAATTTTCTCTCTACATACAATCACAGAGTTGGTTACTAGGAGTAATCCTATTACTTGTCTACTTGGATTACTTAGGTAATCTATTGCCACTCCTCTTGATATTTTCTAGTTGCCTGTATCCTTACTATGTAAAAGAAACAGGCTCCTCCAAAGGCTGTATGTATGTCAGATTAGCTTAGGCTATGCTGCAATAAGAAACATACCCCAGAATCTCAGCATAATTCATAAAGATTTAGTGACTGTTCATGCTAAGTCCTTTATGGGTCTAGTAGATTCTGAGTGATGTCACAGAGATTTAGAATACTTCTATACTGTAATTATGTCAACAGGAACATTCCACAGCAGGTTATTGCATCAGAGAAAGAGCTGAAGAATCTACACATCAGTTCATAGATGCTTTTTCATCTTTTTACTTCCCCTCCCAGCTTTTTGGCCAGAAGGAATCAGATGGGACTGGCTGACTTATAAAAGGGAAGGGAATATGGAATAACCCTTGTATATTCTGTGAACAGCAAAATTTTTTGTCATACTGGACATGGTTCTAGTGCAACTTACACTACTAACATCCTCAGAAACTCGAAGTCCCTAATTTAAACATATCACAATATAGATTATACATCTAGAGTTAGAATGAGTATTATATGTTAAATAATAAAGGAGATAATATTTTAAAACAATAATGAAAAATTACACAATTTCTAAAAACCAATGAAGTAGAAATGAAACTATTCTTCCAGATAATTTCTATTTTGTATTTTTATTATATATTCATTCACTAAATCTTTATAGAAATCCTGTATTCTAGGAAAAGAAGACTCAGTAAGACTCTAAAATTTACCTGAAGTGATGATGCTACAAGCACTGGATCTTGGATTGAATCTAGTTTGATCTTAATCTCTCTGTTCTTGCTACTTTATCATGCTGACTCCTCAAGCGTAAATTAATCCGGAAAATGATCAATATTTTCCTTCAATCCAGCTAAAATTACAAACAAACAAAAAAGCACCACAAGTAAAGGTAACTCTAATCCAAGGTTCTTAAGTGTACTGAGAGCAATACTGACTGTAAGAGCTGAGTTCAAAAGTAATAAATTAGCCTGTTAATTCAAGAAAGCAAAATGAAGAATGGGAGTTTACCCATAGTGCTAAATAGAAGAGAGAATAAAAGTAGCCTATGAAATATGAGGATTTTAAAATGCAGAAGGAGTTAAGGCTTGACACCTGTAACACGAAGAATCTAGTGCCTTGATTAAGAACTGGCTCTGGCATCAGATTAGCCTGGGATGATTCCTGATTTGGTTAAGCCTTCCATGCCTCAATTTCCTTTTTCTATAAGATGAGCATAAGGCCTACATTATTAGGTTATTATGAAGATTATTTTAAAGGAATTTGTGTCTGAAGTGTTGATTACAATGCTTTACAATGCCTTTTCCTGAAAGTCGAAATATCCTAAAGGGCCTCAAGTCACAATATTTAGTATTATGAAAGAGTATTCAATATAAGACATTTTCAGTTTGAAGTAGTCCTCAAGTAAACAAGAATTGTAAAGAGAAGTAGTTGTACCATAGGACCAAAAGTCAAGTGTCCTGGATTCCAACTATAACCATACCCATTTTACTTCAGTTTAGTTCAGTTCAGTTCAGTTTAGTTGCTCAATTGTGTCCGACTCTTTGCGAACCCATGAACCGCAGCATGCCAGGCCTCCCTGTCCATCACCAACTCCTGGAGTCCACCCAAATCCATGCCCATCAAGTCGATGATGCCATCCAACCATCCCATCTTCTGTCATCCCCTTCTCCTCCTGCCCTCAATCTTTCCCAGCATCAGGGTCTTTTCAAATGAGTCAGCTCTTCGCATCAGGTGGCCAAAGTATTGGAGTTTCAGCTTCAGCATCAGTCCTTCCAATGAACACCCAAGACTGATCTCCTTTCGGATGGACTGGTTGGATCTCCTTGCAGTCCAAGGGACTCTCAAGAGTCTTCTCCAACACCACAGTTCAAAAACATCAATTCTTCTGCGCTCAGCTTTCTTTATAGTCCAGCTCACATATCCATACATGAAAACTGGAAAAACCATAGCCTTGACTAAACGGACCTTTGTTGACAAAGTAATGTCTCTGCTTTCTAATATACTCTCTGGGTTGGTCATAACTTTCCTTCCAAGGAGTAAGCGTCTTTTAATTTCATGGCTGCAATCACCATCTGCAGTGATTTTGGAGCACAAAAAAATAAAGTCAGCCACTGTTTCCACTGTTTCCCCATCTATCTGCCATGAAGTGATGGGACCAGATGCCATGGTCTTAGTTTTCTGAATGTTGAGTTTTAAGCCAATTTTTTCACTCTCCTCTTTCACTTTCATCAAGAGGCTCTTTAGTTCTTCTTCACTTTCTGCCATAAGGGTGGTGTCATCTGCATATCTGAGGTTATTGATATTTCTCCTGGCAATCTTGATTCTAGCTTGTGCTTCATCCAGCCCAGCGTTTCTCATGATGTACTCTGCATATAAGTTAAATAAGCAGGGTGACAATATACAGCCTTGATGTACTCCTTTTCCTATTTGGAACCTGTCTGTTGTTCCATGTCCAGTTCTAACTGTTGCTTCTTGACCTGCATACAGGTTTCTCAAGAGGCAGGTCAGGTGGTCTGGTATGCCCATCTCTTTCAGAATTTTCCAGTTTATTGTGATCCACACAGTCAAAGGCTTTGGCATAGTCAATAAAGCAGAGGTTTACTAAAGTATTTTATTCTTCTGTTCCTCAGCTATGTCATCTACTAGATAAGGAGTTTGCAGATAAGATGATCCTGTGAGTCCCAAGAGAAAACATCGAACTCTCCTCTTTGTTCAGTGCCATTCTTAGACCAGTATATGTTTCCCTCAAGAACAAAATGCTTCCCAAAATGTAGTAAACACTGATGACCAAAATATAGGAAACTCTGACCACTCACAGCCTATTTAACAATCTAAAAGAGGACCATATCTTAGGAAAACAGAATGACACACTATGAATGGATGGATAGTTGTCTAAAATCACATAATAGCAAACAACTTGAGCCTAGTATATCTAATCATTCATGGTAAATTCAACCAACCACTTTAAATAGAGGTATTCCAGATTGTTTCAACCTCACTAAATGGTAATCTTTGTTTGAAACAAAAAAAGAAACTTTGTGAGTCACAGGGAACCAGACTAACTTAAGACCTAACAACAATTCTATTAGTTATTATTTCTTATGAAAGTGTTAGTAGCTCAATTGTGTGCGACCCCATGGACTGTAGCCTGCCAGAATCCTCATTCCTTGGAATTCTCAAATCCTTATTAAATGTCATCTTGTGTGTTGACAAATTAGCAGGCATTATTATATGGAATCCTCTCAACAACTGTAGGTATTAGATAATGTTATTCACATTTTACATGGAAAAGATGACTCTAGACTTTCTTTTTTTCTAAGGTTGCATTATTGATGTATGTAAGAGCTAGTATTTGAACACATTGCTGTCCAACTCCAAAGCCTATATTCCTAACTACTGCTTTATGTAAAATGTCTCTGTTGGAAGCATTCTCCAAATCTTCTAATAGAGTCTAGAAAGACTATTTTAGGAGCATATGGTAGGGAAGAATATATATAATTCTGCTGCTTAGGCAAGGGTTATTTTAATAGCCATCCACCTTAAACCAGGATTCTACTCGTCATTTTGAAAGCAAAAGCTTTGCAATTTAATAAAAAGAGACTAAAAAATAAGGTAAAACCATTTGGAGCAAAAGCTTTTGTCTCCTGAATTTCTTTTTCACAGTATGCCCTTTACTAGTTCTACTATAAAATCCACAAATCTAATTAAGAATGTTTGAACCAGCAAGAGAACTGTGCTAATAATTTTTATCCCAGTTTTAGCTCACAAATATAGATACTATTTCATTTGCTATGTATTCAGATAATTCTTTCCTTTAAGAAAAAGATTTTTGAATTCTAGAAATGTCCACAAACTAATTATACTAAGCTTTCCATCATCACAAGAAACACAATTGTACCTCTTGCGGCTTGTAATGGTAATGGTAGGCTTCTGCATCATTGCTTTGACAATCTGCCACTGATTCTTGTGGTCTTCATCTTGGTCTCCAAACACTTAAAAACAGCTGGCAATCTTGATGGAGAATTACTTTCTCACTTGTTGGTCCTTGAGCTTTTTAACAACTTAAACTATTGTCATAATGATGTGGCCATGCCCTTGGGCTTCAATCTGATACAGTCACCACAGTCTATGGTTAGAGCCTCTTAGTATGGTCCTGAAATACTTCTTAGAGTTCCAATCTGAAAACTTCTGAGAAGAAATTTGTTATTTAATATGTTTGCCTTCATCTAGCATCAGATATTTATAAATAATTGGAGTTAGGAAAATAAGCATCAGCAACCAATATAATAGCAGGCATTTTATTTTTTTAATGAATATTCTCTTAAATCCACACCTTAAGAATTGCCTAACTTAGTGAGATTACATGGCATTAATACAGAGTGTTATAAAAATATAATTGCATTAACATAATATCACTAAACATGGGTGAGGGAAATAGTAATAATAAAAAAGAAGTATAGAAAGGAGATAACTTGAGAAGACTATAAAGAAAACAAGGGGGAAAAATGTAGATAAATAGTACTGAAACCAAGGAGAAAGGAATGAAAAAAAAAGAAAATTATCATATGGTAAAGGTTGCAGATTACTATAGCACTCTGCTGAGTTGAATTACAGAATTATGACACCAAGATGTGAGTGGACTGCAGTTGCATGATTCCATTTTTTTAAAAAGGCCAAAATCATTATGTGAATTTCAAAATATGGGATGAAACTTGTAGGTTGTGGGTCATTTTGGCTGGGTGAAGGGGGTCTAACCTTATCAGAGACTGAAATAGCAAAGGTTATAAAGCATACAATTTCATAAAATAAATTAAAATGTCATCGCTATTTTGGGGATTCACTGTTAGATTATTGTTACTTTTATAAATCAGTGTTGGCCTCTGAATCTTTTCCTATATGACTGGAAGCAAATCCATAAAGTATTGGTTGATTTTGCTAAAGCGTTTTTGGTGGTAAAGAATGATGTTAATGACCAAACATTATATTCTTCATAAAATATTGGGTTAACAAAAATACTGTTACATTTCCTATAAAATAGCAGATAGTTTTCTTAACATCAGATTTGTGGATGCTTTCAATCTCAATTCTATGTATGAATCTTCTCAGAGTCCTAATAGTTGAGCAGTGCTAATAAGAGTTGAACAACTCCACTAGGCTCATCAGGTCAAGAGCTTACTCCCCTTAATGCAGCTCTAAACAAAGTTATCATTATCATTTCTAGCAAGCTGACAAACCTGTGATTATTGGTATTGTAGACTACATGACTATTATTGTATGATTGAAAAATAAACTGGTCACATATTTTGCATTGTTATTAGAATTGAGTTACCAATGAGAAGTGGAAAATATTTATTTAATATTTAATGTGTCAAAAATTAGCAAAATCAAAACATTCTCTATAGGTGCCTTCTTAGTAATATTGTCTTCCCTGGTGGCTCAGCTGGTAAAGAAACCACCTGCTATGCAAGAGACCTGGGTTCGATCCCTGAGCTGGGAACATCTCCTGGAGAAGGGAAAGGCTACCCACTCCAGTATTCTGTCCTGGAGAATTCCATGGACTGTATAGTCCATGCGGTCACAAAGAGTCAGACACAACTGAGCAGCTTTCACTTTCACTTTCTTAGTAATACCAGGTGTGAAACCATTGTTACACATTTATCTTTCCATTTTTCAACCCCTAGTAGCATTTATTGCTCTAGCAAAACACAACATTGAATCTTCCTTTTTCCAGAAGTAGAGATGCTAATAAGAAATGATAATGTATCAATAAAATAAAGTAAAATGAGGGAGAGAGAGAGAGAGACTACATTATCATAGACCATAGCCTGAATCCAATTAAGATAAACTATAAATGCATGGGTGAATGGGGAAAAGTCCAACAAAATTTAGGAAGGAGAATAGCTTATAGAGAACACTATGAAGACAAGATTTCTGACAATTTTCTACAGCCATTATATAATGAGATGACAAAATCTATCAAAGTTATTCTAGCACAAGAACACAAAAGTTACTTTTTCTCTTAGGTGAGAAAGATGAGGAAGACACTGCTTTTCTATAACAACTTTTGTTATAATCTGAGTTCTGAAATGTACTAAAAGTATTTATCCATTAAAATTAGAACAGTAATGACTAAACAAAATGGATTTTTTTATATACAATTTATAGATCTATTTGTTTGTCTTTTGTCTGAAAATAAGCTGTTATGAAAAAGCCTTTCTCCACCTTGGTCTTGACTGCCCAGAGTTTATGCCTTCTACACAGAGAAAGCTAAAGGTGGCCAAAGATGGCAAAGTAGTCTGCCTCACAAATAATATTAATCACACACAGAACATTAAATTAACATTCTTAGATCTAGTTCTTTTCCATAGCATATGCATAACAAAGGCTGCTGTTAAATATATTCATGGACAATATCAGATTATTCCCTTTTTTTTCTCAAGACAACTTAGGGAAGAAGACCTTAATAGACATGTTTCCAAAGAAGACATACAGATGGCCAATAGGCACATGAAAAGATGCTCAACATTGCTAAGTATTAGATAAATGCAAATTAAAACTACAATAAGGTACCAGTCAGAAAGGCTATCATTTAAAAATCTACAAATAACAAATGCTTGAGAAGATGTGGAGAAAAGGGAACGTTACTACATTATTGGTGGGAATGTAAGTTTGTGCAGCCACTGTGGAAAACAGTATGGAGGTCCCTCAGAAAACTAAACATAGAATTACCATATGAACCAGCAATCCCATTCCTGGCATATAGCCAAACAAAATTATAATTCAAAAAGATTTATACACCCCAAATTTTAGAGCAGCACTAGTCACGATAGCCAAGACATGGAAACCACTTAAATGTTCATCAACAGATGAATGGATAAATAAGACGTGGTACATATAGAATGGAGTACTACTCAGCCATAAAAAAGAATGAAAGAATGCTATTTATAGCAACATAGATGTAACTAGGGATCATCATAATAAGTGAAGTAAGTCAGAAAGAGAAAGAGAAATATCATATGATATCACTTATATGTGGAATCTAAAATATGACACCTATGAAACAGAAACAAACACACATAGAGAATAGACTGATGGTTGCCAAGGGGGAGGGGACTGTGGGAGTGATGGAGTGGGAGATTGAGATTAGCAGTTGTAACCTATTACATACAGGCTGAATAAACAGCAAAGTCTTACTATATAGCACAGAGGACTATACTTAATATCCTATAATGAAGTATTTTGGAAAAGAGTATTTTTAAAATGGAATGTATGTATATATGTGGTGTGTGTGTGTGTGTATCTATACATATATATATATATATTTCTGATCAGTTATACATAGTCACCCACTTATTTCTTATCCTTTAAAATATGACTTCTACTCTCACAACTCTGCTGAAGGTTGACAAATCAAACAGCCCTTTCTCCTTTCCATGTGCTTCAACCTGTTGGCAGCAATGAACTGTGCAAAAGCATGGTCTTTGAATTGAACAGACCTGAGCACAAACTGCAGCTCAGCTGCTTGCCAGCTGTGTAACCTTGGTCATGCTACCTTATCTCTCTGAACATCAGTTTCTTCCTCTGTACAATTAATGTAAAAATATATCTCTAACAGTCTGCCTGGGAATATTAAATAATATTGTGTACATTCAGATTTGAACTCTCATTGACACTCAATGTATATTCTTTTTGCTCTTCCTCTATACTGTGTCATTTTCCATTTTCCACGGTGCTATACATTGACACTCAATGTATATTCTTTTTGCTCTTCCTCTATACTGTGTCATTTTCCATTTTCCTGCTTCTATGACAGGCCTCTTTTCTCATTGCTATACCCTTTGTCACTTCTCAAACTCCTCCGTGATTCTTCCCCCATTAGTGTGGATTCGAAAGATCTATCCATATTCCTGATTGTTTCCTTCTTTACCTTCTATACCTTATAGCCCCATCCAGTCTTTGAACTATAATCTTTACCTTTGAATTGCCTTTTCCTCTGCTTACTTGTCTTCATATCTCTCTCCAGTCTCCCCATCTCATGATCTCCCACAGCAGGCTAGCCATCTACTGGCAGTTCATAAGCTCAAACATTGCATTCACCATGCAAAATATACCACTGTCTCCACTCTTACAATATGCTTTTCCTCTTGTGTTTCCCACTTTGGTAATGAGACCACCACTTATAGAGTCAAACAAGCCAAAAGTCTTGCTACCACCTTCTACAGCACAACTCTGACATCTTATTACCCCTAACTGAGCACTTGAAGTTGTTCCAATTGCCTACAATGAAGTCTCTTTTGTTTTCCTTCAACAACCTCTTTTTCACCAACTCTGAACATCATTTTTGCTATTGCCTGGATGCTATTCACAATACTTTATTCTGTATTCACAGTACCTTAATTTGGCATTCAATACCAAATACCTGGTCCGTATTTGTCATTTCAACTCATTTTCTACAACACACATAGATTCATCTTATACTTTAACCAAACTGGGCTAGTCTTAGCACTTCATGGGCTTCCCTGGTGGCTCAGATGGAAAAGTGTCTGCCTGCAGTGTGGGAGACCTGAGTTTGATCCCTGGGTTGGGAGGATCCCCTGGAGAAGGAAATGGCAACCCACTCCAGTACTCTTGCCTGGAGAATTCCATGGATGGAGGAGCCTGGTAGGCTACAGTCCATGGGGTTGCAAAGAGCCGGACACGACTGAGCGACTTCACTTTAGCACTTCATTAACAATTCTAAATATTCCTGCCTTCCTCTTTTTATTCCACACCTTCCATATCTACATTTGCAAATCCTAGATGTCCTATCAGGACCAGTATCAGTGACCTCTCTCCATGAAGACTTCCCTGAGTTCCACAGTTCTAACCTATCTTTCCCTCTTCTAAGTGATCAAGAGAGTTTAGCAGTTTCTCTCTTAGAGTACTTACTGTTGTCTTTCAAAAAATGGTTATTTATGTTTTACAGCCTGCTAACTTGGGCATCCTTTCCCCTTCCCAAAAGTTTTCTGGACTCTCCCTATCACTTACCTCCTTGAAAACCTGAGTAACAACTTAAAGTGGCCTTAAAATATCCAGACAACCAAATATATTAAATAAACAATCTTAAATGTATACCCATTTAAAATTAAATGTATATAAAATCAATTCAATGAACTTTCTAGGAGACAGTTGAACATCTCCAATAAAGAAAGTTACTTTTACACAGTCGAAGCTTTGTAAAGTACAGTTCCAGGATCTCAGTTGTGTTCTGAGTGGTAAGGATTGCTGGAAATCAGACCACCAGATAAGTGAAGTGTTACTGTACAACCAAAGGCTTCTTGCCAAGGATATATAATTAGCAGCAGAATCAACTGGCATTACTAAACCATATTTCGTTTTCTTTAATCTCCTTTCCCTCTCTTTTGTTTTCCTCCTCCCTGTTTGTGACTGATAGAGCCAGATGATCAATAATCTCTCTTTCACCAGCTCTGATCATCATCTTTGCTACTGCCTGGATGCTATTATTCACTTTAATACATTAATCCTTTGGTTGAAATTCTTAAACCACAATTCTTTATTCAAGGGCCATCTTGGCATCCATGTACTGATAGCAGCTTGTCTGATGTTTCAAAAAATTAAATCTGAATGAAGCCTCTCTCTCCCCTAAAAGAGCTGAACAGAGAGAGAAAGAGTAAGATACAGAAAGATATCAGCTCATTGACATGATCAAATATATGGAGAGAAAAATGAGTCTTTTTACATAAGAGAACAGGAAAATTTTACCTTGTGATTACTACTGGATGTCAACATGCCATGTAATGACAAAGTGCTGAGAAATATTGTGGCATTTTATTGAATCTCGTTATTATCACAATGGGAAATAGAACACACACTGTACTGGCTAGCAGACCAAACCTTTGTATGATTGCTGTAACCTTTGGTAGAGCCCAGTGATTTTTGTTCCTTTTCAGAAAGACATTAAAGTGACAGTGTGGCAGGCCATTTTTTCCACCACACACACTAAAAGTAGTGTGCGTGTACCAGAACCCTGCCAAAGCACGTCGCATTCATACAAAGATCCATACAGATCTTAATCATAAAATAATCCATTCTGTACTCTGTTTTTATGACATTTATATGAATCTGGCCACAGCCTCATCAAGCAGTTCACAGAGGAAAATTGTTCTATTTATGTGGTCGAGACAGGGTGGACTTGATTTTCAAGCAAAGAGAAAAAGAAATATTCAATTTTCTTTGTAGTCACAAATCTGGAACTCAATAGAACTATTTTACACCATTTTGTAACTATATTTGTAACAGAGGATCAGAAGAGATGATATTCTCTTTCTCTGTCCCCTTTCAGTAGTCAAGTCATACACTGATATTTCTGAAACTGAGAGACTGAGTGAAGACACCTGGAAACAGTTTTCTCTTTCTTTTCTAGTTAAGTGCAAAAGGCAAAGAAATCGATGTGTGGGTAAAAGTGGAAAGGAAACTTTCCAATGTGTATCTGCTTTAATTTATTCTTGCCCCTGCATGGTAAGAACTAATAATTTTTCAATTAATTTCCGTAATGTTTGCTCCTTTACTCCTTCTGGTATGTCAATGCACACACACCACAGAAAAGGGAATGACTTCTGAAAACTTTTTCAGACTCATCTGCCCTTTCTTTTAGGTTTGTGATGGTGATGCAAATTAGTCTATGTGCTTCTCAGTGTAATTGTTTTCTGGACTTTATTAAGACATAGAGAAATAAAAACAACTGTTTTATAACATCTTTCAGAAAGATAATTTTCTGGGTAAGCTACACGAACAAGTAATCTGTAAAGAAGTAAAAATATCTTGTTGGTGTGCTGACTTAATTATGTTCCATCCATACTTAACAACCTTCAGTCATTTATAGGAGTTATGGCTTCACTAAGAGTGTCCCCATATAATTACTGTTTTGTTATCATCACACACGGCTCTTAGATGTTGCACTCATTTTCTCCAAGTCAGAATCTAGATTCTGATCATCTAAATCCTACATTTATGAGAGAGATCTGCGTTTAAGTTTTCTGGCTTCTTTTAAAGATACTGTTACTTATTTGAGTGTGGAATAATTATAGAAAAGTCCCAGATCATATATAAAATCAGACACCACATGACTCCAGGCCCCTAAATGTGAATACTTTTATATAATTTCATCAGAAGATAAATCTTTTTCCCTTTCAAATAATACAGAACACTCCTCCTTTCTTTTAGAACAAAGGGGGAAAAAGAGGAAGTGCCAATAAGTGTAAGACTGTTATAAGAAACTGAATTAATGTGAATAATTATGTAATGATTGCTCCTAATTAAATAAGGATAATGCTCAGGGTGTCTTTTTTTTCCTTCAGAAACCACTGGTATATAGGAATATTCTGTACACTGCTTTCTTTCTCTAGCAACCCCTCCCCCAAATAAATGACAGCATAAATAGACACATAAACTCCATGTGAATCATTAGTGTGTGAGATACTGTTACCCTGGGGCTGCTGTAACTCACATATATTCCCTTCTTTCTATTTCAAATCTTTAAAATATTTTCTTTTCAAATACTTATAAAAGCACGTATGGTTGAAATAAAAATAAAGCACATACAGATGATACTTTCAAACACAGCACTCTCATATAGTAGAAAGAAAATAGGCATGTTCTGTCTCTCTGGGTCCAATATATGTTCAGAGAAAGTAAAATCTTAAAAGTAGAGAAGATCAAGACTAGATTGTAGACTTTAAAATGTTACAACTGTCATTTTGAAAAGAATTGGCATCCTTTATGCAGTCCACCTACCTAATGTTAAAATTTATGAAAGAATGTGCATTCCATTGTGAAAAGTGTGTAATGGGTAAAAGTGTGTGTGCTTCACACACAATCACTGTGTGGAGAAGCTTAGGTAAATTTGAACCATTTTAAAATATGTTTGCTAAAAAAGCTTTTTATTAAAAAAAAAGTAGAGTAGTTTGTCCTGAGACCATCTATTTATTAGTATCAGTGTCATCTTAGGGAACCATAACTTAGTGAAAATAATATTCAAGGAAAAGAATGCCGTATAATTCTGAAAATCCAATACCTTAAAATCTCTCTTCTAAAGATACAGGCCTCCTAGGAAGTATGTATGATCTTTCCCTCCCTGAGGCTTTTCCAGACTTTTAGGATGCTAGCTTTTTGTGAGAGTTAAGACAAATATTAATGACAAAGTTGGAGAGTTCAGCAAGAAGCAAGGAAGTTGACCACATACCTGTTTTGTTTTGTTCAGTTTGTCTGTTTATTTCAGAACAATAAGAAAATTCTACAGGACTCCTTGAAAACAGTGAAAAAGCTCCTTAATGATTCTTATGGTCCTGCATATATATTTCTCACTGAACTACACTTTTTTGACAACACTGGGATTTAAAAGAGTAACATATTTATTTCTACTTTGCAAATAAGTTCATCTATACCACTTTTCTAGATATAGAGAACAACTGTATGGATACTAAGGGGGGAAGGAGAGTATGGGGTTGATGGGGAGACCGGAATGGGCATATGTTCAGTTCAGTTCAGTCACTCAGTCGTATCCAACTCTTTGTGACCCCATGGACTACAGCACACCAGGCCTCCATGTCCATCACCAACTACCAGAGTTTACTCAAACTCATGTTCATTGAGTCGGTGATGCCATCCAACCTTCTCATTCTTTGTCGTCCCCTTCTCCTCCTGCCCCCAATCCCTCCCAGCATCAGAGTCTTTTCCAATGAGTCAGTTCTTCGCATCAGGTGGCCAAAGATTTGGAGTTTCAGCTTCAACATCAGTCCTTCAAACAAATATTCAGGACTGATTTTCTTTAGGATGGACTAGTTGGATCTCCTTGCAGTCCAAGGGACTCTCAAGAGTCTTCTCCAACACCACAGTGCAAAAGCATCAATTCTTCAGTGCTCAGCTTTCTTTATAGTCCAACTCTCACATCCATACATGACTACTGGAAAAACCATAGCTTTGACGAGACAGACCTTTGTTGGCAAGGTAATGTCTCTGCTTTTTAATAAGCTGTCTAAGTTGGTCATAACTTTTCTTTCAAGAAACAAGCATCTTTTAATTTCATGGCTGCAGTCACCATCTGCAGTGATTTTGGAGCACACAAAAAGAAAGTCTCTCACTGTTTCCACTGTTTCCCCATCTATTTGCCATGAAGTGATGGGACCAGATGCCATGATCTTAGTTTCCTGAATGTTGAGTTTTAAGCCAGCTTTTTCACTCTCCTCTTTCACTTTCATCAAGAGGCTCTTTTGTTCTTCTTTGCTTTCTGCCATAAGGGTGGTATCATCTGCATATCTGAGGTTATTGATATTCTTCCTGGCAATCTTGATTCCAGCTTGTGCTTCATCCAGTCCAGCATTTCTCATGTATATAAACTAGACAACTAAGGAGATCCAACTGTAAAGCACAGGGAACTCTACTCGATGCTTTGTGGTGATCTAAATGGGAAGGAAATCCAAAAAAGAGGGACTGTATATACATATGTGTGTGTGTGTGTGTGTATGTGTGTATGTGTACATGTGTTAATTGCTCAGTCGTGTCAGACTCTTTGCGATCCCTTGGATTGTAGTTGCCAGGCTCCTCTGCCCATGGAATTATACAGACAAGAATACTGGAGTGGGTTGCCATTCCCTGCTCCAAGGTATCTTCCTGACCCAGGAATCAAATCCAGGTCTCCCGCATTGTAAGCAGATTCTTTACTGACTGAGCTACCAGGGAAACCATATATATATATATGTATATATATACATACATATATATGCATATACGTGTGGCTGATTCACTTTGCTGTACAGAAGAAACTAACACGACATTGTAAACCAACTATATTCCAATTAAAATTTTAAAAATGAAAAAAAGAGTGACATATTTTCTATATGAAGGATTATACATCAATTACACCTTGACCACCATACTAAGTTGGTCATAATGAAGACAAAATGGGGCAAAGTAGATTTAACATTCAAAGAGCCTCAAGACTGCTTTTACAAGCCAGGTCCTTGCACTGAACACAGCTTCAAAATGTATCAGAAAGCATTTTGTCTGGAATAAGAGAGAAATTGCACAATGGAGGCACATTATAATGTACATTGAAATACTGGAATCACAACTATACATAACTTGACCAAAAATATAAATGAATAAATGAAGAAAGATTTATTTATGTATCAAGGCAATCCTGCCAGCTGTTTCTACAGAATGAGCATGAAATAAGAGACATGAGGCCTCTCTTCCTTTAGCCAATCTCAGTTCTCATATGTCTTTCATATATTAAACAGCTTTCAGCTCTGAGGGTGACTCAGAAAACCATTATTTTCTAAAATATGGACCTTAAATGCTAGCCAATTATTTATTTATATTCAAGCAAAAAAAAAGTTATATATTCCATTACTGGAGAAAAACCTTGCTGTTTTGGACATACTGAGGAAATAGAATCCATTGGTCTCCAATACGGCAGCTTCCTAACAAAGAATTCTTAAGGTAATTTTGTCTAACACAATCTTTTCCTTATATTTTCACTTTAGAAGCTAGTTCATAGCTCCATAAGATAAGACTCTATACATATTTTCTTTTACAGAAACATATAGCACTACTGATAATACTGATTCCTGGTACCCATAAAAGAAATCATTTGGCAAAACAAAAGAATTCATTGAATATTTAGAGTATGCCAAGCTAGATGCTAAAGGCAATAAAAGAAAACATGCTACATGATATAAATTCTCAAGTAATTAAAATATTATGCATGAAAATTACAGCGACCAGACCAAAGATTCTTAGCGTATAACAATCACAAATCTTTTTATTTTGTGAATTAAATTATATTGAAGGGAAGATGTTATGAGTATGACATGAAATAACCCAAGAAAACTTTTGTCAGTAGTACTTGAGATGAATATTGAAAGAGGAAGCATGAATTAAAGTGAAAGAAGTTTGATTTTCTAAGATTACTAGTACATAGTCATATGAGTAGTAATGAGATCAAAATAAGTAATACTAGTTTAGAAAGATATTCTAGCACTCAAAGAAAGATAGGGGGTGGGGAGAGGCAAGGTAACAGACTCAAAGAGAACAAATTTGTTGCCCATTATGTTTGGGGATTGAAACAGGAAATTTGAAATGACATTAGAATATTGTCTGGATTTCAGAAAAATCATTGGTTTAACATATAGCAAATATCACCAATGGTTCTTGAATTTTTAACCAGTGAACTGCAGATGAGTCCAGGCTACACACAAGAAAGGGATTTTTTTTTAAATTTTTTATTGGAGGATAATTGCTTTATTGGGTATTAGGATATCCTTTATCCTAATATTATGCTAGTTTCTACCATACATCAACAAGAATCAGCCACAGGTATCCATATGCTCCCTCCCTCTTGAACGTCCCTCCCACCTCCCACCCCATCCCACTCCTCTAGGTTGTCACAGAGCACTGGGTTGAGCTCCCTGTGTCACAGGTCAAACTCCCACTGGCTATCTATTTTACACATGTATATGGAATCTAGAAAGATGGTATGATGAACCTGTTTGCAGGGCAGCAGTGGAGACGCAGACTTAGAGAACAGACTTGCGGACACAGTGGGAGAATGAGAGGATGGGCGGAATTGAGAGTAGCATGGAAGGGAATTTTTGAACATAGTTTAAAAACAACAATTCACCATGGAAGTATTGAAGCAGATCAAGATCTGCTTTCGCATTTACATATACTATGAAAATCTTTTAAAAAGTCAAAGATGCAAACAGAATATCCAAACACAATCACTAATTTCTATTACAACTGAAGGAAGCTCAAGAATGAACAACACACACATACCGAACAAGAGCATGATGAGAATTTTTCATCTTGACAAATGGTTTGAATCAACAAAAATTATAACCAAGCCAAAGATTTACATAAGAATAAGTATGGTTCTGGCACAACAGGCAACACTTCTTTCAATCATTTTTTTACAAACACATTTACATTCCTTCTTCATATACAAAGACATGCACTCAGTTTAACATTGTTACATATGTAGACTAGTCCAAGCTCTGTGAATTGTAGATGTGCGAAACCTGGAAGACAGCAAAATTCACTAACATAAGTCATCTTCAAAAGAACAGCAGAAGAAACTCTACAAATACCAATTGAACAAACTCTGGTGGTTGTGAAATCATATCCAAGAAAGCAACAGGCTATTAGTTAAGTTTTGGCAAGTAGAAGTGAGGTATCTGTTTTGATCAAAGCTTCCATGATACCTGAGAAACAAACTGACAGACTTAGAAACAAAAGACTATAAGCAGCAACAAAACACCAAGGTCTAAGGAAGCACATAGTCATGCAAGGATTGATTGCTGAAGCCTACGATTGCCGAATCTCTCTTTCTGGGATTAATGCCCATAAAGATAGCAACACCATCATCAGTGTCATCTTCAAACAAAAGACCGCAATATAGAGAGAACAATATTAATTATTGTCAAAATCACTTGTGCACTCAGCGATTTCAATAGGAACAATCAGTTTAAGTGGCAGTGGCAAATGCTCGACATAAAACATGCTTGCTGCAATCCAAACTGGATTTAAAGAGAGGTGAGCGACCGCTTTAGTTGTTTAATCTGGTTGTATTTGAACTAAAGTAGTTCACATTTTTAGAATGAACGAATCAAAGGCATAATTGTTTTTGTCATCTGCACAGCAATTTTACTCCTGAATGCATTGTTTTAGGCAGGAATTAATAAAAATTGCATGCGCTTCAGGTGCTGGGTAGATCACCCTTTTCCACACAGCCCAGCCTGGAGCTGTGAATGCTCCTTTTCTTATTATCAGTTAATAATTCTCTCTCATTGAGGCAAATTAGGAACTTGACTGTGTTAGAGAGTCCAGAACACTGCTAGAGGCAAAGGGGGCTAAATGGCAGAAATTCCTCTCTGAGCAAGATGCATGAAGCACGACATTGTGTCCACCACAAAAGCCGCTCTGTATTTTTGATCCTTTCTAATTTAATTAGCCCAAGAGGTAGCGCATTAATTTGCCAAGAATTCTTCTGATGCGAAAGCTGCCCTTATTGCAGTGAAGGGAAAAAATAACCTGCGTGCTACAGTGGCATGCTAGTAATGAAAGGGGGTTATTTTTGTGTTACAAATGGCATTGCAGGGTTACAAGAGACCTTTAAACCTTTTTATCTCTGGTTAGGTCATATGTAACATAGTGCAACACAAAGCGCTAATTAACCAATTCTGGTCCAGACATCTTTTAGAACACTTAAGAGAGTTACACAGTTAGAACCCAGGTCAAACTCATGGCTTTGTTTGTTTTGAAAAACGGAAAGCATCTTCTAATGTATATATTAAAAAAAGAACAAAAAAGTCATCAATCGGCAGTTCAGTTATTCTACGGACTCAGTGCTCTTAGATATTTATTCTTGTCTTTGTTTTCTTTCTGTTGAATGATATTCTTTATGTGGGCAAGCTGGAGCCTGGAAGTCCCTTAGAAAGTCTCTTGGCTCTTTATGCTGTATTTGTTTGGTAAATTGTCTCCATGTTAATCTTCTTCATCAAATACTTGGAGTCAGTTTTGAAAAACTTTGATCAGATCTACCACCACAGCACTTCTTCATCACCATGTGCTTCTGATATGTGCTCATGCACTGGAATGGGTCATTTACTCATTAAAGAACAAGAAGCATGCATCCTACCTTGACAAGTCCTCCCCAATACTTTGAACTGTTAATTAAGCCCGTGTAATCACATCTCCTGTTTGCAGAACTATTTCTTTCTAGAAATTATAGGTTCCCACTTAGAGACTTTCAACACCCCTGTCGCTTTCCCTCACCACTTTTCATTCTGCTGCCTGAATGTGGCTGGGTAAAGACACACACTTCCAGAAACCAATTCAAGAAAACCTGAGAAGTATTACATTTAATTCTCCCATCCCCTTAATGAAAACCAGTGGAAGACAACAGCTTTCAAGCAAGACACTGATATTTCCCTCCCTCCCTGCTTCTGGCTAGAAATCAGTGAATTAAGGAGTGGTGGCGTTTAGAGTGTTTGGAGATGCATTATGGATATCCAGAGGCATCACAAGTAGCCTGTTCAGGGCTGAGTGTAAGATTTAGTAGCCAAACTGAGAAGAAGAAATTAGCTTTGTCAAGAGGTAGGACTGGATGGATCCAGGCTAAAGGGAGTGGGCTGGGGTGAGAGGGCAGAGAGCAGAGAAGAGAGAAAACCATCTGGAGACAAGAGAGAGATCTTTTTAAAAAACAACTTGTGAACAAGAGAGAGGTTTAAAATGAGAAAAGAAAAAAAAAAAAAGACAGCATTTGGGTGTTAATTTCAAGGAAAGAAGAGGAACTGGAGGGAGAATTGAATTAGGAGAATCTCTTAATCTAACAGTGTTTCCTCATGGACAACAGCACAAAATAAGTCTCTTAAAACAGAGCTTGTCCTTTCAAAACATACTTATTTTTTAAAGGTAACATGCTCCCAGATACTTTTGTTCCAAACTAGAAATACTTTTCAGATTGATTTATAATATAGAAGTAAAATTTTAAAAACTTTCTGTTATTAATTTTTGTCCTGAACTAAAAGTCTTTTATATTTTATGTATGCTTTTTAAAACTCAGCAGCTAAATAGTAAAATAACAGTTTTCTTACACAAATTAAAAAGTTCATATGTAATGCCATTAATATCACATATGAACAAGATAACTCAGCTGAGAATGTGCTTTTATAGATATATGTTAAACTGTTCTGAATTTTTCCAGGTTGTCCAAAGGATTTGAAAGGGTAAAAAGATTTTTTAATACACAGTAAATACTTCTGAAATAGCGAATTAAAATGAAAAACAGATGACATATTTATTCAGCTTTTGGCTTCTGTAACTTCAAACAGCATACTTTCTTCAAATGGTTTCATCAGTGGACCAGTAACCTCTTAAGTTGATTGACTCAAGCATGTCACTTATTTGATGACTGAAGGTTTATAAAATAGTCCCTAGTTATTTTCATCTGTCAACGTGTTATATATTTCTCATAATAGATTAAAAGGTAGCATTTATTCCCATGCTTTCCCTACAAATAATTTTAAGTTTTCAGATAAAATGAAGATACAATATATAAATGAAATATTTAATTTCCATTAAAGAAATATCTTGAAATTAATATTTAATTAATTTTATTAAGTGTTTCTTCTTTTAAAGATTGATAAAGTCAATACAAACTGTTCACAAATGGAAAAAAACATTGAGCAATTTACCAGAATTGTACACACAAACTTATCCAAAGTCAAAGGTGGTGTTGTTTAGTTGCTAAGCCATGTCTGACTCTTCTACAACCCCATGGACTGTAGCCCACCAGGCTCCTCTGTCCATGGGATTTCCCAAGCAAGAATACTGCAGTGGGCTCCCATTTCCTTCTCTATGGGATCTTCCTTACCCAGGGATCAAACTTGCATCTCCTGCATTGCATGCAAATTTTTCTACCACTGAACCACCCGGGAAGCCCATTCAAAGTCATAGGTGAAAAGTAAATGATAGGCATATTCAAATTTGAGAAAGAAAAAAAATGAAAATTATTATTTTGAGGCAATATTTAATAAATGATAAGAAATTACTTTCAATGACTTGATAAAATAAAAACGGGTTCTTCCCTCAGGAATGTCAGATACCTCTACTATCTCAGAAAATACACAGCAGAGCAGAAACAACTTACTTCCATCTGCCTTCAAGACAAAGCCAGGACCCTCAGATCTCAATCCATTGCCATGAAGCCCACACCAGGATAAGTTTGAGAATGCATGCGTTCCTTAATATTTTCCATGTCCCTGGAAATAGGTTGATATTTAAACACTCTCAACTGGGGCAAGTTGAAGAGGAGCTAAAAGTTCAAAATCCTTCCTGGAGAAAAAGGAAGAGTAAAAGACCAAAAGCAGGGGACAGATTTCTCCCCTCAGACATAAAAAGAATGAAAAAGGATATTTAGTTCTCCACACCTTGACCATTTAGTGGGGACCTAGGATAAATGTCCTGAGGTGCTGTATCTGGCAGGGTCACAGTCCAAGCAGATGACACATTCAAGCCTGAAGACCAAAAATGTTAATAAGAAGACCCTTGTGGCTCAACTGGTAAAGAATCCGCCCGCAATGCGGGAGATCTGGGTTTGATCCCTGGGTTGGGAAGATGCCCTGGAGAAAGAAAAGGCTACCCACTCCAGTATTCTGGCCAGGAGAATTCCATGGACTGTATAGTCCCTGGGGTTGCAAAGAGTCGGACACTACTCTTTGCTCCAGGGCCAGCAACAGTGGTGAGATGGTACACCCAGAGACCCAAAAAGGCAAGAGGAAGGATGGTTACTACGGCCCAGAGAGTGGTGAGTGCAAAGCACCCCTCACTGGAGAGGGGCTTTGCTGGAGGGCCACAGCCAACCACAGCCACTGACCAGCAAGAGAAGTGGGGGAACAAATAAATTGACCCCACACTCCTCCCACCCACTGCTTCACTGCTGTTGTCGTCTTTGATAGAGACTAGTCAGAAGACAGAGGGTAGCTTTTATGACGAGCCACCCTGAGAGAGGGTGGCCTCCAAGGGCAGTGAAAAGGTAAACAGCACAGGTGACTTTTAGTAACTTAATTGTGGAGAGGAAACATTTCTTAACATTAATGCAAAATGTTAATGACCTTATGGAAGGAAAACATGATGTCTTTTTCAGAAAGAACATTTGACAGTCAGTTCAGTTCAGTCGCTCAGTCATGTCCGACTCTCTGCGACACCATGAATTGCAGCACGCCAGGCCTCTCTGTCCATCACCAACTCCCGGAGTCTACCCAAACCCATGTTCATCGAGTCGGTGATGCCATCCAACCATCTCATCCTCTGTCGTCCCCTTCTCCTCCCACCCCCAATCCTACCCAGCATTAGGGTCTTTTCCAATGAGTCAACCCTTCGCATGAGGTGGCCAAAGTATTGGAGCTTCAGCTTCAACATCAGACCTTCCAATGAACACCCAGGATTGATCTCTTTTAGGATGGATTGATTGGATCTCCTTGCAGTCCAAGGGACTCTCAAGAGTCTTCTCCAACACCACAGTTCAAAAGCAACAATTCTGCAGCGCTCAGCTTTCTTCACCGTCCAACTCTCACATCCATACATGACCACTGGAAAAACCATAGCTTTGACTAGACGGACTTTTGTTGGCAAAGTAATGTCTCTGCTTTTCAATATGCTATCTAGGTTGG
Source organism: Giraffa tippelskirchi (assembly GCF_054371585.1). Lineage (NCBI taxonomy): Eukaryota > Metazoa > Chordata > Mammalia > Artiodactyla > Giraffidae > Giraffa > Giraffa tippelskirchi. The sequence goes on from NC_137277.1 coordinate 112,892,342, forward strand.
CCATAACCTTCCTTCCAAGGAGTAAGCGTCTTTTAATTTCATGGCTCCAGTCACCATCAGCAGTGATTCTGGAGCCCAAAAAAGTAAAGTCTGACACTGTTTCCCCATCTATTTCCCATGGAGTGATGGGACCAGATGCCATGATCTTAGTTTTCTGAATGTTGAGCTTTAAGCCAACTTTTTCACTCTCCTCCTTCACCTTCATCAAGAGGCTCTTTAGTTCTTCTTCACTTTCTGCCATAAGGGTGGTGTCATCTGCATATCTGAGGTTATTGATATTTCTCCCAGCAATCTTGATTCCAGCTTGTGTTTCTTCCAGCCCAGCATTTCTCATGATGTACTCTGCATATAAGTTAAATAAGCAGGGTGACAATATACAGCCTTGACGTACTCCTTTTCCTATTTGGAACCAGTCTGTTGTTCCATGTCCAGTTCTAACTGTTGCTTCCTGACCTGCATACAGGTTTCTCAAGAGACAGGTCAGATGGTCTGGTATTCCCATCTCTTTCAGAATTTTCCACAGTTTATTGTGATCCACACAGTCAAAGGCTTTGGCATATTTGACAGTACTCGGAGATAAAAAAATATATGTGTACGCACCCACACCCACCCACACACATACACTGAATTATTGTCAAAAGGAAAATAGAAGTCAAGTTATAAAACTAAAAGATTTTTTAAAATATGAAGTTATGACCATAAAACATAAGAATGTAAAAACAGATAGCTCTAAAACTCTGCAACCAGCCTCAGGGAGGGGAAGCACATTTTAAAAATTTTATTGTTACTTATTATTTATTAAATATTGCCTCAAAATAATGTTATGACATGTGAGAATAAGGAGGGGGAAAAAATAAAACATGAAAGGACTGGTGAGCAAGGGAAAAATTAACTGAAAGAACATGTTAGTAGCTCAGTCATGTCTCTTAATCTTTGTGACCCCATGGCCTGTAGCCCACCAGGCTCCTCTGTCCATGAGATTCTCCAGGCAAGAATACTGGAGTGGGTAGCCATTCCCTTCCCCAGGGGATCTAGGGATCGAACCCGGGTCTCCTGCATTGCAGGCAGATTCTCTACCACTGAGCCACCGGGGACCCATGTCTGACTCCAAATTAACTGAAACATGGCTCTTTTCATTTGCTTTTCTTCCCCACAGTGCAGCCCCAGAATTCTTATAAATTTCTAGAAGCAGCAATCCAAGGATCCCCTGAAATCTCACTGCTCTTTAGATCACTGCATAAAGTTTTGTTTTTGTTTTTTTTCTACAACCCAGTAGTTCCCATCCTACTTTATTAAGCAATCTTTAGGAGGAAGACATTTAGAAATACAGAAGTACAATCCCCCAGTCATTGAAAAATCCCTGCGTGGCTGCTAAGTCACTTCAGTTGTGTCCAACTTTTTGTGACCCTATAGACTAGCCTGCCAGGATCCTCTGTCCATGGGATTCTCCAAGCAAGAATACTGGAGTGGGTTACTATACCCTCCTCCACAGTCTCTTCCTGACCCAGGGATTGAACCCAGGTCTTTCATGTCTCCTGCAATGGCAGGCAGGTTCTTTACCACTAGTACTACCTGGGAAGCCCCTTTAGATGTATATATACCTATATATGTATATGCCTTTGAAGACAGAAGTGATCCTGGGGACCAAATGTGCTAGGTTTTGCTGAATAGTCTCCCCCTTTCTCCCTTTCCTGACCTACCAAGCATACCTTCTCCCCATGTACAGCTGAAAATATCACAACTGTTTATATTCTGTCTTATCACTTTGAGTGTCACCTTCAATACATCCTTATTCCTTTCTTTCTTCCCCTCCTCCTTCTCTCTTTTTAACATGCATTCATTACACCAATACTTACGGAACACTAATATTGGCAATATTGGTAAAGAACCTGTCTGCCAATGTAGGACACTCAAGAGTCTCGGGTTTAGTTCCTGAGTTAGGAAGATCCCCTGGAGAAGGAAATGGCAACCGATTCCAGTATTCTTGCCTGGAGAATTCCATGGACAGACAGCCCTAGCAGGCTACAGTCCATAGAGTCACAAAGAATCAGACAAAAATGAGCTCATATTACATTATTGTATTGTAATATTCTAGCCACTGGGCAAGGCTGAAGATACAAAACAATAAATCAGTATATCTGATCCTAAGTAGAACACAATACAGTGAAAGAAAAAGACACATTGTCACACCATCCTTTCCCACACCCTGCAATACAACATAGCATATGCTATACACATAAAGAACATCTATAGCACATATATATGTATATATGCTATATATATAAATGTATACATATGTATATACAAAATTTGATACTGAAATATCTCCAGTCTCTTGAGGAAAGATTCTCCTCCACTTAATACAGATCCTCCTGGCATCATTCCTATGTCTCCTGGTCTTTATTGAATTTCAACATGCTTTAAGGCATTTAACATATATGCAAGGGTATTACAGCCCACTCAGAATGGCAGACATAAGCTTCTTTCGGGTTGAGAGTTAACAGTAGTGGGAGGTGAAAGAGATGGAAACAAGTAAATAAATCTAGAAGGGATGGAAGGAAGTAAATAAATGGATAATATATGCAGAGGCTAGTTATAAGGATGTAGGAGAAACTAAGTACCAAGATTCCCTTCAAAAATGTCTCTTTCCATTTTTTTCCACAGAAATACACTAATAAACATCTTAAATTCAATCTTTGGAAATCAATTTTATAAGGAAAAATAATATGTAAGAGAACTATTTCTTTGTGTAGTCACCTTTTTCAGAAGCACCTGCCTAAGGACAGAACACATATTTCTCCAAGCTGCTAGAATCACCAGAGACCTTTAAAAACAATTGAGTCCAATCTCATACCAAGTGGGCCCAGGCACCAGTTTAAAACTCCCCAGTTGACATTAATGTGCAGCCATGGTTGTATGTAATATATATGCATATATTAAGACATATGTAATAGATATATATTTAGTCATATTACCAGTTACCTGTGTATCCTCCTTAGCAAAATGAAACAAAAAAATGAAGTAATTTTTTGTTTTCAATAATTGTTAAGAATTTATTATAATTACATATGATATACCTCTCAAATCCTTTAAAAATAAAGATGGGTATTAAATTTGGGGGCTTTCCAAGTGGCTCATGGAAGAGAACCCTCCTGCCAATGCAGGAGATGCAAGAGATGTGAGTTTCATCTCCAGGTTGGGAAGATCCTCTGGAGAAAGAAATGGCAACCCACTCCAGTATTCTTGCTGGGAGAATCCCATGGACAGAGGAGCCAGGCTGGCACCACTTCATGGGGTTGCAAAGAGTCAGACATGACTGAGTGACTGAGAAAACACACACACACATTTTTAAATATAACCTATTGTTGAATAAAATCACTGAAGTATAAAAGATTTTTTTAACATTTTATAAAATGAGACTCCTAGAAAAATAGCAGTCTTGGTAAGCAGATGGAGTTTCAGTCAGAATAATAATACAAAATTTTTATTCAAGCTGACGCCCTCCCACTTACATCCTCTTTTTTCTCATCTATGCCATATCTGGAATCTATGGTACAGAATTTAGATTGTTTAGCAATTTGCAGTACAAATTAGTTTGGGTAATGCTGACTTACAGGAACTCGAAAGTCTCTTTCATCTAAATATTCAGTGCTTCGATAAATATGGTTGAGTCCCTAGTAGGTAGTATTAATATATGTCACAGTTCCCAAGCGCATTCACACAGTTTTAGAAGACATCTCTAGGTTGGGCTTGTGCTATGTGTACAACCGCTGAAATGATGGCAGGGTTTAGTCTTCAGAGGTATGCTTTTAAGGTATGGAAACCCAGATTAGCTTTGGCGTATAAACTACCAAAAACGTTCTTGTTAACTGGGCAACATGTTTTCTAAAGGTGCAAAATCCACTTTGTTTCTATCACTTGTCAGAGTTAAGCATAAATAATGTACAAACAAACAAACTGTGCCAGTATAAAATGTAATATTTGTTTATGAGACACTTTCAGAATCTGACAGTGGCCCTCTGTTAACAATATTTAGGCCATAATTATATTGGCCAAATTTTACAAAAAATGCTTAAGCTTTGGGTAATGTTAAGTAGCTTTAACACTGCCCCTGTATCTGATTTCTAATCTCATGTAAAATCAGACCAGAGTTACCAGTTTTAATGATCAAACTGTCACTGTAAAAGCTAAGCAAGAATAAAGCAAAGAAGCTGTTATTTAGCAGGCTAACATTCTCCTAATCCTGGTCTCCTTAGTCTTTGAAATTTTTTGAATCAGCATAAACTCCCAAAAATGTTAAAAGCAGTTACTATTATTTTTTTTTTAATTTTATCAAGGAAAAATATTATATAAAAGGAATGAAACTACATCCACTGTCATCATTACATCATTATATAAACACCAAAAAGTAGGAAGTACAGAATCTCTCAATAAAGACTAATTTTTAAAAAGAATAGACTTAATGAAAAGTTTTTTTTTTTTCCCTTGAAGACCTAATGTCACTGCAATCCAGTGAAAATGTCATCACAGATCAGCCTGAGTCCATTGGCCAATATTTGAGATTCACTGTTCTGAGGGCTTCATTTAGTCTCCTGCCTAGTTTCCAGGAAAAGTCTGCTTTCCTTCTCTTTGATACCTGCACAGAGCTTCCTGTCCAGCCTGTTTAAAGGGCAACCAGCATATTCACGACAAATCTGAAAGGAATATTTCTCTATCCAACATAGAGCTCACGGTTCTACCAGAATTTACAATAAAGTTAGCATCTTTAGAAGAGTCACTCCCCTTAAAGAGTGCCATCTAGGTAATGCCAGGGTTCTTTCTTTTATTATTTTGTTTTGTTTTAAAAAAAAGAAAAACCAAAACAAAATTTATTTGTGTGTTTACCTTTAAAAAAAAGTTCAGGCAGCAACCTTCAACCCATAGTAAGAATCCAGGGCCAGTCAGTCTTATAAACTAAAGTTTTTCCATATTGTATGGGAATTAAATGATACATTGTGTGTAATTTTTATATTTATATACAATTATAATTTTACATATTAGCCAAAGTGTGTGATTTTATATATTCAGCCAAAGAATGGAAGATTTTGTAATCTTATGAGAGCATTTATTATGACATTCAGAACAATGAGAATACAGATTGTCTTGTTCACATTCTACCATCCATAATCATGTGAGCCTCTGATCTTCCATGCTTGAGATAAATTTACTATTATACGATAAATATATATTACCAAACTGAACAGTACTACCTGATGATCTCATTTTCTTCACAACATAACATTCAGATTGTTGATTCGAAAGCATAGTCTTTATTTCAAAAGTCTAAAAACAGTCAACTCATTCAGTATAAAACTTTGAAAACATCTTGCAACTGAGCATACTCCAGATTTAAAATATAGATTTTTAAGTTAATTGTAAATGGTCTGACCTTTAAAATTTCCATTTTTTCTTAACAGTACTTTGATCTTTGGTAAAGAAAAAAATAGCTTTATTGGTTCTGTTAATAAATATTTCTTTCTTAATTGATTTGTTTCTCAGTTCAGTTCAGTTCAGTTGCTCAGTCATGTCTGACTCTTTGCAACCCCATGGACTGCAGCACAGTGGGTCTCCCTGTCCATCACCAACTCCCAGAGTTTACTCAAACTCATGTCCATTGTGTCAGTGATGCCATCCAACCATCTCATTCTCTGTCATTCCCTTCTCCTGCCTCCAATCTTTCCCAACATCAGGGTCTTTTCAAATGAGTCAGTTCTTCACACCAGGTGGCCAAAGTATTGAAGTTTCAGCGCCAACATCAGTCCTTCCAATGAACACTCAGGACTGATCTCCTTTAGGATGGGCTGGTTGGAACTCCTTGCAGTCCAAGGAACTCTCAAGAGTCTTCTCCAACACGACAGTTCTAAGGCATCAATTCTTCAGTGCTCAGCTTTCTTTATAGTCCAACTCTCACATCCATTCATGACTACTGGAAAAACCATAGCCTTGACTAGATGGACTTTTGTTGGCAAAGTAATGTCTCTGCTTTTAAACATGCTGTCTAGATTGGTCATAACTTTCCTTCCAAGGAGTAAGCACCTTTTAATTTCATGGCTGCAGTCACCATCTGCAGTGATTCTGGAGCCCAAAAAAAAGAAAGTCTGCCTCTGTTTCCAGTGTTTCCCCATCTATTTGCCACGAAGCGATGGGACCAGATGCCATGATCTTAATTTTATGAATGTTGAGCTTTAAGCCAACTTTTTCACTTTCCTTCTACCTTTTTTAATAATGATCTCAAACCTACAGATGTAGTTCAGAGAATGAAGTTCAAATACCCATGTGAATTTTCCCCAGTTTTCCAATGCCCCACATCCATAGTGATCTCAGACTTTAAATTCTGTGAAATCATTTACAAGGACTAAAATGTCCTCCAAATGGTTAATGCTGAAAGAAAATCTTGCAGGTTATTTTTCTCTCCTCTAGTGTTAGAGACATAACTTACAGTAAGAAGCCAAGTGCTTAATAGGAAGTCTCCGACAGGGCCTCTGTACAGGTAATAAAATAACAAATCAAGCAAAGATTGTCAGCAAAACAATATTTGCATTTAGTGTAGGCTAGCTAGCTGAAACAAAAAAATAATCAATAAAAATAATTAAACCATTTTAAAATTTGTCATCCAATATTCAAATCAAAAGCTTATAGTAAGGTACTTTATCTGGAAAAAAAGAGCAGCCTAGCTTTACAGATTTGTAGCAAACAAGGACCACCTCTTCTGTCCAGGCTAAGCAAGAAGCAGACAAGTGAGCATCAATGTGCCTCAACCAAATGGAACCTAAGAAGCAGACTTTTAACAACAGTCCTTATCTTTAACCCCTCTTCCTCTTCATCTAATTTCTCAGTTTTTATTTCTAACATTCTTCCCTCCTGTGATTGGCTGAAACAGTTCTAAACTGCTAGACTACAAGAGATTATTTAATGTTGATCCATATGGTATTCTTAAGCATAGTGCTTTAATATTTGAAATCCAGATTTAATTTTGAAAAATTTAATATCTGTATACAATGTACCAGAGAAGACATATATAACCACCATAAAGAAGAAATGACTTCAAATTCTATAATATTTGATTGTACTTGAATTGACAGTTTTAACAGAGATCTTAAAATACATGCATTCAAAATTGAGTTGGTCAGCCCTCGAAACACTAAAAAAATAAATCACAGAGGCTTATATTGGCAGTGCGATCCAGCTCTGTCTAGAAGAGGTAAACACTTAGCCAAACACCTTGAAAATTCCATTCCTATTGTGGAAATAGCTATACCAATCTAAATCTATTTATTATTTGACTTTCTTCTTCCTCTTTCTGTGCTTTTTTCTCTTCTTCTTCCTTGTCCTTCTCCTTCTACTTGCAGACTCACCAACCACCCTTCCATTAATAAATCAGACGCCCAGATAGGACTATCCAAAGTGAGTAAGTCTGCTTGTAAGGCTGATCTATGAGTTATATTTCTCACTTTAAATTAACAAGATGGTATTCTGACTCCATATCAGTCACCCTGAACAATGGATTCACTCCTGTGTGTGATTGAAATCAAGTTTTTAAGACTGGAAGGCTGAGGACTAGGTTGGACTGTGTTCAGTTCCACAAAGACTCTCCCATTGTTGAAACATCTTGAGAAAAGACATTGTTGATCATGAACATTGTTGTTCCCATTCTGAAACTTTTACTGACATAAGCTTTTAACATAACTTTACAAAGATGGAGAATTTTCACTACGATATAATGTTCAACTCTCTTCTCGTGTTAAAGAACCTAGACAAACGTGGGTTTTGGTTTTTTGTTTTTTTTTTTTGATCGGCATCACATTTTAATATGTTTCACATTGCCTCTACAATGGTGTTGAATCTTAAGAAATTGTCACTTTTCTACAAAGGAGATTGCTAGCTCTAAGCAACAGCAAAATAATATCCCATTTCACCAGCCTCAGCACTTACCTAAAACAAAATGAGCTTTTGGACCATATCAAACCTCTGTATGTCCAGACAGTGTTTATCTTAATTTGGAACATTAATTCCCGAATGTGAAAAAAGGATATATAGTAACAAGAAAGGCCAGAAACCAGTGAAAATTCCCAACCTGAATTTGCAGGCTCAGGTAAGGAAAATGTTATTTCTAATTTGACATCAGTTATCAGGAACTAAACCATGCATACAGGGAAAGGGTTTCAATTGACAAAAACAACTTTCCAGAAATGCGTCCTTCATATCCAAAGTCATAAAAGACCTTGTAAAACTCCCCACAACCCCTACAGCATTCATGAATACTGACAGGCAACAGGAACTTTGCAGAAGGCACTAGTAGAGGGTGTCCCTTCTAACTTTTTCAATAATGTATAATTCTTACCCTTAGTAACAAAAACATAACGTCTGGCATAATACATGTATTACAGAAATCCCTGTATTTGAACTACTCAGCTTGACACAACAGAAGCCAAAAGCCTGAGCACTCCTAGCAGTAGCTGCTGCAGCTCTGATTCTGGCTGTGTGCAGATAGGATGTGATGGATGTAGATGGCTTCATCTCTGATTGGTGATGGGCGGGACTTGGAAGCAGATGAGGCACACACCAAGATGACAAGCAAAGAAAAGGACCCAATCTAAACCTACATGTGCTCTGTTCACGCCTAAGACTGTCACCAGTATTCTAGACAAGGAGAATGAGCTTTTACTATGAGAGATTTACTCTAGATATACCTGTATGTGCATGCTTCGTCGCTTCAGTCATGTCTGACTCTTTGAGACCCCATGGAATATAGGCCACCAGGCTCCTCTGTCCATGGGATTCTCCAGGCAAGAATACTGGAGTGGGTTGCCATATCCTCCTCCAGGAGATTTCCTGACCCAGGAATGGAACCAGAGTCTCCTGTGGCTCTTGCATTGCTGGCAGATTCTTTACCACTGAGCCAATGGGGAAGCCCATATATAAGCCCATATATGGTTATGTATAACCATATACATAAGTTAATTAGATATATCTGTATAAATATTAAATATATATAAATATTCTTACCTATTAGTTAACTGGACAAAATTATTTAGTACATAGTTTGAGATGAGCTTTCTTCAGGTTAAAAGCAAACAAGTAAACAAATTTAGGATGTTGATGAGTGTTATGCAATATAAGTATTATAAAAGAGAATAGCAGAATAAACAGGGAACTTACTGCAGACTGAGTGTTCAGGAAAGACCTTGTAAGTGACCATTAAGCTGAGCTCTGTAAGGGCTCAGAGAAAAAGCAGGAGAAAAACAGATTTCTAGGCAAGAGAGCTATAAGAAGGATCTAAGGCATCAAAAACTCAACACATTCAAGGAACTGAGTGTAGGCCATCAGGGACAACCAGAGTGATTGAAGCGCAGACATTGGTAGAGAGAGGAGCCAAAATGCAGTGGGAGAATTTGGGCAGGCATCAGGGCACAGAGGGCCTGAGGGGCCAGGTCAAGGGGCTTGGACTTTATTCTCTGCATGATGGGAAACTGCTGAAGAAATTTAAGCGAGAGACTAACATGATTTAATCACTGTCACTGCTATCTGGGGAATGGATTTATGAGGACACAGTAAGCAGGAAGACCAATTAGAAACTTATCATAGTGAAAATAAACTCCACAGGGAAGAAAAAAGAGATAATAACGGATTAGCACCAGATAAAGGCAGATGATACAGAGATATAGGCAGGTTCCAAAATTCTTTCAAATATTAAATTGACAGGAATTGGTTATTCATTTGGTGAAGGGGTGAGAAAAGGAGCAGTAGCAGAAATGACTTACAGGCATTGGACTTGAGCCAGGGAAGGGTAAAGGAGCATCATTCAGGTCTTCACTACATAGACCCAAACACAATGATACTCTGGGGAAACCAGTCAGAAAAACAAAACAAAACAAAACAAAACACCACCTTCAGAAAGAACATAGATAGAGACTATTTTTCTTAAGGTGTGAGTTCTCTGAAATATGTCATAAATTTGAAGGACAGATTGGGGAAATATTGGTATTGTCTAGTTCTTCGAGGAACCTTTCCAATCCTTTACATCATGCTTCAATAATATTAATATGGGGTTTTTAGAGAGTTAAATAACTGTTTTCTTTTCCTGGATTTGGAACCAACTGAAAAATAAGACACAAAAAATAAAAACAAAAAACAGCCAGTCAGAGATCAGTAAGGCTTATTACAGAACTAGGCTTTAGATCTATGGTCAAAAGGCTAGCTAAAACTCCCCACAATCCACATGCCATCCTCCATTCTAGCCTTAGGACAGCTCAAAGAAGGTAAACTGTAGGTTTTAAAAGCAGACAAGCCTCCCCAGGTACACTGCCTTGCACTAGCCCAAGGCAGAGAGGGAATCCAAGGGAGAAAGTCCCCAATACTTAACATCTTTTATTTTTCTCCATTCAGTTGGGAATCAATTATTAAAGGAGACCAGACCCTTGTCACCCTCAAATAAGATTACCTGCCTGCCCTGCCTCAGAAATTGTGAATATGGCATACTCTAGCTTACCAGAAATATCACTGAATGAAAATGAAGTTTCAAAATGATTGCAAGTCCCTTCTCGGTCATACCACTCATTTGCACTGGGTTCTAGGGAGTAATTTAATCTCTGTTAGGGATCAAACATGATAATGAAAAAGAAGTGTTTTAGAATTGCAGAAGATGTGAGTTTTATTCTTGAAGAGTTTGCCAGAGTCACTTCCTACTTTGTGAATCTTGAAAGTGTGAGACCCTTTAGCATCTCAATATGCTTCCCTAGTCAGTTAAACTTTCAAGTATCATTTCTTCACCTCTGAAATGACAGACAGTACTTAGAGGTCTTCAGTCTTTTTCTAAACAGTGGAACCCCTTCTTCAGATACCACTGGAGTTGGAAGGCCAGTATGTGAAAACACTAGAACTAAGTGATCTTGGAGCGACCTGGAGTTCTGGGGTTCATCAGAGAACATCTTAGGGCTCCAAGCAACATCTTAGGACTTCCTTTCTGCAATTCTGTAACCCTGTGACTGTTACACTCTCACTTCTTAGTAACAAAGTATCTATGTGTCCAAAGAACCAGACGGTGGCTCTTCCCCTTGACAGTATATTGAAAGAAGCACACTACTTATTCATTAACGGCAGATGAAAAAAAAAGTCTAAAAGCAAACAGGTGAGGTGATGGGGACCCTCTCAAAGGAAAAAAAAAAAAAAACCCAACATGAGAATTACCAAGGATATATTTGATTGAGAATTAAAACTCTAACAGAACCAGATTTCATTTCATTTCATTCATTACCATAGATGGTTTTTGTACATGTTTGTGTTATTTTTTTTTTAATTCTATGTACTTGCTTCTTTTGACTCTTACGATTTGTGAAATCCATTTACATCTAAAGTTCTTTGCTGTTCCACATGCCATGTGCTCAGTCGCTCAGTCAAGTCTAACTCTTTGTAACTCTTTGCAGTTCCACTGGAGCAATTAAAAAAGAAAACAGAAACTTCTGGAGATATATATAAACAGGATACACTTCAGAGTACTGATGCTCCTGGCTTCAGGAATTCTCATTTAATTCAAATGTTGGTTTAGTCCTGTATTGAATTAGACTGTATTATCCCATTATATGATAAAGCATCATTTAACAGGAAGTCATACTCTTTTATGTTATGTTTGCATTTTATTTCCATGCTACCTTTTAGAAAACAAGTAATAAGTGGAAGCAGAACAGGTATTTGTGATACTCATGAGTCATTTGCTTTCACATAATTTAATAGCCACAGATTTTTAATATTTATAGCACATGTTGAAAGGATTTAACATATGTAGTGATCTTCACCAAGTAACTCCATACTCTTCTTGAATACAAAGATGCAAATTTTGTCACCATTTATGCAACCTGTTAAAAATATTGCTGTTAATTCATGTGAATGATTTTTCCTCTAAAATTTTAATTAAAACACAAATGCTTTCCACACTTCTATCTGCAGTATGCAACACATGCATTTTTGAATACTGACTGATCAGTTGAAAAAGAGGGGATTTCTTTATAAGTGAAGTGCATTCTCATACCTGAAAATTTCCATAGAACAGTTATTTTTGTGTAAAAGGCTATTCAAAAGCTAAATAACCATCACACTGCAGGCTCTTAATGACAATTCTTTTTATATCTCTCTATATTTCTAAATGTGCTGTAATAAGAAAAAGAGGAGTAGAAATCTCAAAGTTAAATGAGAATAATAGTACACATAACTAGAATTTGAGAGAAAACCGTGTCATAAGTAAAATCATCATTAATAAGAAGCAGTAGCATCAGAAATGTACTATCACAAATGCATAACTTAGGACTTTTGTAAGAGCTGTTATTTGATGCAGAACACTTTGACTATCAATTATAATGATAGCTAGTATTTCTTTTTCCATTCCTAAATCTAAATTAATCCAAAGCTTTCTAGCATAATACAACTGAGAAGTTTGTCATATATTTTGAAATTTTACATTCTAAAATAAGTTCAAAACATTTATTGAAAATACTTCTTTAATTGGCTAACTTTTTCTTCATAATAATAAGAAAAATTGAAATAATACAATGTAATCAGGTAACAGTTTTCCAGAATCTTTAAACACACCCACACACCCACACACACACACATCCTTTGTTCTTTAGAAACATTCTTCACAGGCAAATTTTCAGCTGTGTCATTTTTGTTAATATAGGTAATTATAATGTTTCATATTCTTTCATGATCCTGTTTTCTTAATAATACTAGGAATTAATCAGTAATTATGGGCTATTAGAAAGAGAAAATAAAGATTTTTCTAGATCCATTTTTCAAAACAGAAGAGCGCATTTTTCTGAAGGAATGAAATAGAAATGTTTGATTAATTGACACTCAGAAATCATTCCTGAGAAATCTGTTAGAATTTCTTTCCCTTTACAATGTTTTCTGTTCTTTGCTATCAAGAACTATGAATCATAATTTCTGGCAGCTAAAACCAGAGGGTTGATAGGCTTTATTAGCATTCTAAAAATATGCATGTCCTAATGCTCTCTTAAAATATGTCTTCTCAGAGATGTTTTAGATTTTCTCAGCCAAACAAGATGACATTAACTAAGACCCTGGCATGAAGATTTGCTTGTTTTAGTTTGCTTAACAATGTAACCACAGCACAAAAATATTGCTACTAAATGGCAAATAAGTTATTCTGTCACATTCTGACCTATTGCTTTTTAACATCACGTGATGAACTGTTGAAGCATTTAAGATCACTAATTACTTTGATCACTCACATTTGAAGACAAAAAATTAAAGCTATGTGAGAAGTAGTTCTTTTTAGCATAAGCAAGTATTCCCTCTCTCTGTTTTAAGGAAGTCTGGTGAAAATTGTTTCAGCCTAAACTAGTTAGCCTAAACTAAATAAAGCAATGACAAACCTACACAGCGTATTAAAAAGCAGAGACATTACTTTGCCTACAAAGATCCATATAGTCAGAGCTATGGTTTTTCCAATCTACGTACAGATGTGAGAGCTAGACAATAAAAAGGCTGAGCACCAAACAATTGTTGCCTTTGAACTGTGGTGTTGGAGAAGAGTCTTGATAGTCCCTTGAACTGCAAGGAGATCAAACCAGTCAATCCTAAAGGAAATCAGTCCTGAATATTCACTGGAAAGACTGGTGCTGACACTGAAGCTCCGATACTTTTGGCCACCTGATGTGAAGAGCTGGCTCATTGGAAAAGATTCTGATGCTGGGAAAGATTGAAGGCAGGAGGAGAAGGGGACGACAGAGGATGAGATGGTTGGATGGCATCACCAACTCAATGGACATGAGTTTGAGCAAGCTCCAGGAGATGGTGACAGACAAGGAAGCCTGGTGTGCTGCAGTCCATGGGGTTGCAAAGAGTCAGACACAATTGAGCAACTGAACAACAACAAATAGAACTATTGAGAACAATTGACAGTTTAAATCAAGACAGGATAATGTGTCTATATCAACAGCTGATAAATTTCTGGGGGAAAAGTGCTACAAATATGTTACTTGTATTAAGCATTCCACAAGAAAACTTGATTTTATTTGCCTTTTCTTTATGAAAGTTTACTGCAGGATGGGGAAAAATTTCCTAAGAGACACAATATCTGGCAGCCTATTTAGCTGACTCTCAATAAAAAATGAGTAGAATGCAGAGGTCAGATATAAGTCAAAAGAGAATGTTTTATTATTCTGATATTACACCTTTGAGGCAAAGGCCTTATACCTCTACAGAAAATAAAAAGCAACAAAATGAACACTTTTCTCTGCTAGAGACAGTGAAATGACAAAGGTCATTTAATTGTATCTCTTGTCTGCATTGTTTCACCATTTTCTCTTTTTTAATAGAAAACAACAAATTGACCAAAGAAATACTGCTTTCTAACTTATTTCATGTAACTAGTATATTTACGGAGAAGGCAATGGCACCCCACTCCAGTACTCTTGCCTGGGAAACCCCATGGATGGAGGAGCCTGGTAGGCTGCAGCCCATGGGGTCGCAAAGAGTTGGACACCACTGAGCTACTTCACTTTCACTGTTCACTTTCATGCCCTGGAGAAGGAAATGGCAACCTACTCCAGTGTTCTTGCCTGGAGAATCCCAGGGACGGAGGAGCCTGGTGGGCTGCCATCTATGGGGTCGCACAGAGTTGGATGTGACTGATGTGACTTAGCTGCAGCAGCAGCAGCAGTATATTTATATACTTCCAAAAATATAGTACACTTTATGCAAAATAAGATGGAAATGTTTGATGAATCAGTGGAAAAATCTAAAGAATTATTTTAACTATGAAAGAACACAAAGAATTCTGGAAATAACTTTAAGACTGATATGAGGAAAAATGAAAAACTCTCCAAAGAGAATCTCTAGACTTGGAATTTAGAGACTAGAGAATTAACAAAGGAGGAGACAGGAACAAAATATGGAGTGACAATAAAAGTCTTACTATTATTTTATACCAGGATCATGACTAAAGAAGGCAATGGCAACCCACTCCAGTACTCTTACCTGGAAAAATCCCATGGACAGAGGAGCCTGGTAGGCTGCAGTCCATGGGGTCACGAAGAGTCAGACACGACTGAGTGACTTCACTGTCACTTTCATGCACTGGAGAAGGAAATGGCAACCCACTCCAGTGTTCTTGCCTGGAGAATCCCAGGGACGGGAGAGCCTGGTGGGCTGCTGTCTATGGGGTCGCACAGAGTTGGACACAACTGAAGCGACTTAGCAGCAGCAGCAGCATGACTAAAAACCAAGTTTTATTTATTCCATTAGGGCAGCATAACCCAAAAATGTGTCTTGAAATATGAATTCTACTGTGAGGTTACAAATTTGGTAAAAAAAAAAAAAAAAATTCTGTAATCAAAAAATTGGGATAAACTGGATTAAGTAATATTAATGAGCCTCAATTATAGGATTTTTTTAGTCTTTAACATGCTAATGACCTTTATTACTCACGAAAAGAAATACATACCATGTTTCTCAAACTTATTTCACAAAGGAAATTAGGTTTAGATCTAGATCTAGAGTATAGCAACTCCAGGGAATTATTACCCGTAACTGTCTCAGATTGGAGTTTCCCAAGAAATTTTCTTTTTAATAATATAAATTTCAATAATCATACTAATGAAGAAAAATAATTTTTCCTTCAATTTAGTTATTTAAACTTTTCCTTTTCATGATCTGCATGATCACTTTCTACATATTATAATTATTCAATTATAGTATCTCTTAGTCAACTTCTTCATAAACAAAGATATAAAAAGTGTTAAACATACTATGCTATGTTAGACTTTATTCATGACAAAAGCACCAATCAGAGTGACTTGGGACGACATGGCTACTTGCTTTACTAGAAAATTTAAAACATGAAAACCAAAGGAACTTGATTCAAGATAGTATACAGAACATGTGAGTTAATTACCTATTTACCTGAGGCCCCCTTTTAAAAAAAAAAAAAGTAATACACATTTAATATGTTCTAAAACATCATCAGTTGTGAGACACTGTGACTTAACAAATGTCAAGAAATGGGGTAAATGTACATGTAAATAACAACAAAATACAATATATATACACGTGCAAAAGCAAAACAGGTGACAAGCCATATGGCCAACCAAACCCTAATATGCACAAAGGATACGCAGTCTAGAAGAAAAGCAATCTGCAATGCAGAATTTCAAAAAGTCTGAACTCCCACTATAGGTGGGATGGAGAGAAGGGAGGAGAAAAAGATAGTACACCAGAAGGAAGGGTCATTGAAGGATGATTCTTTCCCAAAAAAAACTGTACCTCCCAGAACTCTCAGCAGTGGGCATTTTCAACCCCCAGGCAAAACATACAAATAGAGAAAAACAGTTTTTCTCAAAAAAGAATGAATGATCTCTTTGGGGAGAAAAAGGGCAATTATTCTGTGTGTGTTAGAACACTAATTAATAGCCTAAGAGAGCCTTGATTTAATTTTTCAAAAGGGAATAGAATGATATAAAAAAGGAACAAGTAAATAATTCGAGCTCTTCAAAATAATTTTTAATGTTTTTTCAAATACAAAAGTTCATAAAAGTTTTAGAAAAGTAGAGGAATGCATAAACCAAACAAAAAAAAGATGTCCTCTCATAGTTGATATAAGAGAGGAAAACATTTAAATATAAAGGATTAACCAGGAATTCCAACATCTAACTAACAGAGATCAGAGGAAGAAAATAAGAAAAGGAGGGAAGGAAGGAAACCATAGAAAATATAACCTTAGAGCTGTCAAGAGTAAGACTGAAAGTGCCTGCCAGGTGCCCAACAGAGTGAATAAAAAGGGAACCCCACCTGGACTTGCTAGTATGAAAAGTTAGAACACTAAGAATAAACGTCTGATCCTAAATATGTTCACAGGGTCACTTATTAATAGAAATAATGATCAGGTTAGTATCAGATTTCTTATTGGCATTACAAGATGCTTAAAGACAATGGAAGAGTATTTTTAACCTAATATTTAGAGCCATGTGTAAAAAGTCAATTTATCATAGGAAAAAATAAAGACACTTTACCAACATTCAAACATTCAGAAAATGTTTAGGCCCTTTCTAGGGTTTATATTAACCAAAACGGAAAAAGAAAACCTGAAAGGGTCAGGAAACAGTGGATTTAATTCAGAGGAGCACTGATGTGTACTCCCAGGCCAAACTGGAGCAGAGAGATCAATGGCTAAAAAAAAAAAAATGGATGCTCACAGGGAATTGAGGGTGAGAGAATTTGGGCAGGTAATCAGCATTATCACTGATGAAGAGAGAACCTGAAGATCTAATAAAGCTAATTGGTCGAGGGTATTAAAGAGAAACTTGTTTAATTTATCCCTGGAAACATGCTCTTTTGAATAGTAGAGAGATAACTGCATTGGATCTGTAAATGTGAAGAAATAAAAGTGATCTTAACAAGCACTATGTGTCTCTACAATGAATAATTAAGCTACAATAACAATCTATAATGTGTTCATTGTTTTTCAGTTTTTAGAATCAACATGTGTACAAATAAGTCTATCCTATAAAGTACAAAAATATAAAAGCGCAGTAACATCTGTAATATTGAATTAGGATTGTAGATATCAGTATTGTCATAGTTTTAAATATATATGTAAAAACATGTATATATGCATTTATAATTATATTACATATAAAGATGCTTCCTTTATAATATATATATTTTAAATGAGTATACACATATCTGTATCTCTATATAAACATACATATACATGGATACACATGTATACATATGTATATTAAAATAAATGTATATGTTTTTATGTGCATGCATGCATGAGCGCTAGGTTGCTTCAGTTGTGTCCAACTCTTTGCGACCCCATGGACTGTACCCCAACAGGCTCCTCTGTCCATGGGATTCTCCAGGCAAGGATATTGGAGTGAATTGCCATGCCCTCCTCCAGGGGATCTTCCCGACCCAAGGATAGAACCCATGTCTCTTACGTCCCCAGCATTGGTGGGTGGGTTCTTAACCTTTAGCACCACCTGGGAAGCTCACATATATGTACACATGTATATATATCTAGAGGGAGATCATACATCTATTCCCTATTTGTGACTATTGAGAGAACCTAGAAACAATAACACCTACAAAGGATAATGAGCAGACTTAGTACTATGAACTTCATTTTCAAATATCATTGTCCAAGAATTCAAGGTAAATTTCAGGTTGCATCAGGAAAAGTGCAAGATAAGCCTGAAACATTTCAACATGGCAGAAAATGGAAGTTCTCAAAGAATGATGAGAATATATCAAAGAACATCTCATGAGGCTTTTCTTTCGTTAGCTAAATTTGAGCATCAAAATAACATTAGTATTTAATAACTAAGCAAAGGAAGAACCCATAAACCCACATTAATATAAATAAACAATTAAACATCTTTTAAATAAGGGCATGACTGACATAGAATTGGGGCAGCAGAAAGTGAGGGACAGTAAAGGAAAAGGACAGCAGCACATCTTACAAAATAAAGGCCAGTAATACTGTCTATGAATGATGTGACAAGGTTTAATACGTTGTTTGAAATTATAGAAATGAGCAAAGATAGAGTTGTGAATATAATTGTATTAGGAATGCTATGGTCTGAATGTTTATGACTCCCCAAAATTCATATGTTGAAATCCTGACCACCAAAGATGACATATTAGGAAAGAGGACCTTTGGGGGGGTTCTTGGGTCATGGAGGGGGAGCTCTTAAGAAAGAGACTCCCCAGACCTTCTTGGCCTCTTCCACCATGTGAGGTACAACAGGAGGGTGTTTTTATGATGTGTTTTTTTTTTCTATCCTGATAGTTCTTCACCTACCAGTATCATTATATTTCACACGAGCTTTTTGTAGGAAGCATGTAGTTGAGTCATATTTTTAATCCACTCTAAAGTCTGTCTTTTAATTTTGGCAGTTGAACTATTTCATTTATTGATCATTTTTGGCGTATTTAGATTTAGGTTCTACCATTAGATTGTTTTGTTTTTCTCTCTTGTCCTTTTCCTCCCTTCTTTTGCATTATTTGAATATTTTTAGTATTCTATTCCAATTAATTTTTAAATTACTCTTTGCATATTTTGTTTGCTTCTAATGGTTGCTCTATGATTTATAATACATATTTAATTGCTTAATTAGAATGACTATTTTATTTGAAATGTAACGTAGATATCAGATCACTTTACCCCTCCCCTTTATGCTTTAATAGCTTTATATATTACATCTATGTTCATTAATAATCCCTTCAGATGATGTTATAATTTTTGCTTTCAATTCTCAACAATATTTTAAAGAACTCGAGAAAAGATGTATCTATTATGCTTCCTCAAATATTTACAATTCTTCTTGCTCTTCTTTCATTGTACCTATTCCACGTTGCTTTCTGGTATAATTCCCTCCTGTTTGAGAACTTCCTTGGGCAATTCTTGTGACACAGATCTTCTGGACACAAATGTTCTTAGCTCTCCTTCACATGAGAATGTTATTTCACTTTCATCCATGAACTACATTTTTTTTCCTCAATATAGAATTCTAGGTTGACAGTTCTTCACTTTCAGCATTTCAACATTTCTTACAAAAATGTTCATATACTTTTTTCTGGCCTCCAAGATTTCTGATGAGAAATCTGCAATTATTTGAATCTCCTGTAAGAAAAACATTGTTTTTCTCTGGCTGCTTTTAAGATATTTTTTTTTGTTTGTTGTTAGTGCTTAGCAGTTTGATTGGTGTTTCTTGGTCTAAATTTCCTTGAGTTTATCCTGTTTTAGACTTACTGAGCTTCTTGAATCTTTAAGTTTCTTTCAGTATATTTGGGATATTTTCAGCTAATATTTCTTCAAATATTTTTTGCTCTAGTAAATTATTTCTCCTCATTTTCTAGGATTCCTATAACATGAATATTAGACAGGTTGTTGTTGCCCTGAGGCTCTGTTTCTTGTTTTTTTTTTCCTTTTTCACTAATATTTCATAATTTCTACTTATTTATCCTCAAGTTCACTATTTCCTCTTTCATCTCCAATCAGCTCTTGAGCTCATATAATGGATACTTTTATTTCCTTGTTTGTTTATTTGAAGAGTTTCCTTTTTGTTTGCTTTTGTTTTGTTTTTTTTTTGCAGATTTTGGGTTCTTATAATTTTAATCCTAAAACTTCCATTTGGTAATTATTAATACGTGTACTGAGAACTTCCAGATGTTTAAACTGGATTTAGAAAAGGCAGAGGAACCAGAGATCAAATTGCCAACATCCATTGGATCATAGAAAAAGCAAGAGAATTCCAGAAAAACATCTACTTCTGCTTTATTGACTACACCAAAGCTTTGGTTGTGTGGATCACAACTAACTGTGGAAAATTCCTAAAGAGATGGGAATACCAAAACACCTTACCTCCCTCCTGAGAAATCTGTATGCAGGTCAAGAAGAAACAGTTAGAAACAGACATGGAACAACAGACTGTTTCCAAATTGGGAAAGGAGTACATCAAGGCTGTATATTGTAACCCTGCTTATTTAACTCATATGCAGAATATATCATGTGAAATACCGGACTGAATGAAGCAGAAGCTGGAATCAAGATTGCCAGGAGAACCATCAGTAACCTCAGATATCCAGATTACACCACCCTAATGGCAGAAAGTGAAGAGGAATTAAAGAGGCTCTTGATGAAAGTGAAAGAGGAGAGTGAAAAAGTTGGTTTAAAGCTCAACATTCAAAAAAATGAAGATCATGGCATCCAGTCCAATCACTTCATGGCAAATAGATGGAGAAACAATGGAAACAGTGACAGACTTTATTTTCTTGGGGTCCAAATTCACTGGAGATGGTGACTGCAGCCATGAAATTAAAACATGCTTGCTCCTTGGAAGAAAAGCTACGACAAACCTAGAGAGCGTATTAAAAGCAGAGACATTACTTTGCCAACAAAGGTTCCTGGTCAAAGCTATGGTTTTTCCAGTAGTCACGTATGGATGTGAGAAAGTGAAAGAAAGTGAAAGTCACTCAGTGATGTCCAACTCTTTACGACCCCATGGACTATACAGTCCGTGGAATTCTCCAGGCCAGAATACTGGAGTGGGTAGCCTTTCCCTTCTGCAGGGTATCTTCCCAAACCAGGGATCAAACCAAGGTCTACCACTCTGCAGGTGAATTCTTTCCCAGCTGAGCCACAAGGGAAGCCCTGGATATGAGAGTTGGACCATAAAGAAAGCTGAGTGCCGAAGAATCGATGCTTTTGAACTATGGTGTTGGAGAAGACTTTTGAGAGTCCCTTGGATTGCGAGGAGATCAAACCAGTAAATCCTAAAGGAAATCAGTCCTGAATATTCATTGGAAGGACTGATGCTGACGCTGAAGCTCCAACACTTTGGCCACCTGTTGCAAAGAACAGACTCATTAGAAAAGACCCTGATGCTGGGAAAGATTGAAGGCAGGAGGAGAAGGGGACGACAGAGAATGAGATAGTTAGATGGTATCGCCGACTCAATGGACATGAGTTTGAGCAAGCTCCAGGAGCTGATGATGGACAGGGAAGCCTGGCATGCCGCAGTCCATGTGGTCGCAAAGAGTTGGACACGACTGAGCAATTGAACTGAACTGAATATCTTTGGGGTTTTGTTTAGACTTTCTGTACATTTGCTTAAAGAGTGTTCATTCTTACTTCTTTGAGCACTTTTACAATAGCTGTTTTACTGTCATTGTCAGATAATTCCAACAGCTTAATTATCTCAGTATTGTTATCTGTTCGTTGTCTTTTCTCATGTGAACTGGGTTTTCCTGGATTCTTTTTGCCAATTAATTATCCATTATTTTCCAGACACTTTGAACATTATCATATGAGACTCTTAAGTCTTATTTAAACCTCATGGAAAATGTTGATATTTTGCTTTAGCAGGCAATCAACCCACTTGGGTTCAGGCCCCATGTTCTGACTAGCCATCTGTGGTTTGTGGTATCAAGATCCATTCCAGTTTCTCATGCCTTTGAAGTGCTATTTCCACCTGTCCTGTGTGTTTGCCACCCAGTGGCCAGTCTAAGACATGGGCAATTGCCCACCAATTAGTTTCATTCTCAAAGAATATTATAAATTAGATCCATGCACATGCAGCTCAAGTGAGTCCAGAAGTTCATAAATAATGTAATAGGATTGCTTTCTCTATCTTTATATATTTATGATCCTTCTTGATACTTGCTGGTGGCCTGAGACTCCCTTTTTAGTTCCACAGAAATCTGGGGCTTTAGTTAACTACTCTGACACCAACTTCCTGTGGCTGCCCTTTTATTTCAGATCAGGCAACAGGAGGACAGAGAATGACAAAGAAAACAAAGTATCAAATGTTCATATCCCTCAAGGTTTGAAGCACCTGTGGGCCCTGCAGCCACCACTGTTGCTACCAAAATACCTCTTTCTTCCTCTTGAAACCTGACCTCCAAGGCTTCACCCCAGGTTCTCTCTCTTAGTCTGATGCTTAATTCCATGTTTTCGACTACTTGGATCTAGGCTAGGGTA
This sequence comes from Giraffa tippelskirchi, assembly GCF_054371585.1. Taxonomy (NCBI): domain Eukaryota; kingdom Metazoa; phylum Chordata; class Mammalia; order Artiodactyla; family Giraffidae; genus Giraffa; species Giraffa tippelskirchi. The sequence continues at coordinate 112,914,882 of NC_137277.1, forward strand.
TACTAGAGGGGAAAAAATATGGTAAACTCACTGACTGGTCATTGTACTTTACATTATAGTGAGAACCTCAAATAGCTGTTCTATACATTCTATTCAGGTTTTACAGCTGTATTCATTGTGAGTGACAGGTTGAAGTATGTTTAGTCCATCTTACTCAGAATTGGAACCCATGAATAGTTTTTCTTTTTTTTTTTTTTAAGTGAAGCTTAAAAAAATTATCTTGCTAGCAATTAGCTGGAGTTTCCCAGGTGGCGCTAGTGATAAAGCACCCGCCTGCCAATGCAGGAGACATAAGAGACATGGATTCAGTCCCTGGGTTGGGAAGATACCCTGGAGGAAGGCATCACAGCCCACTGTAGTATTCTTGTTTGGAGAATGCCACGGACAGAGGAGCCAGGCAGGCTACAGTCCATAGGGTTACAAAGGTTGCAACACGACGGAAGTGGCTTAACCTGCGTGCCCAATTAGTTTACATCAAAGAGCTGTCTATGGAAAAAATACTAAAGAAAGAAAGCGATAGGAATTTAGGAATCCCCTGGCAGTCCAGGGGTTTGGACTGGCACTTCTACTGCAGAGGACCTAGGTGCTCAATCCCTGAAGAGGGAACCAAGATAAGATCACAAAAGCCTTGCTCGCTCTCTCGCTCACTCGCTCGCTAAGTCGCTTCAGTCGTGTCCAACTCTGTGCGACCCCATAGACAGAAGCCCACCAGGCTCCCTGGTCCCTGGGATTCTCCAGGCAAGAATACTGGAGTGGGTTGCCATTTCCTTCTCCAATGCATGAAAGTGAAAAGTAAAAGTGAAGTCGCTCAGTCGTGTCCGACTCCTAGCGACCCCATGGACTGCAGCCTACCAGGCTCCTCCATCCATGGGATTTTCCAGGCAAGAGTACTGGAGTGGGGTGCCATTGCCTTCTCTGAAAAGCCTTGCAATGCAGACAAAAAAAAAAAAACAACAGAGAGACAGAAAGGCAGGAAAGAAAGAAAAAGAGGGAGGGAGGGAAGGAAGACCAAGAAGGATAGAAGAGAGAGAGAGGGAAGATAGATATTAATCTCAGACTTCTGACTGGAGGGAAATGAAGACAACTTCTTTAAGAAATGATAAATTATTTTCTTTGTCTGAGAAAGAGACTATTGTGAGGAAGTCAGATTCCCTAAATGTATGTGTAGAAGTTATATTCTTCATCACATTACTTGTGTCATCAAGTGGAATAGAAATACTACTTTGTTTTTTTCTTGTTTTAAATGAAAAAGACAAAAATTTAATGCTTATACTGGAAACTTTAGGAGTTAAGGTAGGGAAAGCCTTCTTTCAAAAACTTTCAAGGAATGAATTCCCAGGTGTTATTAAAATGAAGGATGAAGCATAATATTACCTTAGGAGAGGGAATTGCATGTATAATTTTTAAATATATCCTTAGTTTTTTTTTTAGTAAACTGAAATACACTGAGAGTAGAAATATTAACTTTAAGAAATATTTTAACTCAATTATGAAAAAAATATAAAATGTTTCTGTGTTTATACATTTACAGCTCATGGTAAAATTATATATATCTATATATATATAAAGATTAGAAATCTCTATTCATTATGAATTGTTTTAATCTTAAAAGCATATTTAAATTAAATGGTAAACCTACTATAGCACTATTCATGTTGATGAGACTATTATGAATAAATGACTCAGGTGGTAAATATAAAACGTATCATTTTTCTCTATACATTTTTCCTGTTCTATTATATTCTTCTTAAAATGTGTAAACCAGGGTAAAATCTACAGTACTCTGGAACAAAACATTGAACAAGGATAAAGTAAAATTTTCATATTGTACATCACTTTAGATGTTGTGGAGAGAAGGGCTTTTAAGGGATATTGTTAATATAGAAACCAAGAAATATGTAAATCTTGTCTTGGCCCAGCCAGCTCTCATTCCCACAGTGTCCCTATGGAAATATATGTATAAATAAAAATGGCAGAGCAAGGCAAGTTAACCTTCATTATTCACGTGGACTTTGGTCCCAATGACTAAGCAGATTCAGAACTCTAGTTGGCTGAGTGGGACAAATGTGAAGCTCCTTTCTCAGAAGCTAAACAGAGGAATAAACTAAAGCATACTGAATGACCTACGATGCCTTCTAAGCTCACATTAAAATCTTAGATTTTACCACTGATTGCAATATGGGCTGGTTTTGAGACCATCTTTTCTGAAAGGAAAGGTGAGAGTGTTTGTCCCTAAACTTAAGACATCTGCCCCAGTATTCCTAGGCCAGGACAAAAGCCTGAGGTCTATCTGCCTGGTGGGAAGAAGAAAGTTTCCAAAGAAAGAAAGTAAAAGTAACTGCAAATGCAGAGTGTGAAGTAAAATGACAGAGATATGACCAGGGATGGCCTTAGGTATGATTCTCCAGTTCCCTTCTTAGAATCAGTTTTGGATCATTGAACTCAACTAATCCTTTGGGAAGACATAAGAACTGAAATAAAAGCAACGAAAAGACTTTCTTCTGGAGGGACACACTACTTTCCAGGTATTGGCCCAGCATTTCCGCAAATTTTTTTTTTCTTTTTTTTCATCTTTCAGAGTTGTGTCCATACAGCAGCTCTCAGATCCGTATCCTTCATTATAATCAAATACTCAAGCTTTCCCCAGTGACTCAGTGATAAAGAATCCTTCTGACAATGCAAGAGACGCGGGTTCAATCCCTGGGTCAGAAAGATCCCCTGGAGAAGGAAATGACAACCCACTCCAGTATTCTTGTCTGGGAAATCCCATGGACAGAGGAGCCTGGCGGGCTACAGTCCATAAGGTTGCAAAAGAGTTGGACGTGACTTAGCGACTAAACAACAACAACCCAAGCTTCATCTTTAAAAATAGAGATTTGGTTGTTTTAAATTATATTCATGTCCTTGTACTGATTAACAGAGAAATTCATTGGTGGTTCACTTTTCTGTCAGCTTTCACAGCAGATCTTTCACCTATTTTTCTCTATAACTTTGCTTTTTGCTGTGTATAAGTTTCCTAGTGCTGCTGTTACAAATTACTACAAACTTGGTGGTTCTAAATCTGCAAGCTTAATTAGGTCTAGGAATTAGATATGAGAACTTGCATGCTCACCTTGGTGACCTGAGTCAAATTTCTGCCCACTAGAATTTTTCCACATAAGGGAAGCAACACATATCCAGTAAACTGTATATCCATTTCATTTCTAGGCATTCCATGATAGATGAATCATTACCACAAGTCCCTGTGGGTCATATACTCCTCCACTTTCTCTTTGCAGCTTATCAAGATGTTGCACTCATCTCGTCTCTGCTAGTTAAGCACTGACACGCAGCCTCTACTACCCTGTGGTCTCATTATTCCATTGAAAAATGGAAGCCTAGTACCAATATGGCCTCTCCTACTATGATCACCAGCCTGCAGAGGACAGCCACTGCAGAGGCTGGAGTTTTCCTTGTCAATGCATTGCTGAATGTTCAGCTGAAGGGGGCTTTTTCTAGGGAACATGGTGAGTGGGTAGATAAGCAGATTCTGTATGATGTACTCATCCCAACATGCACACTTCTCTAAGCCTTTGGACTCTTTTTCACCACAACATTTCAGGGAAACTCCAACATTTCTTCCTCATTGACACTAGGTCACCTTTGAGTCTAATCTTCAGTCCACCATATTTATATTATTCTCAGGCAGTTGAGCCAACATAAAGAATCTCCAAAGGCAACTATGTAAATAAAGTTGACCCAATCGAATCATCTGTTTTTCTTCCTTGACTTAACACCCTTAGAAGCTACTTTTACATACGTCACACAGACTCCTACTGATACAGCTTGACAAGGTCGTAAAACAATTCCTCCCCAGCCATTGTAGCTCTTTTTCTGGGCCCTCCTGTGTACCCTTATTCTATTATTAAATGATTGTGTGGTCTTAGACATGTCACTCCATGTATATAAGACTCATCTTTAAATGAAGTTAACAACACCTATTTCATAGGGTTAATGAATGGAATAAATAGAGCTATTGGCACAGACCCTAAGACATAAGAACTGCACAGAGCACTGGAGTTTCTTCCCTCCTCTAAGGATCAAACTTGAACCAAATCCCCAGATACAAGCAAAAAGAATCAACAGAGAATTCAACCAGTTTAAGTTACCAAGATTCCTTCTAACTTAGGGCTAAGGAAATCTTAAATATGATTTAAAAAAACAAAAACTATTTCAGTTTATGTTAGCCTATCTTACACATAGCAAACACTTCAAAATATTATTTGTAGAATTAAATCCTTATACAAAATTTGCATCTGTGCAATTGTCCTTAGAGTTTATTCTCCTTCAAGCATTTATGTCCGAAGAAAAAAATCTACAGGTTTTACAGATTTACCAGTAAAAGACAAACGCATCATAAATTGGTATTTTAATTACTCATGAGTGGGATTGATGCTGAGCCTTGAGTATACTTAACAGGTTTTGTTTTTCATGAAAGCCTTCATTTCCATTGACATTGGCAATCAGATTATGAATCTTAGCTCCAGTGCAGTAATTATGTCAAACTCAGCTTGGGAGGGTAAAAGTGTTCAGTGGAGAGCAGCTGCCCTTGTTCAGAAAGAACAAGCACAAAAAGGATAAATGGTTACTTATCACATTCATCCTACTTGGGGAATGACAAAGTTTTTGTAGAGTCATAGGAATAAAACTGCTATTAGAAATCTAATTTCCATCTTGTACAGGAGAAGTAAATAGAAGGACAGTAAGAGTAAACAATAGAAAATTCATTTATTCACTAATATTTTATTCTCCTGTTGCCTAGGAGGAAAGTGTAAACATACTGTCTCCCCACATGTTTTAATTTATACTAATATTTTCACCAATTAAATTGTTGGGGGAACGCCCTTTTAAAAGCTGATGCATTTAGGACTAGCTTGCCATCAACTTGTGATGTCAATGCTATTTGCTTTAAGCATCTACAGCTTGGAGAAAGAGCCATATGCAAGTATTGCCTCAGCTACAACCATTCTTTTGGAAAGAAACCTTAATAGCAAAAAGGTGCTATGTATAAACACAGAGTTGAGAGTCATCTATTAGAAATGCATTCATTCCAAATACTTCCCCAACGTGTAAAACTAAGATACAAAATAACCATTCCATGATGTGCTTCAAAAACGCACCAGATGTATTTCTCCATTCTTGCTGGAACCTGTGGATTAGCCTTCCCACATGAGCTATCCCCATGCAGGAAGATCATTTCCCTCCTACTTTTCCCACGAACTGTGTTGTAATTTGCAGGACATTACGGGAAATTTGCCACAATATGTGGGACACTTCCATCTCTCACTGGAATTTTGCAGGCATGAGCTGCCCTAGTTTGAAGCGGGGATCAAGATATTTGTTTCATATGATGAGCTCTAACATAATGCTTCATGAGGGGACCAGTAGGCTGCCTCTCTTTTCCAAAGTCATTAGAACTGACAGTACAGCCCATTCATTTAGTCAAACTGCAGAATAGAAGGCATAACCATTAGCTGCAGATATCCCTGCTGATTTAACAGTGCTAGAAATTGCAGCATCACATCTCTGTGCTGCCAAAGAGGGAAGGAGCTGGAGAATGAATCCAAAAATGGGTTCTCCTCTTAAGAGAAGCTTACACACTGCCATTCTGTTTGCACTGGGCACCGCAAAAATTTTGAACTGCTACAAATCCTTGTTGTGGTTGCATTTTATTCCCCTGATAGGCCTGATATCCCCAGAAGTAGGGAATTACTTTAAAACATGAAACTTGAATTGTTTATCTAACCTGGGCTTCCATTTAGTCAAGGAAGAGATATATCTTCAAGTAAATTTTCTCTTGAAAAGTAATGATTCTATATAAGGGGGAATATGTTTTATGAACCTCAAAATATGAAGCTCTCAACTTTATAGAACCCAAAATATAAAAAAATTACAGAATTTTAAGAAGCATTCTTAGTTCATTTCAGGTGTTTCCACAGTTATTTTCTCCTTTTCTTTTTTTCTCAAAATATACTATAAAAATTACACCAAAGTAAGAAAAACCCACTGGGTGTGTCTAAAAGTAAGTGCCCAATAATAACAATTGATTTCACCAGTTCCAAGTGATCAGCTTGGGCTTAATCTGTGACTTTCGTGCTAGTACTATGAGTCACCAGGACATAAAGTTTATGTCCCTATTTTAAAAATGACTGAATGGATTCATAAATAGAATAGTTAATTACACTAAAATATAGTTGATCTAATCATGAATTGAGATTGGTTATTAATAGGAAGAAATTAAAATTTCAGTCTGTACATGATTAGTTCAGTGGCAATCCTAGAGCCATATGTATTGTCAGAGATGATTAAAAAAATAAAGCTCTGACAAATTATCACAGTGATCTTCATATGGAAATTTTTGAAAGGGAGAAAAAGCTAATCAAATTTCATTTTTGAGATGTTTTTTAAAATCTCTAGAGTAAAGAAACAAAACCATAAAACCTTGAAAACAGCCCCAAATTTCTCTGAACAGTTGTATAAAATAGTTATTTCTCTTTTCTTATCTCCTCACAGCTATCAGCCCAGCCTACTGTATTTGCAGCTCCTTTTCTGCAACAGACACACAAACTAGGTGGACATAGCTTCCACTGAAGTTACCAATGACAAAGATCTAATTAACACTAATAAAACTGATCAATTTAATTGACATTCTTTTTAGTCCTCATCTTCCTCAACCTCTAAAAATCAAATATGGGCCACTTATTCTGAATCTCTTTTTGGAACACTCACTTCCCTTGGCTTCCATAACATGTCAAGAAGGTTTCCCTTCTACTCTGACCATTCCTTTTTTTTCTTAGTGGAAAACTGGATGGAGGTTCCTCTGAAAAACTAAACATAGAACTACCATATGACCCAGTAATCCCACCACTGGGCACATACCCAGAGAAAATCATAATTCAAAAACATTCATGCACCCCAATGTTCATAGCAGCACTATTTACAATAGCCAGGACATGGAAACAACCTAAATGTCCCATCAACGGAAAAATGTATAAAGAAAATGTGGTACATATACACAATAGAATATTACTCAACCATAAAAAGGAGCAAAATTGTGTCATTTGTAGAGACATGGATGAAACTAGAAAGTGTCATAGAGAGTGAAGTAGGTCAGAAAGAGAAAAATGAGTATCATATATTAATGCATATTTGTGGAATCTAGAAAAATGGTATATAGCTGATCCTATTTGCAAAGCAGAAATATAGACATAGACACAGAGAACAAATGTATGGATACCAAGGGGGAAGGGAGGGTGGGAAGAACTGGAGGATTGAGATTGACATATACACTACTGATACTATGTATAAAATAGATAATTAATGAGAACATACTATATAGCACAAGAAACTACTTAATGCACTGTGTTGACCAGAATGGGAAAGAAGTCCAAAAGGGAGGGGATATATGTATATGTATGGCTGATCCATTTTGCTGTACAATAGAAACTAAAACGACATTGCAAAGCAACTATACTCCATTAAAAATTAATTTTTAAAAAATACTCTCATCCTTCCTATCTGCTGACCCATTCTCTTCTCCCTCTCTTATAACTATACACATTGTTCCCACACAGTATCTTTGAAACTCAAGTAATTTTTATGTAGATAAATCAGAAACTTAACTCTTCAAACTAGACCTCCCATTCCAGGTAACCAACTGCCTTGTCATTCTCACTCAAGTCTCTTACAGAAGTTGTTCAGAACTGATCTCATCAGAATAGTTGTCTATTCTATTAATAAATCTGGGTTTCTCCCAATGTTTCTTAATGTCACCAACAGCGATCCAGTTATGCAAGTTAAAATCCTGGGAGCCATTTTTAACAGCTCTCTTCACCAGTTTTTCCCCATATCACCAATCAATCAGAAATATCAATAAAATTTCCTTCTAATTTTCTACAGAAGTCATCTATTTCTGTTCATTTCTGGTGCCACTAGCTTTAATTCAAGCTACCATTATATCATGTCCAAACCATCAAAATAGTCTCATTAACTGGTCTTTCCACTTCTAATCCTGCCCAATTCAAACTAAGACCCCACTAAAGTCAGAGAAACAAAAGTAAATACATAACTAAATGTGATTACATCACTCAGTGAATAAGACACCTCACTAGTTTCCACGCTCTTAGATAGACACTAAGGCTTTTATTGGCTTCTTCTCTACACAGCTCAGTAGCACATTGCCTATGCTCTCCTTCCCATATTGTCTGCTTCTGGCACACATACCTTTTTTCAGTTCCCATAACATACTGTTTCCTCTTGCCTTAATGATATCTCCCCTGTTGAATACTTTCCCTCTTGTCTCAGTCAATTCTTCCTGCAGATCTCAGTTTCAATGTCACTTCCTTGGAGAAGCTTTCCATGACTTCCCTGACTAGACCAAACTTCCCATATTATGCTCTTATAAAAACATCCCTATACCTGTACTTTGTGGCATTTAGTACAGTTGTCATCGTCATTGCTTTCAGTCATTCAGTTGTGTCTGACTCTTTGCAACCCCATGGACTTCAGCATGCCAGGCTTCCCTGTCAGTACAGTTACAATATGGAAATTATCTGCACTATGATCAGATATATTTATATACATTCAGTAAGTTCCATGAGGGCAGTGAAGGGTCTGGTATTCCCTGATCCAGCATATTATAGGTGTTAAGCCAATATTTGTAGAACAAATTATTTTATGATTTCTGTAAACTCTTGTTAAATGAAGATGGATATTCCCTAAAAATATTGAACAGTCAAAGAACAACTACTGAAGTGACCATAGAACCAGACATTCATAAACAGTGAGGCTAATATTGCTGATAATGGTTAAAATGAAGGTGGGGACAATGATAAAGCTGATAATAATGGTGGTGATAGCTAATACTCAGTGAACTTTATTTGGCACATGGATAAGGTGCCTGTGTAATCCTCATCACAACCCTAAAAGTAAATATTTCTTTCTCCTTTTTTATGAGGGCACTGAAATTCAGAAAAATGAAGATGATTTATCCAGTTACTATCATTAAAATTTGATGACCTTCTCAAGTATTTTCTACTATTTTGATCTGTGAGGTAGAAAGTATATCTAATTCCTTCTTCAATCCAATAATACTGAACTTCATATATTTAGTGCCCTAGGGTGGATTGCTGACCTTTAAAAATGAGCTTATTCACAAACATTTCCAATAATTTAAGTACATTGTTGTTCATCATCAATAAGTGGAATTCTGTTCTTTGACACTGCAGAAGTATTTATTTAGAATGTAATGTGTGCAGAAAGCTAACTAGTGAGTTGCCTTTGAATTTTTTTTCCTTGCTAGAGTGTTCTCTCTAAACCCTGACCAAATTTTTAAGTTAAAAATGGAAGGGGAGGGGATTGAACTTTTTACAACATTAAAATAGAAACCCTATTTCTAGTATAGAAAGTAGGACTATACCAACTTTAACAATAGATCTCCTAGAAAGGCAGAGTGAATTTATTATTCACCTGATTCTGTTTTACATGTCGCTAATAAATGTTTTCATATTTGTTATTCCAAACTAAATTTTAAACTTGTAACTGAAAAACATACTGTGATAACATGGAATGTACCCAAAAAAATTAAAAAACAATAGCAGCAAATAATTATTCCTTTCTTATATACTCACCTTCATAGACCTCTTATCACTTTCCACGTTATAACAACCATACAGTGAAGCTGATTGAAAGTGAAGTGTTAGTTGCTCAGTTGTGTCTGACTCTTTGCAACCCCATGGACTGTACATGATCCTGCCAGGCTCCTCTGTCCATGGAATTCTCCAGTCAAGAATACTAGAGTGGATAGCCAATCTCTTCTCCAGAGGATCTTCCCAACCCAGGGATCAAACCCAGGTCTCCTGCATTGCAGGCAGATTCTTTACTGTCTGAGCCACCAGGGATAAACTGAAGCATAACTTTTCAGTATAAAATCAATCCCAATGGTTTCTAAACTAAGTGTTAGAAAAGAATTCTCCAATGTGGACCAAGAGTCTATGATAATATTGAGTAATTTTTCTCAGATAAGTACATCATGCTCCTATCTGCTCAGCATTTGGTATATATAAATTATGTTATTTGACCCTTATATCATCTAATTTTTTAGAACATGTAATTTATGATATAAACTATTTGGATAAACTTGTGAAAATGACAGCTGATCCTGTTTTAATAAACATGTCACTCTGTCTCACAAGAAGTCATGCAATACTGAGACCTAATGATGGTTTTACAACTGTTTTCCAGCATATTTTTACATTGCATGCATTTTCACTTCCAGCCATGAACCCAGTACTTAACAAGACAGAAAATTAATAATTCAGCTGAACATGTTTAACCAGGTAATACAATCACATGGTAACTCCAGATGACTGAGCTTTATTTCATTTTCTAAATAGAGATTTTAAGTCATCTGATACTATGACCAAGGCAACTGAGACTGCAGTGCACCAAAATTACAATACATATACACCTAAAAAGTCCTTTTCTTCTGTGTTTGCACTAAACAGGAGAGAAAGGAGCTTGGGGAGGGAGATGCCAAGCTGACACTCCATCTGTAACTTGTCCCATTGTCTCTCATTATAGCACATGTGGCTCATACCATACTGATCTGAGATCCCTCCAACATGTAGGAATAAGCAGAAAAAGTGAGGAACTGTTAGCCTTCACTTTGAGTTTCCCAGCTTTGGAGATTTTCTCTACGAGTTTTATTTAAAAGTTGTTAATTTCCTTTTATAACAGATTTTTTTAATGGAAGAAATGCAAGGAGATGACATGATAGACTAAATGTTCTAAAGATGTTGCATATATGTGGACTTTTTGAAATGCAGATTATGCAAGTACTCATTAAGTACTCAAAACACTACTGATTATTACTGATCCAACTCACTGCACTTATTTTATTTGGGGTTATTAGAATCTGCCCTTAAAGAACAACTTGAATATTTTAAATAATATCATTTACCTAGCAGATTATAATGATTCCACCAAAGTTGTTATAGTTTGTACATACATATTTAGAATAAATCTTGAAAATCTGAGGTACAACAAAAATCCTTATGCACAGTTCTTCCTCAGAGGAGATAGAATTCAAACTGCAATTTTAAAATCAGATATCCCTTTTCTAACTAACCATCACATTTGGCATAAATAAACATTCTCTAATTTTCCATAATATCAGGTCAGTATGCAGCTCTTTCATCCATCGCAAAATGGTTTGAGACTCTTTTCTTCTCTGGAAAAGTTTTAAATAGCAAATTCCCCTACAGAACCCTAACTAGCTGTGAGTTGTCTTCTGGATAGTTCAGAGCTTAAGTAATAAGATTTTGTTTACCAAGTTTGACAGGTTCCACAACTTTGAAATACAAAAATCACTACAGGTATAATTTCAAGCCCTTCATTATATTAACATGATGGGAAAATAAAAATGAATTTTCAATCATTTATTTAGAAGATGAAAGAGATCAGATTATTTTATTCACCTAGAATAATTTAAGTGGATATCTACACCTTATCTAGAAGGTACATGAACCATTTAAATTTTTTCTCCTTTAATATATTAAAATGATGTAAATTTATAATTTTAAAACAAATGTATTCATGGTAAAAACCTTTCTTTTTGTATTTCACACATAGAGATGGTATTACAGTGTAAATATAAAAACATTTTCAAGTTCTAAGTCTAGAATGATAATTTCTTATTCATCCATTTGTTTCTGGTGTATTGTATATAATATATTTGCCTAACTTGGCATAGGGTTCCAAAACATTAATGTAGGGAAAAAGTACTGAGCAGTAAGGAGTATGTTAGCAGCAGTGTTTACTCCAGTTACAAATGACTTTATAAATTTTGCATGGAAGAGTAAAGTTGCAGTGGGTTACTTAAGGCTATTCCTAACCTGAAAATATTTCCAGTTGTATGCTACATGCATCTTCACATGGAAATAATGTAGAGGATGAAGGAGAAATTCAAAATGCTAGTTTTGACTATAACCAAACCTTCGGTTACAAGCAAGAATGAACAAAAGTTAAATTCCTAAATAACAGGAGAAAAACATTTTAAAATCATATCTGGGGCCCTGCTTTTGAAAGGGGCAATATTATATCAATCTTTACAAACAATAGTTGACTCAATAAGTATACTGAAAGCAAGTACATATGGATGAAATTTCCTTGACTTCATTTAAAAATAATTAAAGGAGGGAAATACTTGGGATAGAAAGCATTTGGAGTTTTATTGAAAACAAGTCCTTTTGTAAAATAACTGGAGATGTTTAATGAGCTTAAAATGTGGTTGTGCTGGCACACCTTCCTTTCGGACTGGTAAACTTTTTATTACTAGAGTCTGGTGGGTACACATTCTACACATTAGTGTCAGCACTATCCTCTATCAAGAAGGAACCTCAGTGCCAGCCATGGACCACATCCATAGTGTCCTTAAGTACAGGAAATCCAGGGAATAGACAGGTGGCAGGAGAAAGATACAGCAAAAACAGTGTAGTATAATGATAGGATTTTTCTCATGAGTTGCCTTGGTTTTAGAAACATAAGTGTGAGAGAAATGACTTGAACTTTTGATTTATAATCAAAAACTTATTTCCTTAGAGATCCATATGATTGTAAATGCACCTGTCCTGGTAGAATAAGCTTACAGTTCAGCTCAGTCGCTCACTCATGTCCGACTCTTTGTGACCCCATGAACTACAGCACAACAGGCTTCCCTGTCCATCACCAACTCCCAGAGCTTACACAAACTCATGTCTATAGAGTTGGTGATGCCATCCAACAAGCTCATCCTCTGTCATCCCTACTCTTCCCACCTTCAATCTTTCCACCATTAGGGTTTTCTCTAATAAGTCAGTTCCTCACATCAGGTGGCCAAAGTATTGGAGTTTCAGCTTCAACGTCAGTCCTTCCAATGAATATTCAGGACTGATTTCCTTTAGGATGGACTGGTTGCATCTCCTTGCTGTCCAAGGGACTCTCAGGAGTCATCCTTCAACATCACCGTTCAAAAGCATCAATTGTTTGGCGCTCACCTTTCTTTATAGTCCAACTCTCACATCTGTACATGACTACTGGAAAAACCATAGTTTTGACTAGATGGACCTTAGTTGGCAAAGTACTGTCTCTGCTGTTTAATATGCTGTCTAGGTTGGTCATAGCTTTTCTTCCAAAGAGCAAATGTCTTTTAATTTCATGGCTGCAGTAACCATCTGCAGTGATTTTGGAGCACACAAAAATAAAGTCTGTCACTGTTTCCATTGTTTCCCCATCTATTTGCCATGAAGTGATGGGACCGGATGCCATGATCTTAGTTTTTTGAATGTTGAGTTTTAAGCCAGCTTTTTCACTCTCCTCTTTCATCAAGAGGCTCTTTAGTTCTTCTTCACTTTCTGCCATAAGGGTGGTGTCATCTGCTTGTCTGAGGTTATTGATATTTCTCCTGGCAATCTTGACTCCAGCTTGTGCTTCATCCAGCCTAGCATTTCTCATGATGTACTCTGCATGTAAGTTAAATAAGCAGGGTGACAATATACAGCCTTGACGTACAACTTTCCTGATTTGGAACCAGTCGTTGTTCCATGTCCAGTTCTAACTGTTGCTCCCTGACCTGCTTACAGATTTCTCAAGAGGCCAGTCAGGTGCTCTGGTATTCCCATCTCTTTCAGAATTTTCCACAGTTTGTTGTGATCCACATAGTCAAAGGCTTTGTAATAGTCAGTAAAGCAGAAGTAGATGTTTTCTGGAACTCTCTTGCTTTTTCGATGATCCAGCAAATGTTGGCAATTTGATCTCTGGTTTCTCTGCCTTTTCTAAATCCAGTTTGAACATATGGAAGTTCATGGTTCACATACTGTTGAAGCCTCACTTGGAAAATTTTGAGCATTACTTTGCTAGCATGTGAAATGAGTGTGATTGTGCGGTAGTTTGAACATTCTTTGGCATTGCCTTTCTTTGGGATTGGAATGAAAACTGACCTTTTCCAGTCCTGTGACCACTGCTGAGTTTTCCAAATTTGCTGACATATTGAGTGTAGCACTTTAACAGCATCATCTTGTAGGATTTGAAATAGCTCAAATGGAATTCCATCACCTCCACTAGCTTTATTCGTAGTGATGCTCCTAACGCCCGCTTGACTTTGCATTCCAGGATTTCTGGCTCCAGGTGAGTGATCACACCATCATGGTTACCTGGATCATAAAGATCTTTCTTTATAGTTCTTCTGTGTATTGTTGCCACCTCTTCATAATATATTCTGCTTCTGTTAGGTCCATACTGTTTCTGTCCTTTATTGTGCCCATCTTTGTGTGAACTGTTCCCTTGGTATCTCTAGTTTTCTTGAAGAGATCTCTAGTCTTTCCCATTCTATTGTTTTCCTCTATTTCTTTGCATTGATGGCTGAGGAAGGCTTTCTTATCTCTCCTTGCTATTCTTTGGAACTCTGCATTCAAATGGGTATATCTTTCCTTTTCTCCTTTGCCTTTTGCGTCTTTTGTTTTCTCAGCTATTTGTAAGGCCTCCTCAGACAACAATTTTGCCTGTTTGCACTTTTTGTTCTTGGGGATGGTCTTGATCACTGCTTCCTGTACAATGTCAGAACCTCTGTCCATAGTTCTTCAGGCACTCTATCTATCAGATCTAATCCCTTGAATCTATTTGTCACTCCCACTGCGTAACAATCAGGTCATACCTGGTCTAGTGGTTTTCCCTACTTTCTTCAATTCAAGTCTGAATTTGGCAATAAGGAGTTCATGATCTGAGCCACAGTCAGTTTCCGGTCTTGTTTTTGCTGACTGTATACAGCTTCTCCATCTTTGGGTACAAAGAATATAGTCTCTCTTATTTCGGCATTGACCATCTGATGATGTCCATGTGTAGAGTCTTCTCTCGTGTTGTTGGAAGAGGATGTTTGCTATGACCAGTGTGTTCTCTTGGCAAAACTCGGTTAGCCTTTGACATGTTTCATTTTGTACTCCATGGCCAAATTTGCCTGTTACTCCAGGTATCTCTTGACTTCCTAGAAAAAGACATCTTTTTTGGATGTTAGTTCCAGAACATCTTGTAAGTCTTCACAGAACCGTTCAATTTCAGCTTCTTCAGCATTACTGCTCAGGGCATAGACTTAGGTTACTGTGATATTGAATGGTTTGCCTTGTAAACAAACAGAGATCATTCTGTCATTTTTGAGATTGCATCCAAGTACTGCATTTCAGACCCTTTCGTTGACTATAATGGTTACTCCATTTCTTCTAAGGAATTCTTGCCCACGGTAGTAGATAAAATGGTCATCTGAGTTAAATTTACCCATTTCAGTCCATTTTAGTTTGCTGATTCCTAAAATATCGACATTCACTCTTGCCATCTCCTGTTTGACCACTTCCAATTTGTCTTGATTCATGGACCTAACATTCCAGGTTCCTATGCAATATTGCTCTTTACAGCATTGGACTTTACTTCCATCACTAGTCACATCCACAACTGAGTGCTGTTTATTCTTTGGCTCCATCTCTTCACTCTTTCTGGAGTTATTTCTCCACGCATCTCCAGCAGTATATTGGGCACCTACTGACCTGGGGAGTTCATCTTTCAGTGTCTTATCCTTTTGCTTTTTCATACTGTTCATGGGGTTCTCAAGGCAAGAGTACTGAAGTGGTTTACCATTCCCTTCTCCAGTGGACCACATTTTGTCAGAACTCTCCACCATGACCCACCAATCTTGGGTGGCCCTACACGGCATAACTCACAGTTTCATTGAGTTAGACAAGACTGTGGTCCATGTGATCAAATTGGTTAGTTTTCTGTGACTGTGGTTTTCAATCTGTCTGCCTTCTGTTGGAGAAGGATAAGAGGCTTATGGAAGTTTCCTGATGGGAGAGACTGACTGAGAGGGAAACTGGGTCTTGTTCTGATGGGTAGGGCCATGCTCAGTAAATATTTAATCCAATTTTCTGTTGATGGGCTGGGCTGTATTCCCTCCCTGTTATTTGACTTGAGGCCAAACTATGGTGGAGGTAATGAAGATAATGATGACCTCCTTCAAAAGGTCCCATACTCAGCTAATTTCCAAGTTTTGTGTTTCACCTTCTCCACAGCATTTCAAACCTTCTGAAATGACTTAAGCTTCTTAAATGGTGTGTTTTATTCCTGGGAAAAGAGCAGTTATATGGATACTTGGGTACTCTAGACAAAACCTGCCAGTGAAGATGGGCCTGGGGTCCCAATCATCCAGACATACTTCAAGGAGTCCGCATCATCCAGAAGACTTGCTTCCTTAGTCTGGGTCTCCTGGGGTGCAAGCTGTCACGCTGGGCCCTGCAGTCCCTGGCTTTAATCATTGGGAAATAGCTTAAGGGAATTTAAAAACAAAAGTAACAAAAGACCACAGACTATTGCCTACTTCTGTGTCACCATATTCTACAAAATGCAAGTTACTGAAGGCAGTTTTCCTAAGTATAGGGTTCAAGGAGTTTACTAATCAAAAACTGATTTTAAAAAGTAGCCAATGACTCAGAATATATAATTCTGATATTGATGAAAATACACTAGTATATTAAATTTTTCATCCTCCTCAAAAACACTCTGTAGGACAGAAGATATGTCTCTACAACAGTAATTACTTTATGACAAATCTCATTTATAATTTGGCAATTTACCTAATTTAAAACCATTAAAATTCTTTGAAACAACTAATTATCCATTCCCAAAACAAATACATTCAGAATTCTTAAAGGAAAAGATGAGTATAACTGGGAGAAGACAAATGTACTGGAAGAGCTGAGACTTGAAATAGGCCTGGAGAGTTGGATACAACTGAGAGAGGCCAGAAGGTATAAAGGAAGGTAGACACAGAATGAAGAGTGAAGAATCAGAGCACAAGACTGACTTCTGAGGACAGAGAGATTCACCTGACCAGAGTAAGGTGTGGTTCGGAGGAAAGTGAAATACAAAGATGAATAAAATGCAAGAAGGTGATATAAGGCCTTTAAAGCAAAGTAGAAAAGAAAGGGCGCAACGCAATAGGAGAGCAATTACATATTTGAGTTCAGAAATGTCATGATGGAATGATGTTTTGGAATCCTAAGTGTAGAGGTACAAGTACATAGAACAAATTGAAGAGTACTTTGAAGAATGAAAATGAACTAGGATCTTATTGTCGAATTACAAGTATTAGGTGATTAAGAACTAGGATGGTGTGCTGGCAATCACCAAAGCTAATGGAGCAAGAAAGGTCACGAAAACATCAAAGGCCAGTAGAGTCATCTAACAGATAAATACACATATGGTAAAATGAGAAGAGCATAGACTGTGGACCATGTTTGAATCTTTACTTCACTATTTATTAACTCCATGACAATATTAAAGTCACATAATCCCTTGAAAATTTTTATTTCTTCATCTGTAAAATAGACACAAAAATACCTACCTAACATAAATATAAGAAATAAATGAGAGAATGCATACAAAACACCTGGTAATAAATAAATAAATAAATAATGGATGTTACAATTAAAAGACCATAGGATAAGCAAATGTGGAATTTTTGTAATTTCCCACCATGACCAGACATGTCTTCAATGATGCTCTCCCTCATCCTAATAGACATATTCTAGTGGAAAGAACTGAATTATGGGGTCCCATTTGGTAAATGAATACTTTTAATCATCACTTGCAAAAATATGTTATTTTCTGTTCTGCTTCTTGCCATTACTCTTTTTCAAGCCAATGGCTGCAAAGCAAGTAAGTGCTTGGCAGGATGAACCAAACAGATGGAATTTCAAGAATATCTAGATACTGACAAATGAAGAAAACAAAATTTGTAATATTGATTAGTTTTTGCTTCAAGTACTCCAGGTATTCTTCACTGAGTGTCTTGTGCACTTTTTAGAAAGATAAAGATAACAGATTCTGCTGATTTTTTCTGCAGCTAGACTATTTTCATATAAATAGGCTATGGACCATATAAAGATATTAATACTAACATACCAGAAAAGCCAAGTTCGCCTCATCTTTGCTATTGAAGACCCCTTGTCTCTCACCTTTTATGCTGAACAGTTCTTCAACAGCTCAGAGTACATATGTTAACTTTTACCTGAAATGAACATAGCTACAACTTCTGCTCTATTGTTGTTGTTGTTGTTCATCGCTCAGTCGTATTCAACTTTTTGCGACCCCATGGACTGCAGCAGCAGGCTTCGCTGTCCTCCACCAACTCCCGAAACTTGCTCAAACTCACGTCCATTGAGTCAGTGATGCCATTCAACCATCCCAACCTCTATTGTCCCCTTCTCCTCCTGCCCTCAATGCTTCCCAGCATCAAGGTATTTTCTGATAAGTCAACTCTTCACATCAGGTGGCCAAAAGTATTGGAGATTCAGCTTCAGCATCAGTCCTTCCAATGAACATTCAGGACTGATTTCCTTTAGGATGGACTGGTTGGATCTCCTTGCAGTCCAAGTGACCCTCAGGAGTCTTCTCCAGCACCACAGTTCAAAAGCATCAATTCTTCTGTGCTCAGCCTTCTTTATGGTCCAACTCTCACATCCATACGTGACCACTGGAAATATCATAGCCTTGACTAGACGGACCTTTGTTGACAAAGTAATGTCTCTGCTTTTTAATATGCTATCTAGGTTGATCATAACTTTTCTTTCAAGGAGAAAGTGTGTTTTAATTTCATGGTTGCAGTCACCATCTGCAGTGATTTTGGAGCCCCAAAAAATAAAGTCTGTCACTGTTTCCATTGTTTCCCCATCTATTTGCCATGAAGTGATGGGACCAGATGCCATGATCTTCATTTTTTGAATGTTGAGTTTTAAGTCAGCTTTTTCACTCTCCTATTTCACCTTCATCAAGAGGCTCTTTAATTCCTCTTCACTTTTCGCCATTAGGGTGGTGTCATCTGCATATCTGACGTAATTGATATTTCTTCCAACAATCTGGCCTGTTAGTATTCCAGAAACAAATACCAATGTCTTTCAAAAATTTGAATGGAAGGTATGACTTTCCCATGTGCCATAGCAAACAAGCCTTGATTTTATAATATATAATTAGTTCCTGTACTATAACAATTTTCCTTTATCCACTCTTACCAGCACAAGTAAATTTCTCATTGTAAATAATTTAAAGTCTTAGACAAGACCTTTAAATAATATTCTCTTAAAAAGAGTATTTTGATGAAGCTTTACTCAACACCTCTATCACAAAGAGGTATTAAAAGTGTGTCTTATTTTAAAAGTTGGCAGTTCATTCCCATCTTACTTTCAAGAAATAGAAGAAAAAGGTGATTCTGTATAGGACAATGTCTTAAACTATTGCTTAGTTTCATGTAGTTTTTAATATTTTTAATTGTATCTTTAGCATCAGGTTTTTAGGTGCCTTTTTTTAATAAGTTACAGATATGCAACCATCAACAGAATCAAAATCTAGAATGTTTACATTATTCCATAAATTTCCTTGTGCCCCCTATATCATTAATCTCTTCACTTGTCCCAACCCAAGGTAGGTATCCACTGCTCTTTTTTCTGTCCCAGTAGTTTTTACTTGTCTGAGTATCATGTAAATTGAATAATACAGTATGTTTGTCTTTGTATCTGGACCTTTTCTCTTAAGATAATGCTTGTGAGATTCATCTATGTTGCTGCAAAAGTACTTGGTTCCTTTTTTGCTGTGTAATACTTCATTGTATGGATACATCACAGTTTGTTCATATTTTCAGTAGTTTATGGACGTTAAGAAAATGTTGTTACTGTTGTTTGCAGTTTTGGAGAATATGAATAAAGCTACTATAAATATTCACCTAGAGCTTTGTGTAGACATATGCTTTCATTTCTCTTGGGTAAAAGCCTTGAGTGGGATTTCTAAGTCAAATAACAACTATATGTTTAATTTAATCTCCAAACTATACAAGCAGCTCATGCAGCTCAGTACCAGAAAATGAACAACCCATTCAAAAGTGGGCCAAAGAACTAAACAGACATTTATCCAAAGAAGACATACAGATGGCTAATAAATACATGAAAAGATGCTCAACATCACTCATTATCAGAGAAATGCAAATCAAAACCACAATGAGGTATCATCTCATGCCCGTCAGAATGGCTGCCATCAAAAAGTCTACAAACAATAAATCCTGGAGAGGGTGTGGAGAAAAGGCAACCCTCTTACAGTGTTGGTGGGAATGCAAACTGGTACAGCCACTATGGAAAACCGTGTGAACATTCCTTTAAAAATTGGAAATGGAACTGCCATATGACCCAGCAATCCCACTGCTGGGCATACACACTAAGGAAACCAAAATTGAAAGAAACACATGAACCCCAGTGTTCACTGCAGCATTGATTACAATAGCCAGGACATGGAAGCAACTTAGATGTCCACCAGAAGACAAATGGATAAGGAAGTTGTGGTACATATACACAATGGAGTATTACTCAGCTATAAAAAAAGAACACATTTGAGTCAGTTCTAATGAGGTGGATGAAACTGGAGCCTAGTATACAAGTGAAATAAATCAGAAAGGGAAGCACCAATACAGTATATTAACACATATATTTGGAACTTATAAAGACGGTAATGATGACCCTATAGGCAAGACAGCAAGAGAGACACAGTTGTAAACAACAGACTTTTGGACTGTGTGGGAGAAGGTGAGGGTGGGATGATATGAGAGAATAGCATTGAAACATGAATATTACCATAACCAGTCCATCATAAAGGAGATCAGTTCTTAGTGCACATTGGAAGGACTGATGCTGAAGCTGAAACTCCAATATTTTGGCCACCTGATGCAAAGACCTGACTCATTGGAAAAGATCCTGATGCTGGGAAAGATTGAAGGTGGGAGGAGAAGGGGACGACGGAGGATGAGATGGTTGGATGGCATCACTGACTCAATGGACATGAGTTTGGGTAAACTCCGGGAGTTGGTGATGGACAAGGAGGCCTGACGTGCTGCGGTCCGTGGGATCACAAAGAGACAGACACAACTGAGCTACTGAACTGGACTGAAAATAGATGACCAGTGGAAGTTTGATGCATGAAGTAGGGCACTGAAAGCCAGTGCTCTGGGACAACCCAGAATGATGGGGTGGGGAGGGAGGTAGTATGGAGGGTTCAGAATGGGGGACACATGTGCACCCATGGCTGACTCATGTCAATGTATGGCAAAAACCACCACAATATTGTAAAGTAATTATCCGCCAATTAAAATAAATTAATTAATTATTTTTAAAAAACTGTTTTCCAAATTAGCTGTGCAATTTGGCATTCCCATCAGCAACCTATGACTATTCCAGTTGCTCCATATCCTTTTCAGCACTTAGTTACTTTTTATCTTTTAGCCCTTTTAGTAAGTGTGTAGCAGTATCTCATTGAGGTTCTATTTTGCATTTCCCTGTTAGCTAATGATGCTGAAAATCAATTCATATGTTTATTTGCATTTGTAGTTCTCTGATAAAGTGTTCAATTCATTTGCCTTTTTAAAAAATTGGTTAGTTGTTTTTTTATTATTAAGTTGTAAGACTTTATACAATAGTTCTGAATCCAATTCCATTACCAAGAATGTGTTTTGTAAATGTCTTTTTCTCAAGTGGGAACTTACCTTTTTATTTTTCTTAACATGATAATGAAGTTTTTCTGAAGAAATCTCAATTGTTCATTTTTTCTTATGATTTTTTTTGTATGTGTATTGTCTAAGAAATATTTTCCTCATCCAAGGCCACAAAGATAGTTTTCTTATGTTTTCTTCTAGAAATTTTATAGATTTAGGTCGTGCCTTTAGATCTAATATATATTTCTAGTTAATTGTTACAAATGGCATGAGAAATGGGTTGACATTAATTTCCAGCACTTTATGGGGTATTCAATACCACATATTGAAAAAACTATCCTTCTTCCATTGAATTATCGTGCCATCCATGTCTCTATTTCTTGAGTCTTTGTCCTGTTCCAGTGATCTATATGTCTGACCTTTCACCAAAACTATCCATGTTAGTTTCTGTAGAATTAGAGAGATATTTTAAATAATGAAGTGTTATCCACTTTGTCTTTTTCAAAGCTATTTTTACTATTCCAGGACCTCTGCTTCTCCATATACATTTTAGAATGAACCTGATAATCTCTACACAAAATCCTGCTACGGTTTTTGTTGGAATTGCATTGAGTCACTAGATCAAATTGAGGAGAACTGGAATTTTCGCCATGCTAAATCTTCCATCTATGAGCACCCCTCTTATTGGAGTCTTTGATTTTTCTCAACTGTGCTGTTAATTTTCAGTGTGCAAATAATGCAAATGACTTTCCAGTTTTATCCTTAAGTGTTTCATGTTTCTCAATGTTATTTAAAATGGTACTGCTTTTTTAAAATTTGATTTCCAACTTTTTCCTGCAAATTTCATAAGCAGGGAAATGCAGCAGATTTTTGTATCCTGAGACCTTGCTAAACTCACATATTAGTTCTTAAAATTTTCTTGTAGATTATTTGGGCCCTTCTGTGTGGACACTGGGCTTCCCAGAGGGCTCAGTGGTAAAGAATCTGCCTGCCAAGCAAGAGACTCAGATTTGATCCCTGGGTTATGAAATCCCCTGGAGGAGGAAACGGCAACACTCTCCAGTATTCTTGCCTGAAAAATTCCAAGGACAGAGGAGCCTGGTGGGCTATATAAAGGTCCACGGGGCACAAGAGAGTTGGACATGACTTAGTGACTAAAACAATAACAACAGCAGTGCAATATGTGGACACTAGGTCTTCAGATGGGAATGGTTTTATTTCTTTGTGTTTAATCTGTATACCTTTTATTTCTTACTGCATTATTGCACTGGCTAGGAATTTTTAATAGGAGTGGTGAGAATGGACATTCTATACTTGTTCAAGAACTTAGGGGTAAAGAATTCAGCTTTCCACCATTCAATTCAGTTCAGTCACTAAGTCGTGTCTGACTCTTTGCAGCCCCATGGACTGCAGCATTCCAGGCTTCCCAATCCATCACCAACTCCTGTAGTTTACTCAAACTCATGTTCATTGAGTCGGTGATGCCATCCAACCATCTCATCCTCTGTCGTCCCCTTCTCCTCTTGCCTTCAATCTTTCCCAGCATCAGGGTCTTTTCAAATGAGTCAGTTCTTTGCATCAGGTGGCCAAACTGATGCTGAGCTTCAGCTACACCATAAGTCCTTCCAATGAATATTCAGGACTGATTTCCTTTAGGATGGACTGGTTGGATCTCCTTGCTGTCCAAGAGATTCTCAAGTCTTTTCCAATATCACAGTTCAAAAGCATCAATTCTTCAGTGCTCAGCTTTCTTTATATTCCAACTCTCACATCCATTCATGACTACTGGAAAAACCATAGCTTTGACTAGATGGATCTTTGTTGGCAAAGTAATGTCTCTGCTTTTTAACATGCTCTCTAGGTTGGTCATAACTTTTCTTCCAAGGAGCAAGCATCTTTTAATCTCATGGCTGCAGTCACCATTTGCAGTGATTTTGGAGCCCCCCAAAATAAAGTCTCTCGCTGTTTCCATTGTTTCCCCATTTATTTGCCATGAAGTGATGGGACCAGATGCCATGATCTTAGTTTTCTGAATGATGAGCTTTAAGCCAACTTTTTCACTCTCCTCTTTCACTTTCATCAAGAGCCTCTTTAGTTCTTCTTCATGAGGTACTATATTAACTGTAGTTTTATAATAAATTTCTCTAAAGAGATTGAGGATGTTTTCTTCTATTCCGAAATTCCTGAGAATTTTGTCATGAATGAATGTTGTTCAGTCACTCAGTCATGTCTGACTCTTTGGGAACCCATAGACTGCAGCATGCCCTGCTTCCCTGTCTTTCACCATCTCCTGGAACTTGCTCAAACTGATGCCCATTGAGTCCATGATGCCATCTAACCATGTCTTCCTCTGTCATCCCCTTCTCCTCCTGCCTTCAATCTTTCCCAGCATCAAGGTCTTTTTCAATGAACAGTTCTTCACATCAGGGTGCCAAAGTATTGGAGTTTCAGCATCAGTCCTTACAATGAATATTCAGAATTGATTTCTTTTAGGGATTAACTGGTTTGATCTCCTTGCAGTCCAAGGAACTCTCAAGAGTCTTCAACACCACAGTTCAAAAACCTCAGTTCTTCAGTGCTCAGCCTTCATGGATGTTAAATACAGTTAAATATTTTTTTCTGTATCCATTGAGATGCTCATTAAGTTTCTGTCTTTCAATGTTGTAAATTACATTGTGTAAATTACATTGACTGATTTTCAAATATTGAACTAAACTTGCTTCCCCTCAGATCACAATTTATTATCTTTTATATATACGGATGGGTTTAATTTTCAAGTTTTTTTAAGGATTTTTGTGCCTATGTTCAATAATAAATGTATTCTGTAGTTTTGCTCTGTTGTTTTTTTTTTTTCCAATTATTAGTATCAGGGTAATGCTAGCCTCATGAAATCATTTGGGAAATTTTTCTCTTCTATTTTCTTGAAAATTTGTAATAAAATTAATATTATTTCTTCCAAAAATGTTTAATAGGCTTCACCTATGAAACCATAAAGTATTGGAATTTTTATGTTTAGACTGTCTTAACAATGAATTTAATTTCTTTAATAGGTATAGATGTACTAGGGCTATCTATTTATTCTGGAATAAATTTTGATAGTTTCTGTTTTTTTAGAGAATTTACCCATTTCATCTAAGTTATCGATTTATTGGCATAAAGTTGTTCATAATATTCTCTTATTGCCCTCCTAAGGTCTGAATTTTCTGTAATGATGTCCTCTCATTCCAAGTACTGGTAATTTGTATCTTTTTAAATTTTTTAATCAGTTTCCTAGAGGTTTACATATTTTATCTTTTCCAAAAACCAACTTTGGGGTTTATAGGCTGTTTCTATTGTTTTTCTTTTCTTATCTTCATTATTTTCTTCCTTCTTCTTAGTTTAGGTTTGATTGGCACTTCTTTACTACTTTTCTAAAGTGAAGCATATATTATTGTTTTGAAACTGTTTTTGGTTTCTAATCAAAGAATTTAATGCTATAAATTTTCCTCTAATCACTACTTTGACTCAGTCTCATAAATTTTGATACATTCTGTTTTCATTTTCATTCAATTAAAAATATCTTCTAATTTCCCTTGTGGCTTCCTTTCTTATAACTGAGTTGTTTAGAAGAATATTGTTTAATTTTAAAACATTAGGGAATTTTCTATATATCATTCTCTTACTGGTTTACAGTTTAATTCCACTGTGACCCTGGAACATACTTTGTGTAATTTCAATTTTTAAAAATGAATTAAAGTTTATTTTCAGCTCAGAATATGTCTTTATCATCTTGTTCAATGTTCTCTGTTTGTTAAAGTTGTTCTTTACTTTCTCCCTCTCTCTCTGCTTTCTTTGGATTAGACAATTATTTTTTTATAATTTTATTTCATCTTCACTATTGGATTATTAGTTATACCTCTCTTTTTGTGGGGGACTGGCCATAGGTTTTGCAAACATACCTTTTTATCTTATCACAATCTATTGTTACATAATGTTATACCATTTTATGCTTAGCATAAAATTCTTACAGCAATATTCTTCCAATTCCCTCTTCTTATCCTTTGTATTATTTTTGTCAAACATCCATTTTTACATCTTTTATACTCTCCAATAATATATTTTTATTCTTTTGCTTTAGGCAGTCTGTTATCTTCTAAAATGATTAAATATTTTTAAATCTTTTAAATTTAACTTAGGTTTTATCATTACCTCTGCTCTTTATTTTTGTACATGTGTAGACACAAGTTTCCATTTGGTTTTATAATACCTAAGAACTTCCTCTTTATTTCCTTGAGTGCTGGCACATTGTTAATATATTCTCTGAGTTTTATCTTTAGTTCACTTCTATTTTGAAATACATATTCTCTCAGTATAGAATGCTGAGTCAACAATTTCTTTTTCTTTAGCATTTAAAGATGTTAATTCAGTGGGTTTTGGCTTACATAGTTTTGGTAAATATTTTGGTGTAATCCTTATTTTTCTTCTTCTGTATGAAATGTTTCTTTCTTCTCTAGCTTCTTTAAAGATTTTCTCTTTGTCTTTGGTTTTCATTACTTTCACTCTGACATGTCTAGGTGTGGTTTGGTTTTGTTGTATTTTGGTATTTATCTTCCTTAACATTCTTTGAGTTTTCAAATTTGTGGTTCAATCTCTTAGTTCTTTGAGGGGAGAGGGAATTCGCAGACAGTTTACTCTTCAAATATATCTTCTGCTCAATTTTCTATCTGTCCTCCCTCTGGAATTATACATACATTAGACTACACAATGTTGTGCAGATTTTAAGTTCAACTATGTTTATTACTCATTCTTTTTTTTTCTCTTTTTGTCTTTCAGCTTGGATAATTTCTATTGTCCACTGTTTAACTTTCTTCCCTAGGCTGTGTCCAGTCTAATGATGGGTCCATCAGGTCAACTCTTCATCTCTGATACCATGTTTTCATTTCAGCATTCCCACTTGACCTTTTATTATAGTTTTCATGTTACTAAATTTCCCAACTGTTCATGCATATTGTTCACATTTTCTACCAGTTTTCTAATATACTAATAATCATTATTTTTTAATCCTTTTCTGATAGTTTGAACATCTCTGTCACATCTAATTCTCATTCTGCTAATTGCTTTATCTCTTGACAGAGGGCTGTCTATTCTTGTTACTTTTAATATATGTCCTATATTTTTTATAATTAAATGTTAGACGTTTTGTAGAAGAATAGTAGAGACTGAAGGAAATAGTATTTATTCCTAGAAATGAGCATCTATCTTCTGCTATGAAGTGATTAGAATGGGATTATGAGCCAATCTAGTCAGGAATTGAGCGGATCTGGGGTTTTGTTGTTGCTAGTTAACCTGAATTTCAGTATATCTCAGTTTTCACATTCCTCTAGCAGTAGACTGATGTCACTTTGGGTTCAGAGTGAGGGCTAGAGTGCCAAATGGTTTTTCTCAGTGTTCTTGCTTTCCCATCAGCTTTCAGCATAGCACAAAACCCATACTCCCATGGGATCTGCCCCCATGCTCTGTCTCTCCTTTAGTAATGGATTGCTGCTGCTTATTATTCACCATTAGGTTCATGGAGAAGGCAGGGAAGTTCTCTCTTGTCCTGGGCCAGTCTCAGTCATAGGTAGGCTCTCCATGCCTGGGTCTTCTCAGCATTTCTACTCCTCCCAACTATGGCAGCAAAACTCTGCCTTGTAATTACAGTCATATTTGGATGGGAGTTTTCTCCTCTCCCCCAGAAGTAGCAGATCTCTACTTAAATATCTCTAAATATAAGGTCTCTAAATATATGATTCTCGACCCAATCTGAATTCCAGCAGCCCTCCTAGGGGTGGGGGCTTTGAGAGATTTTCCTCTCTTTTCTCCAACAGCAACAGGTTTATGCTCAATTCCTAAGAGATTCTTCCCTGTCCCTCCCAGAAACAGAGAAGTTTTGTTTCTACTTTTCTTCCTGAAGCAATACTTGTACATAAAAGAGAAGATCTGCTCCTCTTTCCTGGCCAGGCTTTTTCTTCACAGGAAAGAAGGGTGCAGGAAAGCAGATTTATACCTGCTGCCCTCCCCCTGCCCCCTCACAGCAGCCAATCACCCTTCACACCTAAACCATTGAGAGGGACTTTCCAGTTGTCTTCCCCTCCCCCAATTTTTCTTCTGAGGAATCAGCCGAGGTCCGTGGAGAAAAACTTCTGAGTGAATGTAAACTCTCTCTGCGTCTGTTGCCCTGTTTGTTCCCCCATGAGATCTTTCCAACTGATGGCTTTCCTGATGTGTCAGTTTGGCAAGGATACAGTTATCTGTTATTTAACCAAACCCTAACTTCATTGTTGATGTAAAGGAAGTTTTCAGATATAAGTAAGATCCATAATCAGTTAACTTAAATAAGGGAAATATCTCAGATAGTCTAGGTGGACTGATTTAATTCATTAGAAGGCTTATTGTCACCAATACAAGAATTTCCTTCTTTTTATGGCCATTTTATATTTTCGCATTTTTAATCCATTCATCCATCAACAGACACTTAGGTTATTTCCATATCTTGGCTATTGTGAATAATACAGCAATAGACATAGAAGTGCAGATATCTCTTTGAGATAGTTATTTTATTTCCCTGAAATATATACCTAGAAATGGGAATACTATATCATATGACAATTTTAGTTTTAGTTTTTTGAGAAATCTACATATTTTGAAAAATCTATGTTTTCCATAATGGCTGTACCAATTTACATTCTCACCAATGGTATACAAGAGTTCCCTTTTCTCCACATCCCATGGCACTGGATAACTTGTCTATTTGACAACAAACCTTCTATCAGGCATGAAGAGACATCTCATTGCGATTTTGATTAACATTTCCCTGATGATTAGTGATGTAACTTTTCCTATAACTGTTGGCCATTCATGTCTTTTTTTTTTTGAAAAGTGTCCATTCTGGTCCTTTGCCCTGCCATTTGTGACAACATGGATGAAACTAGAGGACATTATGCTAAGTGAAATAAGCCAGACACACAAAGACAAATATTGTGTGAGATCACTTATAAATGGAATCTAACAAAGTCACAGAAGCAGAGAATAGAATGGTACTTGCCAAAGGCTTGAGTGAAAGAAATGAGGAGGTGTTGATCAAAGGGTATTAACTTTCAGTTATAAGATTCTGGGGACCTAATGTACAGAGTGGTGACTATAGTTAATAAAACTGTGCTATGTACTTGATACTTGAAATTTGATGAAAGAGTAAATCTTAAGTATTCTCACCACACACAACACAAAAAGAATGGTAACCAGGTGAGGTGATGAATGTGTTAATTACCTTGAATCTAGTTACCATTTCATATTGTATAGATATAGAAAATCATGATGCTATATATCTTAAATATACACACTCTTTATTTGCCAATTATGCCTCAATAAATCTTGAGAGAAAACAAAATATTTCTCCCTGTAGACAGCAAGTGACTGTGACTTGTGGGTTTCATGCTGACCATGATCTTTGCTTCATGAAGATCTGCATTATGGATTTCAAACTTTCTTAAACAGCTCCCACAATCACCTGACACAATTCCTTGAGATAGGTAGATAGGTGTTAGTCTGGCTACCCCAGTGGCTCAGACTTCAAAGAATCTGCCTCGGAAAGTATAAATTGGTAATAGATAGACAACTAGATATTGTTCTATTTGTTTTTCTTCTTTGGTTGAGCCTTGACTGATATAGTCCAAGATGTCAATAATCTTACATTTTGATGAGGACACCAACAATAAAAAAGAAATATATCAAGAAGTGATAAATAATAAGAAGAAAAGTGAAGTAAGGTAAATGCCTAGATGAGATAGAGGCTGCCATCTTAAATAGGAGGTCAAGGAAGTATTCTTGATAATATGATTCTTGGGTGGAACCCTGAATGAAGTGAGAAAGCAAACAAAGTTCTACTTTTATTTGAAAGGAAAGCATGTCTAGAACAATAAGTGCAAAGCTCATGAGGTGATGGAACACTTAGTATATTTGTGGAAAAGAAGAAAGGAAGGGCTGACAATCAGGCAGCAAGATGGAAGATAAAGGAGTTAAGATCAGACAGACTCCAAGAGCAAATCATGAAAAGGTCTTAGAGGCTTTAGGTCTTACTCTAAATGATATATGAGACTCTGCAGGGTTGTGGGTAGTGCAGGTTGGAAGTACCTGGATGCCAGGTGGAAAACAGAACATAACATAGAAGAGAGGAAGCAGAGAGAGCAATTGGGAAGCTATTACAATATTTCAGGAAATGGGTGAGAGAAGTTTGGTCTAGAGTGATACAAAAGGAGGAGGGTAGTCAGAACTCAGTGTATTTTGACAGTAGAAATCAGAGGTTTACTGAAGGATCTGAATGAAGATTTTGAGAAAAAGCAAAGCAAGGAGAATGACACTACACTTTTGAGCCTCAGCTTCACTCCCTTGAGAGGCTTTCCCTGGTTTCCCAAGTCCATGCTCTTTAGACATCAAAGTGATTGTCACACCACCCTATATGTGCCTATTTAATTCCTATAATCCACTCAAAGAGCTTCCCTTGTGGCTCAGACAGCAAAGCATCTGCCTGCCATGCAGGAGACCTGGGTTCGATCCCTGGGTTGGGAAGATCCCCTGGAGAAGGAAATGGCACCCCACTCCAGTACTTTTGCCTGGAAAATCCCATGGATGGAGGAGCCTGGTAGGGTACAGTCCATGGGGTCTCAAAAGAGTTGGACACAACTGAGTGACTTCACTTTCACTTTCACTTTCAATCCACTAAAGATTGCAAGCCTCTCCAGAGAAGACTATCAATGTCTTCTTCATCACTATATCTCTAGACCTGCTTTAGTACCTTGTAGATACTCAAAAGCATTTATTAAATGAATTACTGGCTTTTTCTTTTATATTTGCAGTACAGATTTAGGAAATTTTATAACTATTAATTTCAACCTATTATTATATTTGATATTAAATACAATCTATTTCATCACATTTCATTTTCATAAATTTGTCAACCACTTATCATTTATTTTCACTGTTGTTTACCCTTTCCAGTGTATCTATGGAGGGTTTATTGTTTTTTTCATAAATTTGGGTGAAATGTTTTTATATATTGCAGATATTATCTAATCTGTGATACTTGTAGAAATGTTCATTATTTGTGGTTTGTATTCCCAATTCTCATATTTTTGATGTACAGAAATATATTTTATTTTCATTTTTATGAGGTCAAATTTATTGATAATTTCCCTTAGACTTTCTTTAAAAGTTCTGTTATACCTACGAAGCAAATACATATCCTTTGTCATTCTTCAGGTTTTTATGGCTATATTTCTTAAATTATCCTTTTTTTCTCCTAGGATTTTATATGTAATAGAAAAGTATTTACTAAATTGACCTTTCTCTAAAAATGCAAAGTAATTGAAAAGGTCAGTGAGTTTTAACCTGAGAAATTTCCTTTTGAATCTCTCAAGGCCAGGTGTTATATATTCTGAATTATTTTTTAAATAGTAACTATACAGTAGAAGTAAGAAATAGATTTAAAGGACTAGAGCTGATAGACAGAGTGCCTGATGAACTATGGATGGAGGTTCGTGACATTGTACAGGAGACAGGAATCAAGACCATCCCCAAGAAAATGCAAAAAGGCAAAATGGCTGCCTGAGGAGGCCTTACAAATAGCTGTAAAAAGACAGGAAGCGAAAAGCAAAGGAGAAAAGGAAAGATATTCCCATTTGAATGCAGAGTTCCAAAGAATAGAAAGGAGAGATAAGAAAGCCTTCCTCAGCGATCAATGCAAAGAAATAGAGGAAAACAACAGAATGGGAAAGACTAGACATCTCTTCAAGAAAATTAGAGATACCAAGGGAACATTTCATGCAAAGATGGGCTCAATAAAGGACAGAAATGGTAGGGACCTAACAGAAGCACAAAATATTAAGAAGAGGTGGCAAGAATACACAGAAAAATTGTACAAAAAAGATCTTCAAGACCCAGATAATCACGATGGTGTGATCACTCACCTAGAGCCAGACATCCTGGAATGTGAAGTCAAGTGGGACTTAGGAAGCATCACTATGAGCAAAGCTAGGGGAGGTGATGGAATTCCAGTTGAGCTATTTCAAATTCTGAAAGATGATGCTGTGAAAGTGCTGCATTCAATATGCCAGCAAACATGGAAAACTCAGCAGTGGTCACAGGACTGGAAAAGGTTAGTTTTCATTCCAATCCCAAAGAAAAGCAATGCCAAAGACTGCTCAAACTACCGCACAATTGCACTCATCTCACACGCTAGTAAAGTAATGCTTAAAATTCTCCAAGCCAGGCTTCAGCAATACGTGAACCGTGAACTTCCAGATGTTCAAGCTGGTTTTAGAAAAGGCAGAGGAACCAGAGATCAAATTGCCAACATCCATGGGATCATCGAAAAAGTAAGAGAGTTCCAGAAAAACATCTACTTCTGCTTGATTGACTATGCCAAAGCCTTTGACTGTGTGGATCACAATAAACTGTGGAAAATTCTGAAAGAGATGAGAATACCAGACCACCTGACTTGCCTCTTGAAAAACCTATATGCAGGTCAGGAAGCAACAGTTAGAACTGGACATGGAACAACAGACTGGTTCCAAATAGGAAAAGGAGTACGTCAAGGCTGTATATTGTCACCCTGCTTATTTAACTTATATGCAGAGTACATCATGAGAAACGCTGGGCTGGAGGAAGCACTAGCTGGAATCAAGATTGCCAGGAGAACTATCAATAACCTCAGATATGCAGATGACACCACCCTTATGGCAGAAAGTGAAGAAGAACTAAAGAGCCTCTTGATGAAGGTGAAAGAGGAGAGTGGAAAAAGTTGGCTTAAAGCTCAACATTCAGAAAACTAAGATCATGGCATCTGGTTCCATCACTTCATGGCAGACAGATGGGGAAAGAGTGGAAACAGTGGCAGACTTTATTTTTTTGGGCTCCAAAATCACTGCAGATGGTGATTGCAGCCATGAAATTAAAAGATGCTTACTCCTTGGAAGGAAACTTATGACCAACCTAGACAGCATATTAAAAAGCAGAGACATTACTTTACCAACAAGTTTCGTCTAGTCGAGGCTATGGTTTTTCCAGTGGTCATGTATGGATGTGAGAGTTGGACTACAAAGAAAGCTGAGCACCAAAGAATTGATGCTTTTGAACTCTGGTGTTGGAGAAAACTCTTGAGAGTCCCTTGGACTGCAAGGAGATCCAACCAGTCCATCCGAAAGGAGATCAGTCCTGGGCGTTCATTGGAAGGACTGATGTTGAAGCTGAAACTCGAATGCTTTGGCCACCTGATGCGAAGAGCTGACTCATTGTAAAAGACCCTGATGCTGGGAAAGATTGAGGGCAGGAGGAGAAGTGGATGACAGAGGATGGGATGGCTGGATGGCATCACCAACTCGATGGACATGGGTTTGGGTGGTCTCAGGGAGTTGGTGATGGACAGGGAGGCCTGGCGTGCTGCGGTTCATGGGGTCTCAAATAGTCAGACACAACTGAGCAACTGAACTGAACTGAACTGAACTGAATATCCTTATTGTTTCCAAAACAATACCAGCTGTCCTTGCAGACAATAGTAAAACATGGAATAATAGCATTCTTTATTTTAAAAGGTGTATCAATACATATCAGATGTTTATTTGAACTGTTTTACTGAAAGATTTAGAGTCTATGAGCAAATAGCACTTTTTAGTTTTTCTAAATAAACTTTCCAGTTCCTAAGGACTCCAAAACTGGTATAGCTAAAAGCAAGAATTTTATTTGGCATAGCTATGCTTTGTGTTAGTCACTCAGTTTTGTCTGACTCTTTTTGACCCCAGGTTCTTTTCGACCAGGCTCCTCTGTCCAAAGGATCTCCCAGGTAAGATACTGGAGTGGGTGGTTCATGCTCCAGGGGAATCTTCCCGACCCAGGGATTAAACCCGGGTCTCCCACATTGCAGGCAGGTTCTTTACCGTCTGAGCCACCAGGGAACCCCTAGCTATGCTTTAGGACTAGGCAATTTCTAGGCATTGATATATGCTCAACATAGGCTAATTTGATATAATTCTGCTCATTTTACCTATGACCTAAATAAGGTTTAACTCAATTCTTTAATAGCATAACTCTAGTCCACTGAAACATTTTTATTTTAGCACAGCCACAAATAATTGAACAAACTTTCTTAGCTTTTGTCTGCCTATTTAAAAACCAAAGAGCACTGTAATGTGTGTGCGTGTGTGTGTGTGTGTGTGTGTGTGTGTGTGCTCAGTTGCTCAGTCAAGCACTCTTACTGTGGGGACTAAAAATGTACAAACATAAGAAAATTTTTCAAACTTTAGAAACTAATAATAAATTTGAGGGCAAAAGTTGACTACTATACCAAATGTAAGACTTTACATAGTTCAGGACCTAAATCCCTAGAGTTACAGAAATTCCAAATACAACATATTAACTATTATTAGAATTTTCTATTTCTAATCCTGTTAAATTTCTGCTGTAATAAAAATATAGGGATTTATAAAGCTAGCTTATAAGATTAGAAAGTTTTCAGGATCTTTCAAACACTAACTCTAAGTTTTCATTAAAAAATCAAATTCATAATCAACTTATCCTAATTTTTATCAAAAGGAAAACATTTGCTGAGGAAGGGAAGTGACTAAGAAATATGCTGGAATTTCACCTTTGTCACTTTCATTTAAATCAAGTAAAAGAGCATCCATGTGGCTTTCAAAGGTACAAATAAAACACGTTAAGAATTTTAGCTGACTTCTTAATGACTAGATTTCTTCTTATATCTTATTAACTTTTGAACCATAAATCTACCTTACATCTTAGAATCTTGGCATCAGGGCATTCAACAAAAGTTTAAATGTTCCCGTTTAGAGAATATCCTTTGGTAAAAGATCTAAGGAATGTTTAATGACCATCAACTGGACAAGTAAGTCATCTGAGGATTCCATCTTGTGTATTTCATAATTATGTACCTTTGCATTTGGTTCACCATCCAAATATTCAAACAAATGGGTTTAAAAATGAATGCATATATTTTATCTTAGAGATGATCAATATGAATATTGGAATAAATCTTTAATAAAAACACTTTATTTGAAATATTTAAATAAAAGACAAAATTGACCATCTATTAGAATAACAAACTACTAATATATAGAATGGATAAACAATGAGGTCCTACTGTATAGCACAGGGAACTATATTCAATACCCTGTGATAAACCATAGTGGAAAAGAATATGAAAAAAGAATATATATATAAATATATAACTGAGTCACTTTCCTGTACAGTAGGAATTATTTTATTTTATTGGAATATAATTGCTTTACAATGCTATGTTAGTTTCTACAAGCAGAAATTAATACAACATTGTAAATCAACTACATTCTAATAAAATATAAAAAATAAGTATTATTGCATTGTAATGAAAACTCTGTTTAATGCACTTTAGATTTTAAAAAAAAGTAGCAATTTATGCAATAGTTCAAAAAGCCCCTGTTGTTTAAAAAAGAGCAGTATAATTTTTAAAGATAGACTGTGGAATCTATGTGTTGTCACCATAGTGTAGTATCACGTGTTTTTACTGAATACATTTCTTTTTTGTGTGGGAACTAGGAAAAAATGAGTTCTTTTCTTTGCCAAATTTAGCCATTTGGCTTTATGATAAAGATTATATTCAGGTCATCAGTGTGGACTCATGGCAATGAAAGTAAAATTGTGTTAGGGTAAATTTTCAGTGGTTTATTTAAATTCTTCTTCTGGTGGCCTAATAATATCTTTTGAATCTAAAAAAACAAGTCAATTCAACAATGAGTTAAAAAATGTACACAAGTGCCCAGAATTCTATTCACCTCTATATCATCTGAATATAGTGATCATTTTAAACCACTGTGAACTGTTAAAGTCCAGGCTACCCTATCACTCACAAGTTGAGACTCTCAACGGTAAATTGGAGGGAGTCTAAAAATTTTAAATCATAGTATACTGTACATGCTCAGAACTGATCACTTCTAAATTTGAGGGCATATAAAAATTTGAAGAGCTTCAATTATTTTAAATCACCATGTGCAGCCAAGAGAAAAATTTGAAATTGTAGGGCCTCACATTTTTTAAGTGCTTCAGTGGGGAGAAGAGTCCAGCAGAATTCCAGCATTGAGGCATAAGACATATTGGCCTAGTCTGATATCACAACACCCATCTCAACTGGAATGTATAACTAGAAGTCAAGGAGCTAGCTTTTCTCAATTACACATTTTGCAAGGTGGGGTCTTTTAAAATCCAAATTAACACCCCATTCCAATTAGGAAACAGTAAAGTGGAAAATGTGGTGGTTATTAGAACAGGCCAATGGGAGAAAGATCCAAACAATATTTACAAGAATGGTTTTCCTTCAACTTAAGGCAATGCAATAGATAAAAGAGACACAAAGCTAAAGAAATACAAAAAGTTTCTGAAAGCACAGCAAGCAAATTCATATACTCCTACAACTGAATTTTAATCACAGTGGCATTTTCCTCACCATGTTTTTCCTTGCCTTAATTTGCCTAGCAAAGTTAACTTTCTGGTTCCCTCTTGGAAGAATGATTGTATGGCATTATGTTTTACCAACACTCTTGTGCCACTTTTTCTATATTCTCTTTGTTTGATTGTGGGAGAGGGTGAGCACTTTGACATTTTACTCAGCTCAGAGTTCACTTTCGACATCCAAATCCTTAAAGAACCATAAAATTATGTCAGCACAATCGGGCTATTTAAAGATGGTCTTTCTTCAACATTTTCCATCTTTTCATCTAAGTAAAAAGTTAGGGTCTCCTTTGTTGCCTTTGGGTGTTCACATATTTTAGGGTTGGCACTGCCCAGGGAGCAGGATGCTCTTCATAATTCTGCATCAGTGAAAACATAATGTCCTATAGTTAGTGGGGGTAGGGGAGGGTAAAGGAAAAAAAAATGAAAGAAAGAGAGCCTGAAGGCACTGGAATAATTAAGCAAATGCAGTGACAGCTGTGGCAGGTCCTGGGCAGAACTGGCTCCACTGAGCTGAATTAATGACATCAACAGCCTAGTATCTCCATTAACATTTGATCATTAATTATTACCCTCTGACAGTAAGAGCTTAAACCTTCTGAGGAGTGGCCTGTTATTAATCTACTTTACCTGCCCTGAGCACCAACTACTTGCCCACCTCAGTGCAGCCAGTGGGCTGGTTTTCACTTCTTGTTTGTTTTTAACAGCAACTATTACTTCATTTTCTGGAGTAAACGGTGATGACCATTAAATTATAAAGATGGCTTTGAAGTTCTGGGTTGTGTTTTTTCACCTAGGACAAGGAGTAAAGTACCTGGAACTGTTGCATTGAATTTCTTTGTCAAGTTTAGAAGGGCCTGAAGACACAGTTTACCTGAAAAACTGTACATGGCAGCAAAGAGGTAAATCATTCACCATTGTGCCCTTACCGAGCCTCGTGGGGACAAGAATTCCTCAGATTTCCTCAGAATCCCATTCTGGGGACTGTGATCATTTGGGTAATTGTCTTTTCAATTCTTAAATTCCCCACTGAAAATGCTAACCAAGAATAGAGAGAAATCTAATTTTATATACATACCATCAAATAATTATCTCCCAAATTCTGATAATCTTTAGTCATATTCTGTTTTCCAATGAAAATTACTTAAATTTTATCTTTTAAAAATTCATCTCATATC
Source organism: Giraffa tippelskirchi (assembly GCF_054371585.1). Lineage (NCBI taxonomy): Eukaryota > Metazoa > Chordata > Mammalia > Artiodactyla > Giraffidae > Giraffa > Giraffa tippelskirchi. Next base: position 112,952,154 of record NC_137277.1, read on the forward strand.
TATATCTAAATGTCTCTGGAGAACTTTTAAAATTTGTCAGACCCTTGACAATTTACTATACATACAGGCACACAGAGACATACACAGACACTACAGATAATCTATAAAATTGCCCCAGAAATATTAAAGACCCTCCTCCCTCCAAGTGGCCTGCTAATGTTTAACAGTGCCTCAGTTTCTCTCCAACAAAGGTTCATCCTTACCACCTGACAGTATGACTTCGTCACTGGTGAGGGAAAAAAAAACTTGGAAAATGCAAACAGAAGCTCATGTGTTAAGTGCTCTCCCCAGGCCTACAGACCTGATAGTATTAGAGTGATAATTAACTTTTACCAAAGAAGACTTCATAGAAGTCCAATACATTAATTTGCTGATTGTTCTTTTCCTGTTAGAGACATAATCCAGAGTTCACTTCTAGTCATAAACACAGACACAATATAATTTAATAGAGTGCCTGCTTCGGCTAATGGTCCTGAATGGACTGAGAAAATCCCAGTGCTTTCAGGACTGGATAGTATATTCCCCAGCTCACAGAGGGAACTTATGTATTCCTTCTCTTCACCAAGGAAACAATGGTAGAATCAGACTTGACCAAAAATTTCCCTCAGTTTGGTTCTCAGTAGATCACTGATATTGGCTCCCATGTAGTAGATACTTTAAGATTTTCTAAGATGATTGTGAGAAAACACCATCTTAACCATCAAACGAGACTTCCTCCCACTTAGAGACAGACCTCTGTTTTCCTATTAACAACAGCCCAACAGCATCCTTGAGGATCCTCCTGGATCCTTTGGTCAATTCATGTGGCTTCACCAGACCTGTTTATTGAAAATCTCTACTCAGAAATTACCTTGGAAGAAGAGCATGTGTAAGGAAGCCTTTGATTAACACAAGTTCCTAGTTATCCAGTACAATGCAATTATAAAATGAGAAAGAAAAAGTAACTTAAGCTCTATGGATTTTAGTTTTCTCCTCTTAGAATTACTAGGAAAAAATAAGCAGCCTGGTTCATTTTCAGTTGAAAGTTGAGACTTTTGTTGAGACATAGTTGTTTGCATAGCTAAAGCCAGTATAAGGAGGAAGAAGCTAGATGAAGGAAAAAGTAACCAGAGCTACAATCCATTTAATTAAAATAATTCTAACTAAATATCTAATGCACAAGGGAATTTTGTAATGAAAGCGGGGGGGGGGGGGGGAGTCAATGTTTCCTACTAAGGTACCATTATTTATAACCTTATAGGAATTATCATCATCATATGACATCAGTTTTTCCCATCAGTTGACCAGTAAGCTCTGTTCCCTAACACTTTCTCTCACTCCACATACACTGTAGTAATTCTTAGGACGTAGCTCAATCCCACTTCATTTCAAAAATATGCTGACTGCTCCTACAATCACCCCTACCAATAGTCCAGACACTCCCACTGTAGATTTATCTGATCTCATAAACTCAGATGGTTTAACTTTTTAAAACTTTCTCATGACTTCGCTCAAGTCTTCTTTTTAAATACTATCCTAAATAGAATTTAACCTATAATACACTTTTAAAAATTTCTTGTTTCCTTTTAGCTTTCTTCCATAACAGGAACACTGTTGGCTTGGATTCTTAAAACTTCCATAAAACTTCCTCTAGCTGGTTATAGATATTACCTATTACCACTGCATACTAATTTTCCCTACCCAATATTATCTGTTTATTTTTTCCATAGCGTTCCTGACTCATAAGTCACATTTGAGTCACCCTAGTGCACCTCAGGACATCTAGCTATAAATACTGGCTTCTGACAATTCACCCACCATATATAAATAATTCATATTTGAAAATAGAAAAAAATAGTAAAAATAGAAAAATTATAAAATGAATGAACACAAAGCATTAATATGCCATCTTCATATGCTTATAACAAAAGAAGTCTCATTTTCCATGGGTGATCCTAAAGAAAAAAGTCACTATGTTAAACACTCTCCTATTATAGTTCCTTATTAAACATTTTCCTGAATTTTCTTCATCTTATGTCACATTCACAACAACTTTTTAAAGAATTAAAATCTTGCATTTTGATTACCTCTTTTTTACATTTAGCAAAAGATTACAGAGCAGATATTGTTTGACATTGAATTTCTGTTAACATGCCCTCCACTGGAGCATAGTTGTACACATTGTTTCAGAGCTAACATAATGGAGAATATTTTCAAAGAGGGCTGTGTTTCAAGCCAGATGGTTTATCTGCCGAAACAATTCTCCCAGTAGAGAAATAGTAGCTGCACAGTTGCAGTAGTGTTCATAAGCCTAGTGCAGTAGATTCATTTGGCACCCACATTTTGGAGTCAAACAAAAGTGTGGTTTGTGTGAATCTCAGACTCAGACGTTCATAAGTGAAAAGGCGTTTTCTGCAATTGCACATTGTGCTTTATTGTAAAGGAGGTCGTGTGTTCATATCAGAAACATCATATGCAAATATGATATGCTTTTTAAATATATATAATAGTTTCACCCATATAATGCAAAGGGACAATACTAAAATAATTGTTTCAGAGATTTTCAGTCTGATCTCAAAACAGCCAATTTTCCATACTTGCGTTGAAAGCAAATGCATTACCAAAATTCAGGTCCACCATACCTAATAAAATTTGAAAAAGAAAAGACTAGACATATATCACATCTTGGGCTTTTGGCACAGATCAACTGTTGCTTAATGAACATTCAAGGATTATACCGAGTGTCCTATAGATGTTGCCATTCATGGCTCCTCCCAAAGAATTCTAGACTTAAAATCTCATAATTTTCAAGGGCCCCTTAAGAGAAGACTTAATGACTCATGGCATTTGCTTCTCTACCCAACAGTGATCTTCAGAGGTATTGCTATATACACTAGGAATCTCATCCTTCTTTGTCATAGGAATTGTCACTTCCCTGTACACTAATACTGCCCACACTTTAAAAATAAAACAGAAGAGTTAGAGGATTCCAAGAGGGGGTTACCATGCTTGGAAACGTCTCAAGCATGTAGCGGGATGGGAAAATCCCTGAGATTCCAAAGATTTAAAAAAACAGCACATGGGAGGTTCTAAATAAAGAAATTCTTGGGTATGTTGGGGAACCTGGCACCAGTCTTGCAGCTCTTTCCTGCAGAGACTATTTTTGCTAGTTATCGAATGAGCAAGTGATAAAATGCATGTGAACACATGTGCCCTTTTATGTTTAGAGAACTCAATGAATGTTAATGACATTTTATTTTCATGGAGAATATCTTTTTATATATATATAATATATATAATTTTTTGCTGAATTATTTTCACCTCTAATATATCTTTATTTTTTTTAACTATGTTACCCACTTCAAAACTTCAGGATGAAAGAGGAAAGAAAGCTTTTAAAAACAAAATAATGAAAATAGAATTAGAACTATGATTTCCCCAAAGTGAGTTAACACCATCTTCAAACACAAAATATACACACACAATTTATGTCCCATAATAACTCTCAAGCAGGAGGAGAAAAAAGTTAAGGTAAAGACTAGATGCTTAACTGCTCTGAAATTAACAGCGTAGCTGGAAAATCCAGGATGTTGTAAATATTCGCATATTAGGTTTTTAGGGCCCTCAAGTATGAGAAAAATCTAGTTCAGAATATTTCATTCTGAATTAATGTGTATATTAAATCCAAACAAATGTTAGAGACACTTGCCAAAATGAAAATCTCCAAAACATACTGTTAAATGAATACCTGTGGGCAAGTCAAAAGGAAAAATATAAACACCTGCTAATTACCTGCATCATTTTGGAGGCTACCCAAGGAATGCTGACACTTTATTTCCTAGTATTGTATTTATATACTTAGTCTTCTATACTTAGTCTTATATTTGCTGCATCTTGATCTATTTGAGTAAAGATTTACAGGCGTGACATTTAATGCAGGCATTGAATACTGGCAGAATTGTGGGACTTTTTATAAAAGTGACTGCTTTGGGGGATTTCTCATTTTTCTTCTTTTTCTTTTTCATTTTATGAATGTTGCCATTTATTAACAGGCAGCTTGTAAGACATTGTGGTCTAAGGGACACAGATCCCATTGCATTTATAACAGAACTTTTGTAAATATTTAGTAAAGAGTCTAATATTATATACTTTGAAACAAAGAAAAATCTATCAGGTCAGATATCTGATACTTCAGTTGTTTATGTGTAATTAATGCCACAAATCTCTAAGTACTCCCATGTTCCAAATACCAGGAAAACTGCCAATTGCTTCCGCACATCATTGGAGTGGTTTTCTTGTTTGCTCTTGACATTTTGTATCACTTTGAACCACTTCACCAAGAAGAAACCAAAGTATACATTTTTCTTACTTTCTGGTAGATAGTGTCATCAAAATTACATATATGACATCCAGGAGAGACAGAGGAAAGTCTCTGATGGACAAGTTGAATCCAATTCAAATATTTACAGCATCAACAGCAAACTGGATATATCCAGCAAGTAAACAAATGGAATTATTCATTAAACCAAAGTTAAGTCAATACATCTCTATCTTAACCAGATCCTTTCTAACAATGTGTATGGTACAAAATATGCAGTACAGTTAAGACTGATAAATATCATATGTAAACGGAGAAGAAAGACTAGTAATCTGTAAATCAGCTTATTTTTAATATAATTGTCCTGACATACTAACTTTTGTATTATCTAAATCCTTAAATATACTTAAATCAAAAAATTTGTTCAGGGATGCTTTGAAGCCCTGAAGAATATTTGGGGAATCAGGAAACAGATGAAAGGAAGGGAATTCACCTCCACCATTTCCATTAGAGTAGCTTACAAGCATCCAGTGTAACCTTTTTCTCCTCTTCATTTGGTTGTCTTTTAATTACAGCAATTTTCAAAGAAAGAACATCTATCATTGCTCACATGAGAATAGAGGTTACATGAGCCCTCATTCAGGATACTTTTTTCTCAAAACTGTTACTCCATTCACTACCAAATTTAAAAGCGAACTTCCAAGCAAGATAAGGCTGAAAAAATAGGGAGCAACCCACTTCCTTAATAATGGAGTGATTTTTGGAATGTACTAGTTGTCTGCTCTGCATGTGCCCTGCTGGTCCCCGCTAATCACCACCACCAATAAAAGAAGAAACCACCAAATTTTCGGTCCAACATCAAATCTATTCTATCCTTCCTACATCATAATTTTAGAACCAAACTGATTTCCAAAAGGTATGTCTCCAGGCTGTGCCAGTCTGCCAGGATCTTTCTGGTCAGGATCCTGAGTTTCTGATTCAGCCCTCCACTCTCCAAACATAAAAAAAATATAGCCATAGAGACCTGAGCCACACTTCTGCATGTGGGCTGAAGTATCCAGGTGGCCTGTGTGTGTTATGACTGTGCCTGGCCTCAAATAAAAGCAAATTGACAATCCCTTACCTCCCTCAAGCCAGTGCCAATTTTAAAATAAAATGTCTAGTGGTGATTTATTGCCAGTGCAAACTGCCAGACTGGCAGCCCCATTTACCTACTAAGCAGACAAATTAGTAAAACCAGTGTCAACCTTGCCCAGTTTCACCATGTATGTTCTAGAAGGGATTCCAAATTTCATGTTTATTTTGTTACCAGATTTCTTGTTTGTGTGCATTAGAAAACAAAATACTTAGTTGATCTTAATGACTTCAGAAAGTTGCCATTCTTCCCTTGAGGACTTCCCAAGATCCTCTAAGTTCATTTCCGTAGATCACACACTTTTCCACTTAGATAAGAATTGTTAACACCATTAATCACCTGGCTTGAATATCAAACAGGACTGCAGAACCGAAAGAATCTCTTTCCTGCTACAAATATCATCTCAAGGGCATGTTTCCTACCACTTCCCCAGGGACCCAACACCTGCCTTAGCGATTCTCAGGAGACTCCCCTCCCTTATTCCTCTCCAACTTATAAATAATAGCACCTGCTGGCCAAGGTATAAATTTTCAAATGTTGATTTAGGATTTGTTTTCTGGGGGGGCTCTGTCCAGCCTTATTATCTCCCACCAAGTCAATCTCTATGTTTGCCAGAATAAAGTACAGGAGATTTTTGCATTGCTCTGGTCAAAAGCACTTCTTTCTATTCAAGACCAGCAATTCAAAGAAGACTGGGCTACAAATAATGTATTTTAAAAGAAAAGGAAGAAAAAGAAAAAAAAAACAGAGCCATCAATTCCTACTTCTTTAAGATTACAGACAGGCTGCTCTGACGAATGAAACCTCACCCAGTCTTACTTAAGCTGCCCAGAGTGACTAGTTATCTAGCCAATGAGAAGAAATCTTTTATGTCTTTTTTTGATGCCTCCATGTCATTGTACACAAAATGCAGAGCTGTCTATATTTCATCAACCATTTTCTTCATGTATTATTTAATAAAATGTTTAGAGCATGCCTAATTACAAACATTTATTATAGAATCCAATCCTAGAAATGTCTGAGAATATGCTAAATTGTTTCCTACCTAAAGTTTTAATGAGAGTATAATACCTCCGGCCCATATGCTTCAAGAACGTTATCCTTAATTATGTAACACGGGTATTTTACTGATATCTGTTAACTGCTAGAGCAGCTGTGGTTTTCTGCTTTTTTGCACAGCTCGGGAGGAGCAGTGAGTTCAGTTTCCCCTTTTTGGGGGGTTGCAAAATCCATACCCCAAACAGGTGTGTGCAATCAGGAACCGCAGTGATGAACCCAAACTGCTGCCTTTCTAAAAATTCCACCAGCCGGTGACACACGCTGGTCAAGGTTGCACAACCTTGTTTTCCACTGGTTATTTTGATGATTCATTCCCCCATGGGGAGGTGAATTTCAGCTATTGTTACTGTGCTCCTGTTTCTGATAACTAGAGGAATCACTTCCTCATTTTGATGATTTCTCTCTCTTTCCCTCTCCTGTTCATGCTCTTGCTGCCTCTCTATTTCTTTCTTACTAAATTTTGATCTCTTACAAAGTCCTGACTGAAATGGCTATTCTCTTCTTCATGGAAAAGGACTAGGAGAGGTGAAGGTAAAGGAAGCACATTCACATGTTAAGTAGGACTCTTTAAATTTTTACTTCACTGCAGTGAATCTACATGGATGGTATGAAACTATAAAGTAATCATTCACTAAAAATATAACAGCTCATAGCAATATTTAAGTATTGTCCACTTTCAAGTAATAACCTTGGAAAACTACACTGATTCTATCGATTGCTTAAGAAATGACTGTGGAAGTGCCATCAAAACCTCTTTCATATTGTTTTGAATTTCAAATGTGGAAAACTGTCCTCTTTTAAAAAGGGGGCGTTTGGTTTCTGCAATTATCCAAAGTTTATCTAGAGCCAGGTCTACTGACAAAATGATCAAGCCTTCTTTTTTGATAAAAATTATTTTTATCATTAAATAAACTCTGTATGAGGAATAAAAATAAATCTTAAAATGGATTCAGAAAGGAGGTACAAAGCATTTTGAACAGTGGCAAATACCACGGAATTAAATGTAGTGGATGAATATGACTTCCCTGTAAATCTTACATGCTTGCTAAATATTTCACCTTCACATCTTAGTTTCTCTAGAAAATGAAGCAATTCAAATTAATTTGTTTTTTCCTCTTAAAACAACAAAATGCAATAAGGATACTCTGTAGAAATTTTATTTCTAATTAATGACAGCACATTAATGAGAGCTAATAAATGAGAGCACATAAACTCATTTCACATTGCTCTAAAAGCGTGGATTTTCTCATACCAGAGAATAATGTGTCATAATGGTAAGAATACAGGTCATGTAATGTGAATTCAGATATTAAACCGTAATTTATCATTTACTGTCTGTCACCTGGAACAAGTGACTAGACCTCACTGAAGCTCGGTTTTCTCATCTATTACACGTGGAAAATAAATATATCCTTTGCATACATGTTGTGAGGATTAAATGGATGAAAATATCTCTGCCTGGCACAAAGTAGATGTCTAAAGCATGGGGACTTTTGTGATTCTTGTTATTACTATACATTAATGTTCCCTACTGGGCCATGAGCTCCCAAAGAGCCAGAATCATGCCTCTGTCATGTTTGTTACTCAGCATTTAGCATAGTGTCTGGCACATAGTAGGGCTTAATAATTGTTTTTTGAACTACACTGAATACATCCTTGAATACATCTAAGATTGAAAATTGGAAATAAAAAGTAGAAGATTTTAAATTAAATTTATTGTAAAAACAATCCAGGGGCAACATGACTCAGTTTAGTTTATAATATATCCTAGGTTCACTAGTAATCAGAAAAAAAGAATATTATTACATATTTTTAAATACCTGATTTCTTGATCTAGAGCTTTCCTGCCCTATTCATGTTTCTAGAAGCTTAGATATTGTCAGTGCAAAATGATTTCATTAGAAGCAATCACAAACTATCTTAAGTAGGTGATTCTAGCCAAGGTAGGTACATTGAGTAGAAAATATAGCAGAACTCATAGAATAGCTGCCTGATGAGGATATGGTGGGAAGAGGACTTTGGATAGGAAGAAGATTAAGCCACTACTTCTATAATTCTTGGTAGTTGCAGGGGTGTGGGCTCCATAAGGGTGGTGGAGAACTGAAGCAAAGTCACACTTCCCTAAACACACAGTGGGGTGAAGTCTCCTCCTAACCTGCTCCAGGCACAAACCTAATGCTTAGTCCTCACAAATCAACCAGGCAAAATGATTCCCATATGAGTTGGACATTTAAAAAACAATTGTCATACAGATAAATAAACAAATCCCTTAATCATTTTATTTTCCCCATTTTTTCCTTCTTTTCTCTGTCCTTTGACTATAGAAATAAAGACTCTGAAAAGAAAATAATTCAAAGGTGAGATTATCTTAGGCTCATAAGACAATTGAACACATTGTTTTTTGTAAATTCAAAGCTATCACTATACCTGCTTAAATTTAAAGGTAGAAAGCTGGATGGTCTCTTTCAAGTAATACCTTATTATAGAAGCTGAGAAGGTTGTAACCATCCTACAACTACCAACAGTCATGTCTACTGAATCTCACTGGATTGCTTGTATACACCAAAAATAGAAAAGGAAATTTCTATAAAAATAAGCACTTGCTCCATGGAGTAAATGATGGTGTTCACAGAGCCCTTTCAAAGGAATAAACAACAAAATTACAACATATACAGGTATCTTCAACTCTCCATGATCAATAATTCTAGTTGAGCTTCTCACTCCTGAATATCACTAGTCTTGCTTCTTCTCAAGCACCCGGTTATGAAGACTGTGAACAACGCATTAACGCTGCACATAGGTACCCCTGTTGAAAAAACTTTGCTTTGTCATGGCGCTTGGAGAAGAAGTTAGATAATCGTGTTTAGGAGAATTACAAACAAGGAACAGAAACTTTGGACTTTTTTTTTTTTAATCCTAGGTTGGAATCCCATGACCCAAGATTTTGCAAGTCCTGAAGGAAATGCAGCTCAGGCAACAAAGAGTCGTATGATATATTACCCTGCAATCTCTTTTCATAGTTAAACCTCTGATTCATAAAGAAAACAAGAATACCAATAGAACAGAATCCCAGAATTAACTAGTAAAGGAGAAACACACAGCCTAGCTCACCTGACAATTCATCATCCCCTATTCTTTTATCTCATAGATTGGGACTATCCTCTGTAATAATACTTCATTGTTTATTTATGTATATCTGCCTTCCAGGCTGAGCGTTGCTTCAGAGTATCTTATACTTCTCCGTAGCCCCAAATCCTGGCACAGAAACTGGTGCAGATAAGATGCTTGGTAAATATTTGTTAAATAAATCAAATGGCATATAAATCTTGGAGAAGGCAATGGCAACCCACTCCAGTACTCTTGCCTGGAAAATCCCATGGACAGAGGAGCCTGGTAGGCTACAGTCCATGGGGTCGCTAATTGTCAGACACGACTGAGCGACTTCACTTTCACTTTTCCCTTTCATGCACTGGAGAAGGAAATGGCAACCCACTCCAGTATTCTTGCCTGGAAAATCCCAGGAACAGGGGAGCCTGGTGGGCTGCCATCTATGGGGTCGCACAGAGTCGGACATGACTGAAGCGACTTAGCAGCGGCATATAAATCTTTGTCTTTTTAAAGAGTGTATCCGTATCTTTGTCTTTTTAAAGAGTGTATCCGTGACTAATAATGCATTTTGTAATTTGCGTAATTTGTGTTTAGTAACAAACACTACATGGTAAGCACATATAGTTAAATTTCTTAGCACAGGAGCAAGCAGTTAGGTTCTCTTCCCTTTTTCCTGCCCAGTGTGAAACTGGCCATATCTCTTCTCTCCCCACATTTCTTCAGCATGATATTGCCTGAAGGCCACCCGCTCATTAGTAGATTGCCATGGTTGGAATCTTAAGGGTTAGAACTGAAGAAGAAATACAGTGGTAAACCCCTATAAGACCCTTCTGCCTATCCTTAAAATCCTACTGCTTAAATAACACTACAGAGCTCCTATTAACCAAATCCCTCCCGAATAGAAATATCAATCCTCACCTTGTCTACCCCTCTCAGTTAAGGGCATTTCATCCTTAGTTATTCAAACCAGGACCTTGGGGCACCATCATCTTCTCTGTGTGTTTCAAACTCCATATCAAGTCAATTGGGAAATCCTATTGATTACACTTTCAAAATATGTCCATAATTCAATCACTTTTCATGACCCCCACTGCTACCAACTCGGCCCAAGCCACCATTACCTCTTGTGTGAATTGTTGAAATAGGTCTTAATAGATCTCCTCTCCCACCAGCAGTCCATTCTTAACACAGCAGGAAGAGTGACCCTCTTAACCATAAGCCATATTCTCATTCTTTCCATTTGAGCCCACCTCTGACTTTTTGTATTACTCAGAGGAAAAGCCCAAGTCCTAGCTATGATCTACAAGGCCCTGTATTATCTGCCTCCACTCCGCCTCCCATACCCATTACCCCTCTGAACTCTCTGATGACTCCCCCATCTCTCTGCTTCAAGCATACTGGCCACAGCACTGTTTCTAGAATGAACCAGACACTGACTGTCCTGCCATCACATTAAATGTACCCTTTAGCCTGGCATTCCCCCCCATATGGCTAGATTATGTGCCCCTCATTTTCTTCTTATCTAAACTGGATCTTTTTAGTGAGGCCTTCCCTAGTCATTCTATTTAAAATTTCACAATCCCTCCATGACACCTTATATTTTCCTCCTTTATCCTTGGCACATTTCACTACCTAACAAACAATATTTTCTCCTTATTTGTCCTAATCGTTATCAGTAACTCTCACTAGAATATAAGTTCCACCATGGCAGGGACTTTTACTTTTATTTTTTTTACTACAGTAGTTAAAAACTAGAGAACATAGAATTGTTTCCGGGATGTACCAGGTATTCAGTAAGTATTGATGAATGAATATGCCTACAGCATTGGCTTCACTTATAGGACTTACAGTCTTATCATTTATATTTGGTCTTTCTTAAAAGGTATAGCGGAGAAGTCAATGGCACCCCACTCCAGTACTCTTGCCTGGAAAATCCCATGGACGGAGGAGCCTGGTGGGCTACAGCCCATTGGGGTCGCTAAGAGTCGGACATGACTGAGCAACTTCACTTTCACTTTTCCCTTTCATGCACTGGAGAAGGAAATGGCAACCCACTCCAGTATTCTTGCCTGGAGAATCCCAGGGACGGGGGAGCCTGATGGGCTGCCGTCTATGGGGTCGCACAGAGTCGGACACGACTGAAGCGACTTAGCAGCAGCAGCAGCAGCAGCAAAATGTATAGCAACTGTAAATGTTGAAAGACACAATGTTTTAAAGCTTGTCTTTTTTAGAAGAATCCAATAACAAATGAAGTATAACAAAATGGCTTATTTAGGAGAAGGAGCTTATCAGAATTTTTGAACTTAGATCATGAGAGGGAATAAATGAGTTAATACATGTTTAAAGGTATTGATATTTTTAAGAAGTAATAAAGAGGCAAAATTATTTTATTTTCAATAATGAAAGTTATAATTAAAAAACCTAGAAAACTGACTAAAAACCCACTAGAAAAATCTGAGAATGAAATGGACTAGCAGTTTACATTAATTTAAAAACTAAATAACACTCTTTTACAGAAAAAAATAACTGACTAGAGAATATCATAAGGAGGGTGAATCCTGTTGATTTGGACGTTATCTGCAGCAACAAACAGATAAAGCATTATGAAAAAGGAGCCACTAAGAGTTGTGTACAACTTATATGAATAAAATATTAACATGCCTTTAAAAAAAGTAAAGTGAGTTAAATAATCAAAAACATATGTCTTCATAAAATTACTCAAGAAGATATTTACTTGGTACCTATCAAAATGCAGGATAATATTCTAAGCACTACAGATAAACTGTCCCTGATAGCTCAGTTGGTAAAAAATCCACCTGCAATGCAGGAGACCTGGGTTTGATCCCTGGGTTGGGACGGTCCCCTGGAGAAGGGAAATGCTACCCACTCCAGTATTCTGGCCTGGAGAATTCCATGAACTGTATAGTCCATGGGGTCGCAAAGAGTTGGACACGACTAATCGAATTTCACTTTCACAGATACAACAGTGAATAAGAAAGATAAAATTCCTGTCTTTAAGATGTCTTAAAGGCACTGAGAATTCCATCTGTCCAAAACCAAACTCATCTGTCCAAAACCACTGCCCCTAAACTTAGTCCTATTCCAGTGACTCCCATAGCTAAGAAAGATACACCAAGCATGCAAGCCAGGAAGCTGACTTCATTTTTGACAATGCTTTTTCCCCTACTGTTCATTTCAAAGTTATCAATAAACTATTGATATACTGACTTTCTCTATTCTATATTTCTTGACTATGTCTCCTTCCCATCCTCATAAATAAACAACATCTCTACCTCAACCACCATTGTCTCTTGCCAGACAATGATAATAAGGCTACCAGCACTATCTGATCTGCCATCAACTTTTCCCAAAAGAAAAATGTTTAATGACTCATCATCATTCAGATTTTAACTCAAACATCAGTTCCTCATGGAGAACCTTCCTGACTATTCGTAAGTTCTTATGGTATTATCTGCTAACTGGTCCCTTGATTCAGTTGATATTTGGTTGTATAATTTAATTTTTTTGATCTCATCTAAAAACTATACACTCTATGAGGCTAAGAACAGTAGCTCTTTTGGTTCTCATTGTATTTCTCATGCTTAGCATAAGATCTGGCATATAGTAGTAGGTGCTTAATAAATAATTTCTGTATACAACACTGCTCAGATTTGGACTTTTGCCATAGTCTTCTCTAGAATCTTCCTCCATAACCCCCCCCCACACACACACACACACACAGAGCTAAAGAACATGATGGTACCTCTATCATGTGACTTTCAGCGCCAACACACTACCTTCAATATCTGCTCTCATAATCAATATCCTTTAGAAACCAAGAAAATGCTTCCTCTCCCTCCATGCCCTAAATCCTCCGAACAAAAACATAACTGTGAAAGTTGAGGGTTGGGTTGATGCTGACAGTGGAAATGAACTTTGCTTCAAATGAGTAGCAAATGCACAGTTAATCATCTTGTCAAATCCATCCTTTCAGACAGTATGAATGCAAGAGATTCTTGCAAAAAAAAGTATCATTTCCCAGAAGTGTCTAGCATCTTTCTTGTTTCTGTCTATATTCCAACTCACAGTCCTGGAGGTCCTCACAAACCAATTGAGTAGTTACATGTCAAAATGGCAAAGTTTAAACCAGCTCAGGGTTGATGACGGGGTGGGAAAGAGGCACTCTTCACTATTGCTGGGACTTTAATATGATGTTAAAATTTCAGAAAGTAATTATGAAATATACATCAAGATTTAAAATCTCATATCCTGGAGAGACAGTATATCCCGGGGTTATGATACAAGCTCTGGATCCAGGAAGATTTGAGTTATAGTGTGGTTCTGTCACTTCCTTGCTATTTGATTTGGGGCAAGTCTCTTAACCTCACTATGCCTCAGTTTCCTTCACTGTAAAATGCTTATAATAGCACCTACCTCAACCCTCCTAAAGTTGTGAGGATTAAAAGGAATCAGTTCAGTTCAGTCACTCAGTTGTGTCTGACTCTTTGCGACCCCATGGACTGCAGCACACCAGGCCTCCCTGTCCATCACCAATTCCCAGAGTTTACTCAAACTCATGACCATTGAGTCAGTGATGCCATCCAACCATCTCATCCTCTGTCGTCCCCTTCTCTTCCTGCCTTCAATCTTTCCAAGCATCAGGATCTTTTCCAATGAGTCAGTTCTTTGCATCAGGTGGCCAAATTGATGCTGAGTTTCAGCTTCAGCATCAGTCCTTCCAGTGAACACTGAGGACTGATTTCCTTTCGGATGGACTGGTTGGATCTTCTTGCAGTCCAAGGGACTCCTAAGAGTCTTCTCCAATACCACAGTTCAAAAGAATCAATTCTTCGGTGCTCAGCTTTCTTCACAGTCCAGCTCTCACATCCATACATGACTACTGGGAAAACCATAGCTTTGACTAGACAGACTTTGTTGGCAAGGTAATGTCTCTGCTTTTTAATATGCTATCTAGGTTGGTTATAACTTTTCTTCCAAGGAGCAAGCACCTTTTATTTTCAAGGCTGCAGTCACCATCTGCAGTGATTTTGGAGCTCAAAAAAAAATAAAGTCTTTCACTGTTTCCCTATCTATTTGCCATGAAGTGATGGAACCGGATGCCATGATCTGTTTTCTGAATGTTGAGCTTTAAGCCAACTTTTTCACTCTCCTCTTTCACTTTCATCAAGAGGCTCTTTAGTTCTTCTTCATTTTCTGCCATAAGGGTGGTGTCATCTGTAAAGTGCTTATCACAGAGCCTGGGTCATAGAATAACACTTGACTAATATCGAATATTATCATCTATCTTCTCTAATTACACCTCATCATTACAGTCAACATTAAAACAAATATTCCATATGACTTAAGGTTTACAAATGGAAAATCCTACCATTAGATGTAAAAAATGAAAAAAAAGAGATAGAATCATAGATGCTCAAAGGAAAAAGTACTCATAATAGAGTATCTCAATAAAAAATGCTCCACAAAAATTATCAATGATCTATGGTATAATCCTATTTTGGTATCATCTATAGTATGGCTTTGTTGTTGTTTAGTTGCTAAGTCATGTCTGACTCATTGCAATCCCATTGACTGTAGCCCACCAGGCTCCTCTGTCCATGGAGTTTTCCAGGCAAGAATACTGGAGTGGGTTGCCATTTCCTTTGCCAGGAGATCTTCCCGACCTAGGGATCGAACTTGTGTCTCCTGCATTGGCAGATGGATTCTTTACTGCTGAGCCACCAGGGAAGCCCATAGTATGGCTTATAAACATACAAAGAAAAAGTAAAATGTATATGTATATATATAAAGCTTAAAATTTCCAAAATAGCACACAAAACTGTTAAAAGTGGATACATCTAGGATACTTGAATTAGGGGAAGGGTTTTGTTGATCACTTTATATTCCTTCATACTGTTTTCATTTTCTAACATGAGTATTTATTACTTTTATAATTAACTTTCAATTTATTAAAAAAAATTTTTTTTTCAATTTTAGTCTTTGAACCAATTCCAAGACTTGTCCTTCTTTGTCACATGCATAGACTTCCTATTCTCTTTGCAGTCTGGTTTAAGCCACGTGACTACTTTTGGCCAATGAGCTGTTAGTGACTGTGACATGTATCACTTCTGGAACAAGGTAGTAAGACTTTGATATCCTCAGGCTCTGTCTTTTTGTGCCCCCCAAACCCTGGAAGAAATATGATGGTGCTATTGTGGCTGTCAGATAAAACAGGGCAAGCCCTTAACACAATTTGAGGAATGCTATACTTTTTTCTTTTACATGTTTCATTCCTGAAGGACATTCCTCTTACTTTTGTATCTTAAGGGAATAGTGAAGTGTACTGTACCATGGAAAGGTCCCAATAAATATTTATTAATGGTACTATTCATTTTCCTTCCCTCATTCCTAGACACGGACCTGAAAACTATAGTGAACACTATTGACATTTTGAGGAGTATTATACCTGCCATCTTTGTAAATGGATAAGAAATGAAAGAATAACTAACCACAGAATATTTTTGTAATTCAAGTGCATTTGGATTTTTGTAGTTTACTAAATTGCCAAACTCTATATGTAACATGGATTCAATAAGCAAGTTCCTAGTATCTATTTGTACCAGGACCTTGAAAGTCAGAGATAACAGACTTAGAGCCAGATCTCACCAAGTCCACAGCCTAAGTGGAAGGCAACACCTGGAAACAAGTAACCAGAAGAGAAAAGCTGATAGTATTATGCATGAGGTCTTGTGGCTGAATAGAGAAATGACTGGCTCTTTCTTTCTTTTGGTCCAGGAAACCTTCAAGAGAAGATGCTATTTGATGGGAATGTGAGTCAGTTAAGCTATATATTTAGTTTGAAGTTCAAACACATCCCAAATAAAGGTGTTTAAAATAAACACATAATAATTTTTACCCTTTGTTGACTGAATACAACAGAGTGAATTTTTGAGCTATGTTTCCACATATTTTCTCATAAAGATTACTTCTATTTAATTTCTCTCTACTTTTAGTTAAATATAAGTATTTGCACTGCCCTTTGATTATTTGATGAATTCTCATTAGGGATTGGTAACTAGTGGCTTGGTATTTTAAGCACATAAAATTCAACCCAAAATCAGATTTATGGCAGTCTAGCTAATGGAGAAGGCAATGGCACCCCACTCCAGTACTCTTGCCTGGAAAATCCGATGGACGGAGGAGCCTGGGAGGCTACAGTCCATGGGGTCACTAAGAGTCAGACACGACTGAGAGACTTCACTTTCACTTTTCCCTTTCATGCACTGGACAAGGAAATGGCAACCCACTCCAGTGTTCTTGCCTGGAGAATCCCAAGGATGGGGAAGCCTGGTGGGCTGCCGTCTATGGGGTCGCACAGAGTCGGACACAACTGAAGCGACTTAGCAGCAGCAGCAGTAATTTAATTGAAAGCCATGGTTACAGCTCAGAAAGCCAGAGGTGTGATCAGATTGCACACTGAGCAGTGGGTGGTGGAGTAATACTTAGTCAGCATGGTGTACTCTTACCATGTTTCACCTGTTAAGGTGTAGGTAGAAAACCTACACGTTAAAAGCACACAACAGAATTAGATATAAATTACATGAAACTTAACATCTGACATCCATTTTTATCTTCTGTTAACTTTTGAATAAATCTTCTTTATCAACTAAACTCAGAGTTATGGTCCACCCCCACCATCAATACCACAAACCTGTAGTTTATATTTTGTGTGAAACACCAAACTTGGCAGGTAAAAAAAAAATTCTTAAGTGTATATAAGTTTAATGTTAGGTAATCAATAACTAACTAGTAATCCTGTGTCCACTTTGTTGGAGTATTTATTCTGGTGTAGTTCTAAATCCCATTAAAATATATCACTACCAAGTGTGACCAACTATGTCAACGTTTTCCAACCTGATCGTCAGACCAGCTAGTCAATATTTTTCTGCTCTCCCACATTCCTATTTGGTCACACTGATATTACAACTCAGTTCCATATTCTTTCTTACATTATGCCTTTCTCAGACTCCTAGAATCTCCTGTAGACAATGTAAATGTTTGCTAGCTAGACGTTTAACCTGTATTGTGACTTATATGTCTCAAAACAGTACCTGATTTTTATTATCCCCTCTCATAAAATTTTTAAATCTCTATTCAGATCTTAAAAATATTTATAGCATTTAACCCAGTAATTCTACTTCTTGGAAGTCATCCTAAAAAAAGAAAAATCAATATCAATACAGGAAGTTCCACTATCTCTGAGTCAGAAACATTGGAAACAAACTAAATATCCAACAAGATGAGATTATAAAATAGAATATTATATAGCCATTAAAAGTCAAGTTGCAGAAGACTGATAAATCATAAATGAAATTGTTTCTGTATATTGGAACTAGCAAAAATCAAACAGATTGCAAAATGTTACATACTATATGATCCTGAGTTAATAAATACATGAACAAAGAAGACCAAAAGGGTGCACAACAAAATGTTAACAGCTGTCATTTCGGGGGAATGAGAGTGTAAATGCTTTTTCATTTTCTTACTCACTTGTCTCTAAATTTCCTAAAATTCCCTCATTGAATTTGTTAGTTGTTCAGTCATGTCCAGCTCCTTGAGACCCCATGGACTATAGCCTGCCAAGCTCCTCTGTCAATGGAATTCTCCAGGCAAGAATACTGGAGTGGGTAGCTATTCCCTTCTTCCAGGGACCTTCCCTACCCAGAGATCAAACCTGGTTTCCTGCAGATTCTTTGCCATCTGAGCCACCAGGGAAGCCCGTTAGACATATAATTTAAAATGTAAAATAAATACATACGTATAGAGTTTTACACCTTTCTCTAGAGTTTGTTTAGTAAGTCTAACCACTGAGTGCAATCATTTAAGTAGAATGAAACAGCATCCAATAATACTCAGTCACTTTTTAATATCAAGAGGAAAATTATCTTGAAAAACTCAGACTCATCCAGGTCAGAAAATAAGAATTACACAAAACCCTGACACTAACACTAAAATGTGTCTGACTCCATAACAAGGCAGTCAAATGCTGACACTTCAATTGCAAAGGCCATGTCAGTTCCTGTTGGTTCAGATCCTCTTTGGGCTTGCTGTTCTGGTCAAATTTAACTTGGCTTTTTTAAAACACTAAATATGAACTCTAGCCCATCTAGTACAGTTTGGCTAGGCTAGGTTAGGATAGGTGATGACATGAAACCTCACCAAGACAGTCGACCCCCAACATCAGAAGAGAGTAGTCCCACTGTATTTACAACAAAGAGGCCCCTTGTAGGTCTCAAGTTGTCCAGTTCACTGGTTCCCAGACTTTTAAATTTTAAAAACTGTCCTATTTTAAGCAAAAATTAAGGAACCTACATAGCTAAATCTTTATTTTTCTACCTTCTATTCTCATCATTCTTTTATGAAAGAAAACACATTTTTACATTAAAAAAATAAGGGCATGATCTCAAGGAAATGAACTTCTCAAGAAAAATAATTTGTCAGCCTTACACTAAAACCTATGTGTGACACAATCCAGTGAAAATGTTATCACCAAACGGAAGTAAGTGATCCTTCACTGGTATTTGGAAACTCCTAAACCAGATGATGTTGGCTGATTTCTCTGAGGCTTTTCCTCAGAGGCTAAGGTGTTTTCATTGTTGAACTGACGAATTTATTATAAAATGAGCCAAGGCACAAAGATTTATTTGTCCACCCTCAAGTGACATTCCAGCAAGCATCAAGAAATTGCTTATTTGATAATCCAGATTAAATATTTTCTTAAGGTAAAATGAGCATCACAGATCTAACTCTTCTAAGGACAATACTGTGCATCATTGTGGATTTGGGGTTTTTAGAATATTCATGCTAGAACCCATCTCACAGTAAACTCAGAGTCCTAGCTGAGTGCCAGAATTCCTTTAGTCTTGCTGAAATCCTCTAGCCTAAATGAAAGACAAAACCAAGACATAGCTACTGTTCTAGGACACATGAAAAACTAAGGGACATGACAGCAAGTTTACCCTGAGGACTGATACAGATACATTTCATTTCCACATGGCACAAAGCAACAAGTTACCATAAAAGATCAAAATCACAATTCTAAATCTCACTTCTACAGCAGCAAAAACTGCTCATCTGGGACAGAGGGAATCCTTCCCTGATTGCCCTCTTTGTTTCCAAAGCACTCATATCATCCAAGAATATTTTCTACCCAAGATCTAGTTCACTTATCATAGTATATACATGACGAAAATACAACTAATAATTCATTTTTCTTTGTTTCAAAATCATCAGGTAGTAGTTTAAAGTTAATGAAAGTTTTAACAAGAACCAAGGAGCAAAAATAAAGGTAAAATAAAAGATGATTTCCTGCAGATGGTTGGGTTCAGCTAATAGGCTTTAGGTAGTACTCAGACAAAGTATTCATAACCATATTTTCTTCATAGTTTCTTAATCCAAATTCAAAGGTAGTGGTTACTGTTATGAATATTTTATCAGAAGAAAATAAATGCAACATTTTATTTGGATTACACAACTCAGAGAAAGGGGGAAATAGAGAAAGGCCAATAAATCTTAAAGAGTTAATTATTTATACAGAGAAAATTTACTTCGTATGTTGTGACTTGCTTTATTGGTATACTGCAGTTCGATTTAGATTAAGACACAGAAAGATTGTTGTTTCCCAACAGAGAAGTATCATAAATAAATACAGCAGAGAATTTTTTTTTGTATTTGTACGAAACTATCCACAAATATTTAGAATAAAAGGAAACATACATTCTTAAAATTCCTCAAGTTTAAACACTTGAAATGGCATTTACCCACACAGGGAACCAAAAACTTAGTGATGGGGCTAGTCAGGTAAGGCCCTCTGTCATGGGTGATGCCAGTGGGAGTATTGGCATCATAAGTACTTCATCTTCGCTAGAATGTTTGCTAGCTCTCTGGTTCAGTTTCAGTTCAGTTCAGTCGCTCAGTCGTGTCCAACTCTTCGCAACCCCATGGACCACAGCACACTAGGCTTCCCTGTCCATCACCAACTCCCGGAGTCTACTCAAACTCATCTCCATTGAGTCAGTGATGCCATCCAACCATCTCATCCTCTGTCGTCCCCTTCTCCTCCTGCCCTCAATCTTTCCCAGCTTCAGGGTCTTTTCAAATGAATCAGCTCTTCGCATGAGATGGCCAAAGTATTGGAGTTTCAGCTTCAACTTCAGTCCTTCCAATGAACACCCAGGATTGATCTCCTTTAGGATGGACTGGTTGGATCTTCTTGCAGTCCAAGGGACTCTCAAGAGTCTTCTCCAACACCACAGTTCAAAAGCATCAATTCTTTGGTGCTCAGCTTTCTTCACCATCCAACTCTCACATCCATACATGACTACTGGAAAAACCATAGGCTTGACGAGATGGACCTTTGTTGGCAAAGTAACGTCTCTGCTTTTTAATATGCTATCTAGGTTGGTCATAACTTTCCTTCCAAGGAGTAAGCATCTTTTAATTTCATGGCTGCAATCACCATCTGCAGTGATTTTGGAGCCCCCAAAAATAAAGTCTTTCACTGTTTCCCCATCTATTTGCCATGAAGTGATGGAACCAGATGTCATGATCTTAGTTTTTTGAATATTGAGCTTTAAGCCAACTTTTTCACTCTCCTCTTTCACTTTCATCAAGAGGCTCTTTAGTTCTTCTTCACTTTCTGCCATAAGGGTGGTGTCATCTGCTTATCTGAGGTTATTGATATTTCTCCCGGCAATCTTGATTCCAGATTGTGCTTCATCCAGCCCAGCGTTTCTCATGATGTACTCTGCTGGTTCAATTTAGTTTACCTAAAAAACTGTTCCAAATACATTGTTATTCTGTGAACAAGAATGTGCTATCATGTAATATGACACTGCTTATCAGAATGGTCCTATTGTAGTTGAACTATATGTCTGCAATTATCATTATCAATACTGAAGTTAAAACCTCTGCTGTTAGCAAATAAAATAACAATAAGAGGAAATTTTAAAGGAAAGTTTCATTCCTTGGCATGAATTAGTAGTACTCAATAAATGTTTACTAATTGGATGGATGGATGATTGTAGGGAGAATTATGAAAACTGACACTATGGATGCCAACCTCATAACCCTCAGAGAAATACCAACAGATGCAAGTCTGTGATGGCTGTCTTGATCCCAGGAAAAGTTACAAAATTATACCACACAGTTGAAAACAATGCCAGTTATAAAAATGTTTTGTATATTGGATGTTCATTAGGATTGGAAATGAATTTTAGCTTAAAGTCAATAATAGAGCTTACATTTCAGCCAGGTTGGTAAAGGCGTGAATAATAAACCTGTGTACTATTGTTGTAGTCATCTTTACTTTGAAGATGAAGTAACTAATATTCAGAGAGTTAAATAACTCTCCAAAGAAGATATTAACAGTGTAAGACATATTTGAGGATTCAAATCCATGATTCTAGCTCCAAAGCCTTATCATCACTATATCATCCTGTCTTTACTCTTGAAACTGAGCTAGAATGGGGCCAAGAACTTGAAGTCCAAATTAAACAGTCCGTGGTACCATGTAACTTAACTGGCTATGTGTAGACATTGTCAGATGCAAGTCATCTTCACAATTGCTGAACAAAGCCAAACCTCTCTGTCCTTCCATCTGTGATTTATAACTTAAGATCAAAGGTTGCGTGGTAAGCTTCCTGCTATAGAATTTGTAGTTCCAATCCAACCTTTTCCAGGCATAAGATAGGATTATACTTCCTCCTCCCCATTGGTTATAGAGAAACATATGACTAGTTCTAGTTCTGCCTAATATGTTGTGAACATGTGATGTGTCACTTACAGGATGTAATGCTTAATTTCTACTTCTCTACCTCTGAGAGCCCTGTCCTTCTTCTTGTGTTTAGCCTAGAAATGTTCAAGATGGCAGTGGCTCCATCAATGTGGGTTCCTGAGTAACTACAATGGCCAGAACCCCCTCTGTGTATCTGTGGTGGACTACATGGTGAGTGAGAATAAAACTGTTATTTAAGCCACTAAGACTTCAAAGATTTTTGTAATACAGCCCAATCTAACTGATCCTTCTTTGCCATGACATAGTACATGCGTGCTCAGTTGTGTACAACTTTGGGTCCCCATGGTCTGTAGCTTGACAGGCTCTTCTATCCATGAGACTTCCAAGGCAAGAATACTGGAGTGGGTTGCAATTTCCTTCTCCAGGGAATCCTCCAAACCCAGGGATTTAACTCATGTCTCTTGTGTCTCCTGTACTGGCAGGTGGATTCTTTACCACTATGCCACCTGGAAAGCCCTACCATGACATAGTTCAGTTCAGTTCAGTCACTCAGTTGTGTCTGACTCTTTGTGACCCTATGGACTGCAGCACGCCAGGCCTCCCTGTCCATCACCAACTCCTGTAGTTTACTCAAACTCACGTCCATCGAGTCGGTGATGTCATCCAACCAGCTCATCCTCTGTCATCCCCTTCTCCTCCTGCCCTCAATCTTTCCCAACATCAGGGTCTTTTCAAATGAGTCAGTTCTCCGCATCAGGTGGCCAAACTGATGCTGAGTTTCAGCTTCAGCATCAGTCCCTCCAATGAAATTTCAGGACTGATTTCCTTTAGGATGGACTGGTTGGATCTCCTTACTGTCCAAGGAACTCTCAAGAGTGGTCCTCCAACACTACAATTCAAAAGCATCAGTTCTTTGGTGCTCAGCTTTCTTTATAGTCCAACTCTCACATCCATACATGACCACTGGAAAAAGCATAGCTTTGACTAGACTGACCTTAGTTGGCAAAGTAATGTCTCTGCTTTTTTAATATGCTGTCTGAGTTGGTCAGAACTTTTCTTCCAAGGAGCAAGTGTCTTTTAATTTAATGGCTGCAGTCACCATCTGCAGTGATTTTGGAGCCCAAAACAATAAAGTCTCTCACTGTTTCCACTGTCTCCCCATCTATTTGCCATGAAGTGATGGGACCAGATGCCATGATCTTAGTTTTCTGAATGCTCAGTTTTAAGCCAACTTTTTCACTCTTCTCTTTCACTTTTATCAAGAGGCTCTTTAGTTCTTCTTCACTTTCTGCCATAAGGGTGGTGTCCTGTGCATATCTGAGGTTATTGATATTTCTCCCGGCAATCTTGTTTCCAGCTTGTGCTTCCTCAGCCCAGAGTTTCTCATGATGTACTCTTCATATAAGTTAAATAAGCAGGGTGACAATATACAGCCTTGACATATTCCTTTCCCTATTTGGAATTCGTAAATCTCTTTCCCTTAATTACAATGATGTGTAGATACAAAGCTGTATTGAATAAAAGTGAGGAGCCCATAGTTCAGGAAGTAACTATATGATATCTGGCAGAGAAGATATTAGAAAGTAAAGAGAAAATATGTACAGCAAATTTTGAGGAAAAGAAAAAATTACAAGAAAAATATATATTAAAAACATTAGTAAGCAAGGAAAAATGTATGCAATCAGAAAATGGAGAGATGTTTCTCTCTCCTCAAACAAGGAGTAGCACCATGCACAATCCAAGATTAAAATAAAAATTAAGAACTTTGAGTATTTAATCCATTAATGTATTTTAAAATACATTTCTTATCAGTTGAGCCCTTCCCTAAATAAAAATAAACTCTAGAAAGACAAGATATGTGTCTGTCATGTGCCTGAAGAATCTTTGAATAAAACTGAAAATTTGACATGCAAATCTTATATAACTACTTCAACAAACAGAGCCAGAGAAAAAAATCCCCAAGAAACAAGACACCACCTGCATTTACATCTTCCAAATGAAAAGTGAAAAAGGAACAAATGTGGTCTCATTACTTTCCATCATGGGCAAGATTCTTACCACAACAATGCCTATTGCACCAGATTATCAAACACAGAATCATATTGCAACTTCTGAAAAAATACAGAAAATATACACAAAGAAGAGCCAAAAGACCTCCACACAGGTGTGCCTCACCTTGAGTAACTCAGGTATTACATCACTAAAACAGCGGAAATTGAATAATATGGACAAAAGAAACATGTCTTATTAAGGTTTCCTTAATTATTAGAATTTTTGTAATTTTTAAAATTTACCTTTTTTGCAATTCTTAATTCTCATATTTTTTAAAAGTAAGTTGTATTTACAACTTGTTACGTAGTAGCCTTGTTGATATAAAAAGACAGGTTTTGGCAGGATTGCATTAATATCTATTTCAGGGTAGTGGATTCAAACATTTTCATTACTCTAAATAAAAAAGAGGAAGATTATATAATAAGCTCTGACTTATGAAAACCGAGGTTCACAGCCATAGATGAGAATAACTGAAAGTGCCTATAAGCTGGTATTTCCAAACTTGTAAGAAAACTGCCCGTGTGTATCAACAAGCTATAAAAAAATTTTTAGTCAGTTTGTGACTCCATGGACTGTACTCTGTCTGGCTCCTCTGTCCATTGAATTCTCCAGGCAAGAATACTGGAGTGAGTAGCCATTCCCTTCTCTAGGGGATCTTTCTGACCCAGCGATCGAGCCTGGGTCTCCTGCATCGCAGGCAGATTCTTTACCATCTGAGCCACCAGGGAAACTATAGGCATCCTCCAAACCCTTAAACTGTCATCCCAAAATGATGTAGCCAATGTATACTCACAGTGAGTGTTCCCATTGACTGGACAGCATCAATAATAGAATATAGCCTGATATGAATTATCCTAAAAAGAGACTGGGCTGATTTGTGTAATTAGGAAACCTTCAAATTCAACCAAATTTGTTCTCATTATCATAAGCCATTTGAATTGCTGTTTTTCTATCCAAGTTCCTGAGAGAAAATTCCAAAGTAGGACTATTCACAAAAGTCATATCTCCTAATATACTCTTTTTCATTTAGCAAGAAGCAGGACTTAGTGGAACTGTATCAACCAAAGGAAACACAAAGATATATCTCATAGACTTTAAGTGTCCATGCATGTGTGCATGCTTGGTCGTTCAGTCCTGTCTGACTCTTTACAACCCATGGACTCTAGCCCGCCAGGTTCCTCTGTCCACGGAATTTTCCAGGCAAGAATACTGGAGCAGGTTGCCATTTCCTCCTCCAGGGGATCTTCCTGACCCAGGTATTGAACCTGCATCTCCTATAGCTCCTGCATTGGCAGATGGATTCTTTATCACTAAGCCACCTGGGAAGCCCTTAAGTTTCCACAAAGCTGACTATTTTGTAAAAGTAATCCATGTACTTGGAACTGTTAAATATCACCTCTGGATGTATAATATAGTACTTATGTTCTGCAGATAATTCTCAGATAAGTTCTTGTCTCATACTCTGCACATAATTCTTGACTAGAAGATCAATCAAATATTTCTCTCCATAGACTAATGTCAATACCTAATTTAGTTCATTTGGACAGAATATTAGTTTGATGAGGGTTATGTATTCTCTAGCTATGGGGTCTAGTTACATTCACTCTTGATAGCACTGCCACAGAACATCCTCCTGATTTCAAACAGTGGTTTGCCTTGTTTCTGCAATATTCTCAGCACCAACATAGCGACTGACTCATCATTTACAATCAATATGTATTTGTTAAATGAATTAGTCAGTTTCCTTAGAACTGTATGTCATGCATTTTAGAGGAACCAAAGGACAAAGAAAATAAGGGGGTAGGTTTACCACACAACTATTATGTTTGTGTTGGGGAAGGGGTATTCTGTCCATTATACAGATGAGGAGACCAAGGCTCAGAGAGGTTAGTAAGTTGTGCAGAGTTGTCAAATTATTGAGTGACAGATGTTACTTCCAACTCTGGTATCTCTGATTTAGAAGCCTATGCTCTTCCCCACATACCACATAGTTTAATCTTGCCTATCCCTAAACATCAAAACTTGTTTTCCCTTTTCCAAGCCTTTGACTGCTGTCCACCAACAATGAATCTCATTGCAACAGCCCCATTTACACTACACACTTTCACATCAGGTTTTCCCCCCAGATGGATGCCGTTCTTCCTCCCTAACTATGTGAACATTACTCTTCCTTCAAAAGCCATTTTCTATATGAAGTCTCACTTCCGTACCAGCCCATTCCTCTCTCATTGTGAGTTGCACAACTGGGCTTCTGTGAGCATGAGTTAGTTTGGGGTATGTCCTTTCTGGAACCATTTTCTAAGTAGACTATTATTTCAATACCAAACACATTATAACTTCTTGTATTTCAGTTTTCCTTGAATTCCCCATCTTTCTTCTCCTCTGTGTTGATATGTCATAAGTATAGTACAACTGTTTCACTGCTGTTGAAAATGCTGTCATGCTAATTACATTTCCATCTTCTCAAACTGTATCATTTGATTCTTTTATAATAAATTAGAAGTTGATGTAATGCACAAAAATTGCACTGGACTGAAAGTCAAGAGGTCTCATTTGACATTCTATATATAGTAAACTAGTTGTGCCATTTTAGTCAAGTAATATAACTTCATTTTACATTTCAGTTTCTTCATCTGTAAAAGAAAGGATTTAGACCAGATGTTACCTAAATATAATGCTTATCTTTATATTATTTTAAATTGTGTTTCTAAACAGAAAGATGATGTTTGTGGCCACGCACTTTTGCAGCCAGGCTTACTCAAGTGTTTCCCCACAGGGACACAGTTCCCCCTTCAGTGTCTTCCACTTCATTGATAAGACCCAGCAGATGCAGTGTGGAAAATACAGACATTAACAGAAGCTCTTTTCAAATTATACCCAGTTTCCCAAAGCAAACCCCCACCAATCCACCCAGATATATTTAACACATGTGTTTCATAAATAATATGGTTTGTTAGTGAAAATCACAGTGGAGGCCTAAAACTCAGACTTCCATCTCTGTATGATGGCTTAGGAGGACAATAAAAAGTTCACATATGAGACTTGAGTCAAAATCAGTTCCATCTTGCCAAACATCCTGTCTTGCCTTATATTGTAGCTTTTACTTAAGTTACCCACATGCACTGGAGTGGGAGACGGATTCAAAAATTCTGCATGGAGATTACATGAGGTGTATTATTAACGTAGGAAATACCTATATTTAAGGTCATGTGTCATGGGTGAGCCTTAAAATTAAGGCAGTACAACAAATAACTGTGAGAGTTACAAAAAGATATAATACGGATGTACAATATTCATTACAAACCATTCTGCTTTCTTTAATTCATTGTTTCATTTACCCACCCATTCACGCATCCAATATGAAGTTACTGATCATCTACTATGGGTTAGTAACCAATCCAGATCCTCAGTTTCAATTTTGTCATATTAGATGAAGTGTAAGAATTATTTTGTTTCTAGAACATGTTATATAAATGTAAAAAATAAGCAACTTAAAACTTAACAATGGAAGGAAAGCAGAAAGCACTTATTTAACTTAAAGGGGAAAAGTCTCCAAAAAATCAGGAAAAAAAAAAGAAGGAAGACTTCTAAGAACAGAAAAGATGTTAACTTCATCTACACAGGAAGAGAAATCATGGTTGATAAATTAATTAAAGTCATGTCCTGGAAACATTCTATATCACCTTGACTTGTGTATGCTATTTGAAAGAAGTAACCATAATTGTTTAGTTATATCTTATAACTTTACAGCTGACTAGTTATTCAATCATTAATAGATACTCTACTGGGAAATCATTACCTTTCAGAATCAAATAACCTGACATTTTGCCTTCATTGAGTCAAACAGTGGTGGGGAAACTGACATGTTAAAATTTCATATATTACACCATGAAAATTATTGTCTTAGGTAAGCAAATGTTTTCTTTCTTTCTTGCCTTTGTTATAGCATTTAGACTTCTGGGCTTTCAGATTTTTAAATACTTTAGATAAGCAGTCTTTAATCAGTTAAAGGAAAAGGAAGCAAAAACTCTAAAGCCCATAACAAAATGTCTCAGAAAATTAGTATCCAAAAGACACTGGGACCCCAACATTTCTAGGAAAAGAAAAAGCAAAAAAGGACTGTGGAGTATCTTGTAAATATGTCGGTTTATTTTATTCTATTTACTTGTGGATTGTTGGTTTCATCTTTCTCTAACTGAACTTAACAAAGCTAATCACAGCTGAGTTGTTTTGAATGACTCCTAAATATCAAGCATTTACAGGGCACTTTACAGCATTTAGCTGATTTCTCCTTGAAAAGCACTCTATTGTATAAATAGTATTATCTCATTTTGTCAAAAAAAGGGAAAGGCTCAGATAGGTTAAGTAACTTTCACTGGGTTACCCAGCTAGTATGTGCTGGAACTGGGATTTGAGCAGCAAGTCCAATTCCCAGACCCGTGTTTTGAGGATCTCTTTTACTGAACTAAACACCTATTTAGTTGCCTCACTTTATTTAGAATAAAAATGCTGGAAAACCCAGGACTATATGTTAATCCCTATTTGGTCAGGTTGCTTAATAACAGAGAACTCTGCTCCAGATATGCTACCAATGTGTTCCACTGGTCATTCAGGGAACCAGGTGAGAACATCTGAATGGTTCAATATAAAGTTTTATCACTGATGACCAAACACTTCAAGTTGAATTTAGGACAAATTGGTAAAAATAGTTTGCATTCCTATGAAGGCTGTTTGCTGCACATAGTCATTTTCATATAATTTTTTTTAAATCTAGTTTGACAAGAAATATAACTGTCAACTTGCTGAAATCCGAGAAACAGCAAGTTAATAATCGCATGACTAGGTCCCCTCTCTAGGACTCTAATTATGTGGGGTAAATAAACTTGTGAGTTCCACCAAGTGCATTTTTCAAATGAGGCACCATCCTATCAAATTATGTAAATAATTCAAAACTTCCCCTTGTGCATCCTTCCCCACTATTTGTAAGTCACCCAACAATTTGCAAAAATAACCCAGGGAAATGTTTTGGGTGGGCTTTTGAAGATATTTTTAGCTAAAGTGGTAGAGGTTTAAAATACAAGCATGGGAGTGTCTGCCATTTAGAGAAATCACCTGCTCACACAGTTCCATGGAGAAGTGGAATGTTTTAATGTGTGTCATTCAGTACAACATGTGGACTACATTAAGTCAGGTTAGAGCAGGTCACGCCACGTGACACAGCTGAGCCACGTATAATCGCAAGCAATACAACTTGCTCAGTGCAACATAAATTTAAACAGGAGTAGGGTTTTTTTTTTCTCAAAACAAGGTAACAGCTGCTGTAGATAACAAAGTGCTCATACTACCCCACACTGAGAGGGGTTTGTGCTTTGACATGATCTGAATTATATGTAGGTAGTTTAGTACATCTATATTTAGGGGCATCTCTAAATATGAACAATAGGTGTTTGGGTGCATAGAATACATTCTCTAAGTGGCATGAACCGCACGTTTTTTTAATAACCAATTGTGTAATTTTCTCCCAGTGAATAAGAAGCATTTTAAAATATAGCCTTAAAAACTAGAGAGTAGAGACAATTTTTGGCCTAGACAAGCTGGCTTCTAAGCCAGTAGGCCAAATATTTAGTATTCTTATTTAGACTAAAGATAAAATACTCTGCAAGTGCAGACATTAAGAAAGCTCAGAAAAAAGAAAACGGCATTGAATTATGATAAAACTAGAAGTAGGAGAAAGTGTAGAGATGTATTGCTGAATACCACAACAGTTCATTTCCAAGAAAAGCCAGTACGTAAATGGCATTGGCAAGTATTATAGTCTAGAGAATATTAAGAGGTTTGTTTTTTGTTTGTCTACTTCTTCCTTCTTGGGTAGGGTATAACATTATAATTTGAAATACCTTAAATTTGGATAACACTTTTAACATTCAGACTTAGATTCTCACTTAAGCCTCATAAGAACACTTTGAGTGGGGAAGAACAAATCTCTTCCAGAGAAGCCCCCCAGCACTGGTCACTCCCACCATGCCAGCACCCTCCTGCCCAAGAAACTCCGCATATCCCTGTACAACTATCATTAACCATGTGCTAGCTTGTAAATCTATTTGAAGCCCCAAACTCTTAAAAATATGGGGAGGTTTTTGCAACATCTATTTTGGATTACTCAACAAATATGAATCAGTTTCATTGAACCAACCTTTGGATGGTATAAAAACAAATCAGGTATCTCATTAAAAAGGTGAAATTTCAGCTTCAGAAACAATTTGGGGGCTAGAACAAGTATAATACAGCTCTGTTCTGTAGAAGACAATCAATGACTGTCTCAGAAATAACTTTTATGGACTGCTTAGTATGTGCTGAGCACATTGCCTTACCCACTAATTTAATCCATGTAAGAAAATAATAGTAACAACAGCAAAAGAATATTTAGGTTAAAATTTGTCCAAATTTGGGCTTTCTTGGTGGTTCAGTGGTAAAGAATTCACCTGCCAATGTAGGCGACATGGGGTTCAATCCCTGATCTGGAATGATCCCACATGCCATGGAGCAACTAGGTCTCGGAATCATAACTATTGAGCCTGTGCTCTAGAGCCCGGGAGCTGCAACTGCTGAAGCCCACATGCCCTAGAGCCTGTGCTCCAAAACAAGAGAGGCTACCACAGTAAGAAGCCCACGCACTGCAACTAGAGAGTAAGTAGTCCCCACTCGTCGCACCTAGAGAAAAGTCCGTGCAGCAGCATAGACCCAGTACAGCCAAAAATGAAAGAAAGAAAGAAAAACTTTGTCCAAATTCATAAAATTAGTAAATGGCAGAACAAGAATTAAAACCCAGATCTTGCCAGTGTCAGAGCCACATCACCTAACTAAATACCTATCCTTTTAATGTCCTCTCCTAACTTCATCTACAATGAGAATTTTCTCTCTGTGCTCAGGCTAAATATGTTTTTCTTGGAACTCATATTTAGTCCTCAAGTTCTTAAAAGTGAGCACATAATATTTTAACAAATAAGCTGAAAACTTCTTATGGCCAAGGACTTTATAAACTATTTCTCTTTCTCCTTCACATGACTACCTGTATGTTAGATACAGTGTAGGCATTTAATGTGTGCTGAATTTAAATGTGTTCTCATCCACATCAGTGCAACTGTTAACGCATCTTCCCTGATCAGTTCTGACACCATCAGAGAGGCAGTTGATGTTCTGGAAATACGACTCGACTTACAAAAGACCTGAGCTTCACATTAGTTGTGTGACACTATAACATTCATTCATTATCTTCTTCCTCTGAACTTTGCTTCCCTCATCTATAAAATTGGGATGTGTATAATCTATTTCATGTGACTTCCCTGGTGAGCAGTGGTTAAGAATCCACCTGCCAATGCAGGGGACACAGGTTCAATCTCTGGTCTGGGAAGATTCCACATTCCTCAGAGGAACTAAACCTGTGTGCCACATTTACTGAGCCCATGCTCTAGAGTCCAAAAGCCACAACTAGAACCTATGCTCCACAACAAGAGAAGCCACCGCAATGAGAAGCTTCTGCACTGCAACAAAGAGTAGCCCCCACTCACCGCTAGAGAAAGTCTGTACAAAGCAACAAACACCCAGCGTGGCCAAAAATAATATTTTAAAATGTCTATTTCACAAAGGTAAGATATTATCAGATTGTTCTTTAAATCTTTTTGTGCTCTACACAAAAGGCAGGAAGATTTAACATAAACTTTTAAGTATCTGCTATGGATACTAGCAAAATTTTCTGGATTTATGTATCATTTATTCATTCATAACCTGTTTATTTTATGTAGGTACTCTTCCGGAGGATGGTTATACAATGGTAAGGAAAAGCAGACTCAATCTCTGCTCTCATGGTATTCATGATCTTATATCTGAATATCATTTTATTTTAACACTTCCATTATTAAAATTCTACTATTTCAATTTTTATTAAGGGAACTTTCATGAGTCAATTTAATATCCATCAGATCTGTGATCCTAATGATTGAAATTTCTTATAAAGTAACAAGAGTAAAAATTACACATGACACCAGAAGTACAATGCCTACAGTGCGGGAGACCCAGGTTCAATCCTTAGGTCAGGGAAGATCTCCTGGAGAAGGAAATGGCAACCCACTCCAGTATTCTTGCCTGGAAAATCCCATGGATGGAGGAGCTGGTAGGCTACAGTCCATGGGGTCGCAAAGAGTCGGACATGACTGAGCGACTTCACTTTCTTTCTTTCTAGAAGTACAGTTGCCCACATTTCTGAAGTGTTCCCAGTCATGAGCAGAGCACTTGGGAATTTCAGAGACCATCATAAAATCACAGACATTTTTTCGGCTTGAAAGTGTCGTGCTCAAAGTGTCCCCAGTATAGGTGTAACTCAGATTCTACTTCAGCAAGATAAGCAATTAGACTAATGTAGACAACACGGCTTTGACTATCTCCATTGTATTGTTGGAAGGAATGTAAAAATAAAGAGAAGCATTTCAACACTTACATGATGGTATTTCATATTATAGTTGATATTCTGGCTGATTGAATTCTCAATAGAAAAAATTCTGCATTATTATTTGCAGAATTTATTACACTATGACATTTATACCAATAAGCCTCTTAAACCTGGCATTGTTTTAAAAATGTGTTCATGTTCAAATCTTCATTCTACAGGATTACACTTTTATTTCTCATAAAAAAGATATGATGTGTTTAATGTTAATAATTCCATAACAACCAATTAAAAGGAAATGTAAAGAATAGACCTTGCATGAGAAAGGGAGTTACTGAAATGGATTTCAACAAATTTCCCAGCTGGCTAAAGATTTATCATGCTGGGCAACAGAGTAGGTAAACCTTCCATGGCAAACTGTCAAGGACCCGTCATTCATGGCCATGCTCCCTGTCCTCTCTTGTCTTCTTTTAAAATGCCAGTCGTGTATGGGTGAAGCACATGTTTCTTCTGCCAGTGCCTGCTCAAGCAGTTTACTAATTTGTAGCTCGGTAAACCTTTCACTGCACTGAGCACCTTGAGGTTAGCACATCTCTAATCATTATTTGATAACAGAAATCTGCAAGCATCACATCCCTAGTAACAAGAACATTGTATCTTAGCAACCAGCCTTGATATTCAAACAATTTCATTAAAGCGTAGCACCTCTTAGCAGGTGGGTGAGTGTGAGTGTTGATAAACATTTATAACATGATCAGCCATTGTGTTTGCCAACACTATAATCAGCATGACAAATTTATGAATTTGTTTACAAGCTCCTAGATAGCCAATCTATGTAGGTAAACTACATTTCAGACAGGTTGGGAAATCTGAACATCAGATCCTTATTTGAAATGGAGAGTTTCTTTAGAAACCTATCAATTTAAGAGATTGCCAAGCTGTTTCCAGCATAGCGACATCATTAATATTTCCATTGTGGTTTAAACTTTAAATAGTAGTGTTGAATTTAAATGCTTCAGGAGCAAAATCTGAGTAGGAGCTTCAACTACATTGAGGTTCAGTAGGACCATGTTATGAAGGAACTGCCTCTTGAATTTTCTTCTTCTCATATGGACAGAGGTAGCTGATATATTTCTTGTGTCCAAAGGATCTATTTTATGAATGGCTAAAAGAAAACAAATGTGATGAACCTCTCATTTATTTAAAAAAGTTTTCCAGTTAATAATTTACTACAAATTTTAAAATTTATTATAAATGTATTTATGTAGACATTCATTTAAGGAATTACTGATATGCCACCACCTCATGAATTGGTCCAACATGAACAGACTTTTTTCATCTATTTACTTCAATCTAATACCTACCTGTGGTATCAGGATTTGAATGAAATTTAATATTCCATTTTAAAGAGAGTTTTAAATCTTTTTTCCTGGTGAATGATCAGGAAACTCTCTATGAATATTTTCAAAATTGAAAGTCTTCTAACCTGGAAAGTACTACCAGAGTATATCTCTTTCTTAATTATATAACCATCTCCTAATATTACTATAAGATCTCAAACCTGGGATTGTTCAAGTGTTACCAAGTATAAAAGTTCACTAAGGCATGCACTGCCAAACAGGTAGAAGAAAAACAAGGATTTTTATACTTTCTGAAGTTTGAACCTTGAACCCAACAGCACACAGTTACAACAGGGCCCCTGGGCTCCTCATCCTTGAACAAGCTATTAATCTACCTGAAATAGGTGAACCTCAGTGAAGCATTATCAAATACGTAACAAGCTCCCTTTCAAATTAAAACCAGTCATGATGAAAAACAAGTTTGTTGACCTAGCTTGTTCACAATGAACCATGACACATCAGTTAATAACTACCACCTGGGTAACTGCAAGCTTCAAGAACTAGCATGACAATGTTGGAAAGATTCAGAGGAAAAAAAATAGAGTACAGCTTGGAAGACCAACAGCTCTGTATTCAAATACTGCTGTTGAAAAGTCTTCAGGAAGATAGAAAAAACTTAAAATGTCAAAAGTTGTAGTCAGAAAGGATCATGATCTGGGGATTTCTCCAAAGTAAAGATAACAAAAATTATCTGAATTTCTGTACATGATACCACCAGGGTGGGGTAAAAGACAAGGGAGTTCAGAAGTGGAGAATGAGGCAGTATTTACCATACACACTAGGTTAATTGTTATACTTACTAATTTAGCAATTATTTACATTTTGGTCTCTTCTTTAAACTTCTGTTTATATAAGCACTTTCAACTTGTCAATTATTTATTAGTTTCTTATGTTCCGAACCTAACTTTTCTTAAAAACTAGTCATTTCTCATGAGAATTTTAAACTTTCTGTTTTCTATTTGAACTTTGGGGCAAAAATCAGTGTGTTTGTGATTGCAAGTATGTGTGAATATGTGTATATGCCTGTGCCTGTGTGTAAATGAGTGTGGGTATGAGTATGAGAGAGGATGTTATTAGTTTATTCTGCTTACTGACTTTACTAGATAATTCCACATCTTATTTTTATAAGACTGCTATCAAAATTCATTGATTCAGTGTTGGATGGGCTACTTCCTACACTGTAGATTTGTGATCATTAAAATGTTAGATTTCTAAATATATATAACAGAACATAACTAACACGAGGGTTCCAGAAGTTCCAGAAGTAAGAAAGCTTTTCTGTGCAGTATCTTGCCTTCAAAACAGTGGATTATCTTTCAGTTAAACAATACAAACAAAAAAAAAAGTAGATAACACCATACTCCCAATAGCCCCAGCTAGTGAAGACCATTTAGAGCTGGCTTTCCCTGCCCATGAAATTAAAAGACGTTTACTCCTTGGAAGGAAAGTTATGACCAACCTAGACAGCATATTAAAAAGCAGAGACATTACTTTGCCAACAAAAGTCTGTCTAGTCAAGGCTATGGTTTTTCCAGTGGTCACGTATGGATGTGACAGTTGGACTATAAAGAAAGCTGAGCACCGAAGAATTGATGCTTTTGAACTGTGGTGTTGGAGAAGACTCTTGAGAGTCCCTTGGACTGCAAGGAGATCCAACCAGTCCATCCTAAAAGAGATCAGTCCTGGATGTTCATTGGAAGGACTGATGTTGAAGCTGAAACTCCAATGCTTTGGCCACCTGATGCGAAGAGCTGACTCATCTAAAAAGACCCTGATGCTGGGAAAGATTGAGGGCAGGAGAAGAAGGGGACGACAGAGGATGAGATGTTTGGATGGCATCACCGACTCAATGGACATGGGTTTGGGTGGACTCTGGGAGTTGGTGATGGACAGGGAGGCCTGGCGTGTTGCAGTTCATGGGGTTGCAAAGAGTCGGACACGACTGAGCGACTGAACTGAACTGAACTTCCCTGCCCATGGGAGACAGATAAAGATATACTGCCTGTTTTAGAGACCCACCTCCAAGGGGCAGGTGCCACTAGAGTCAGGCCCCACTGTCGAGGCAAAACCTCGAGGTTTGTTTAACAATATTAGATGGTATATACTCTCTGTAAAGAATTCACCTGATAGGACTTCGAATATACTTTTCACTCTAGTTACTCAGACATAAGTTTCTGCCAGAATACTTTAGACTGAACAATAGTCCATTTCATTGATCATATTAAAACTCAGAAAGACTCTGAGAAAGGTGACAGGTAAGAAAAGTGATTTTACTAATGTATTCATACATCAGCATAAACCAGTGCTATTGTTACTACAAAAGCAACACTTTTTATAATAAGCTACTGAGTAGTTTGCTGTTAGCAAACTGTAAGAACTGAAAATTCCACAGAATTCATTGTGCTTGATATTTGTGTGGTACTTGTCATCAGAAGGTAGCAAGGTACAGGATAAATATTAACTTGCAGATTCTGTCAGTTTTGCAGCACTTGGAGTTTATAAACTCAGACTTCTAGTCAGAATTACTCCCAAATTGCACTTTACTTCATTTCCCAGGACAAGAATAAATTTTACATTTCCACACAAAGCTTGAATATAAATCAAAAGTTATTATACCCCTGAAACTCGAATTTCTAAACCTTCCCTTTCTCATTCAGAATTCATTCTCTTTTTTAGATTAAAATAAATTCAAATTAATGCTTGATTTATCTGGCATAAACAAGGAAAACTGTGTATTGCTTTAAGAAATAAAGCCTCATTATCAATGATGAGGTTTAAATAATCTTCATTGAACAAATGCCTTTACAATTTTATCATAAATGTTGGGGTTTGCTAAGCCAGAGTAAACCAAAATAAATTTAGCCTATCCTTATTACTGCAGGCCACCACTATGACCATTTACAACTAAACTACCTTGTAATATAGATCTGACATATAGAGGGCTATTGGCTCCCAGAGTAAATATTTCAGATTAAAAATTCTTTTTCCATTTTTGTATCTCATTTTGTGGACTTAATAAAAAAATTCTCCTTTTTCATAAGCTTCCAAGCTACTTATAGCAATCTCTACTCCCTTCTACCTTGTCATTTCTAGTATAATGCTAGTCAGGAGACTGGACGCTTGAGCTTGAAGACTAAACTGTCATGAGTGAGAGCCTATGGCTCTTGTCAATGAATGGGGTATATAAGTGTACCACATTCATGACATATACACATCATAGTACTTCTTTATGCATGACATTCTTCTGAATATCAGCCACATCCCTGAATAGGTGAGCTATTACCATTGCAAAATATACAGGGAAAAGTCTACAACTCTACCATGGTAATCTGAACTAGTTAACCAGTAGGAGGGGGAATATGTCATAGAATAACATACTTAAAGTAAATTTAAGGTTAGTCAAGAGACGAAGTAGTAGAGCTGCTAGGGTTTTCCCCCTTTGACTTTGCAATGATATCATTGTTTTTTGCCATGACAATTTTTGTTTCTAGAAAGTGATTCTTCCAAAATCTTAATTCCCAACTTGAGTTTCTTTATATTCATTGATCATTAGAGACTCAGGATCAGAGCAATAAATATTGTTTCACGAGTTTTCTTTGGTTTGCTTTTCCAGATTAGGTTGTCCCTATATTAGCAACCAGTACAATTAGCCTGGGGTTGAAGAGAATTGAATGAGAGAGAAAACACACTTCCAGAAAAAATACTAAATCACATAGACAAGATCCCACTGATATCTGAGGACATATGTAACATCAGAAAAAAAAAAATAGGTGAAAATCCTAGAGAGAGAGAAGTTTCATGCATAATGTTCACAATCATGTACCTGCAATAATGGTACAGGCAACAGTGCTCAGTAGGTTAAACTTTGTAACAGGATGAATAACTGCAACCAATGTTTCTGCAGCAACTTGCTGCTGAGCATGGCAAACACTAGTGTTAGTGAGTTAGTCACTCAGTTCAGTTCAGTTCAGTCGCTCAGTCATGTCCGACTCTTTGTGACCCCATGAACCGCAGCACACCAGGCTTCTCTGTTCATGGAATTCTCCAGGCAAGAATACTGGAGTGGATTCCCATTTCCTTCTCCAGGGGATCTTCCCAAATCAGGCATCAAACTCAGGTCTCCTGCATTGCAGGTGGATTCTTTACTGTCTGAGCCACCAGGAGACTCATAGCAAGCAGTAAATACCTTCTCTGAAATGACTCCTGAAGTGGTTTCCCAGAGACATACCAGATCAGCTTCATTATGAAAGCACTTTTTAGTCTAAATAGGAAACGTTTTTTGAATTTATGAAACAAATTTTTATTTCCCCAAAATTCCCATTTCTCCCAATTGCCTTAATGGTTGCCAAAGTGTAAGTGAAAATCACCCAAAAGATTAGTGGGATTATGGATTAGACTTCAGACTATGGATTACACATCAGTTATTCCTATGATGCATCATATATTCCTTCAGACCTCAAGAGAGTTTATAGGCAAGAAATATGTATAAAATGATTCTGTACAGCTCCTCTCTTATAAGCTTCTAGATGTTAGTAAAAGATAATCATGGCTAAGACCTCATAGATTCTACTCACCTCAAGACTAGATAAATCACTACCTACATCTTTGATACTCAGAATGCATTATACCACCCATCTGCCTATAAGAAATACCGAATCTCAGGCCCCATTCCAGACCTACTGAGTCAGTTTCTACATTTCAGTATGATCCCCAGATGACCATTATGAACACTAAACTTTGAAAAGCACTAAGCTAACAAATAATATAGAAAACAGAATATATTTCATGTTCTGATCTAGGAGCTTATAAACCTTTACCCAAGTCATGCAATAAACTCACATTGTAGGTATAAATACCACGGTTTTTAGATACAGGAAATAAAACCCAATTTCACTAATCTATGAGAGATGTTTAAGCTAGCACATTTAAGTAGAAATTGGTTTACTTTCTCATACTTCACTAATGGTCACACAACGGTTCTTTAGGAAAGCTCTGTGGACAGCATAGTTACCCTGGCCTAAGATTCGTTTCTTTATAACCTTCCACTCTTGGCTAAGAAGCAATTGACAGAAAAACCAGACCAGTTACTCATCCCAGAGTTGTGGAGTAAGACACTTTTGGCAAAACTGAAAGCTCTACAAAAGGTAGATGAATTTTCCATCTCAGCTTTTCTTTCCTCCCAAGGTGTGCCTTACCTTGAAATTTAGAACCACCATAAGGGAAAGCTATTCTTAAAAATAATTATTTGCATTACTAAGCATATTGAATAACTAGAAGGTGGAATTTCTTGTCTGTTATTGTTGGTAATAGTCCAAGATTAAAATAATTTCAGGAATAAAATCAAAAATATGCTGTGACTCCAGTGTGAAAAAGAAAGAGAGAGAGGGAAAAAGGAGGGAAAGAGGGAAGGAAGAAAGAAAAATGAAAATTCCAAATAAGATTGACTTTAAAACACTGCTTTAAAAAAAAACTTTTTTAAGTGTCACCTTTAGTAACGGATGAACAAAAGAAAAAGTGCTACATTGGTCACTATCTCTATGCTCATCTTGAGAAGAGCATATTGCATATCCTTAGATAGGATAGATTTCTAATGAAATTATAATGTTTAGTCCATTGGACACAGACCTACCTGATAGTATTTTTTTCTTTTCTTTGACATAAGCCATCTGCTATGAAATTTATTCAGTTAAAACAGTGACGAGAATTTGTACTTTGAGAATTGAACGCTTTCTTTAATAAACACTAAATAAAAATTACTCATATAAAATATATTTTATTACCTAGAATACAAATATTGCCGCTGCTGCTAAGTCACTTCAGTCATGTCCGACTCTGTGTGACCCCATAGACGGCAGCCCATCAGGCTCCCCCGTCCCTGGGATTCTCCAGGCAAGAACACTGGAGTGGGTTGCCATTTCCTTGTCCAGTGCATGAAAGTGAAAAGTGAAAGTGAAGTCGCTCAGTCATGTCCGACTCTTCACGACCCCATGGACTGCAGCCGACCAGGCTCCTCCATCCATGGGATTTCCCAGGCAAAAGTACTGGAGTGGGGTGCCATTGCTTTCTCCAAGACTATTATTAGAGCTGGCATTATAGATATGACAAGAAATCTATTTTTTGAAACTAATTTACCTCTATAATGCTGAAATTTGTTTTAGAACCCCTGGGAAGATAGTCAGATTACTTTGATTCATAATTGACAAAAGCTACAAACACTCAGCAATTTCCTCAGTAATCTTCAAGTTACTATTTATAAACACTTTATCTATTGCTATAAAGCAACCATGAGGTGTATATGTAGAAAGATTAAATATCAGATATTTACATCTTTATGTTTTACAGTAGTCTTTAAGAGAATTTTCCTTATATCATAATAATTCCTAGATTTGAAACAAAAACACTCCATTTTGATTTTGATTTTGTACCCATTCTAACATTCAGATTAAATTCTAGGCATTAACCATGATTATTGCTAACATTCTTGTATCAACGAGCTTCTAAGACTTTATGCAAAGCCCTGAAGACTTCATCCAAGGTATCATAAAATTAGGCAAGGCTGGTTATCCTCTGTGTTTACTAACTGAAGCACATGGTCTCTGATTTTAGAAATACATGCCTGTCTAGGCAGTCATGCCCAGTTTTCACAATTTACCACTCCTTTAAATGCCTTTCTTTTAGTCTCAATGAAATACACTGTCTCTTAATTTCACATGAATATCCTTTACCTGAGAAAGTGGAAGAAAAATGATAACAGTTGTTTAAAATTAATTTCTGACTTTTCCCTCAGTGCACTGCATCTAAGGAAGCAAAACTTATTGAATTAAGTTTAATGACATAATAAATTCTTCCTTTCCTAAAATACTATGGTTTCATTCACTAGTGCACTTTAAGCATTTTGCCTTTAGCATCTGATGGGTCATTAGTCTGTATGTAATCCAGCAGCTGGACTCCTAAGAGTCTCAACTCCATCAGCAAGAACCAAATCAGTAGTTTCTGAAATACAACTGGTAGGTCAAGTGTCCTGAAAAAGAGTGCCTTGGGCATTCTGGATGGAGAACAGGGC
Organism: Giraffa tippelskirchi; assembly: GCF_054371585.1. NCBI lineage: Eukaryota > Metazoa > Chordata > Mammalia > Artiodactyla > Giraffidae > Giraffa > Giraffa tippelskirchi. The sequence continues at coordinate 112,993,507 of NC_137277.1, forward strand.
ATGACAAGCAGCAAACCAGGACAGAATTTAATGCCTGTGGTCACTAAAGACTTCATTCATTCTAACTCACCAAACAACTGTTCTCCAAATAATTTGAGTCCTACTTGTGATATTTCTAGCCAGTAGATCATGCAATGAAATTGGTTACTGTGTGCCAATAGGCTTAACATACACATCATCAAGTTGAACATATTCTAATCATGTTTTGCCCCAAGAATCTTTGCCTAATATCATAATACAATCCATGGAATCACTATCGGTCATCCTAAACCAAAACAGGCTAATTACTGCACATCATCACCACATGTGAAATATGTGCTCTGCTAGATCAAAGAGTTCCTTTTCATTGAGAGCAAATCCTATTGCTGAAAATAGAAAGACATCGTTAACATTTTTTCAGAGTTTTCTACCCTATCTTTAGTAACTGAAATAGCCAGCCTATCCAATTGACTGTAGTTCTGCTATAGTACTACATTTATTTATTCATTCAAATAATGCTAGATACTGGAAATAGAGATAAAGTTTGCTGATCCTGCCATCAAGAGTTTAACAGGTCATTTTAGGTATGTGATGTAATAGTGTACTTTTCCCTACATCATTATCATCATCATCATTATTGTGATTGTCATCATTACCATCAATTACCATCATCTTATGTTTTTAATGAATTTAACATAAAGCACACAAGACTGGACATTAGATATAACTGAGTCCTGACATTGTGCATGGAAAAATAAAAAAGAAATCCACCATCACGCTGCCCTTTCCTGAAGTGGTCATGATGGTGTCATCTTCCTAGAGGAACTTGGAAGAAAGATCAGACCCAGTAGTCCAATTAAATCACTTTATTTAGAATTTTAAAAGCTAGCATCTAAAATTGCTGGTCATCCATTGCCCCATGAGCAGATCAGTTCAGTTCAGTCACTCAGTCGTGTCTGACTCTTTGCAACCCCATGAATTGCAGCACACCAGGCCTCTCTGTCCATCACCAACTCCTGGAGTCTACCCAAACCCATGTCCATCGAGTCAGTGATGCCATCCAACCATCTCATCCTCTGTCATCCCCTTCTCCTCCCGCCCCCAATCCTACCCAGCATTAGGGTCTTTTCCAATGAGTCAACCCTTCGCATGAGGTGGCCATAGTATTGGAGTTTCAGCTTCAACATCAGACCTTCCAATGAACACCCAGGATTGATCTCTTTTAGGATGGATTGATTGGATCTCCTTGCAGTCCAAGGGACTCTTAAGAGTCTTCTCCAACACCACAGTTCAAAAGCATCAATTCTGCGGCGCTCAGCTTTCTTCACCGTCCAACTCTCACATCCATACATGACCACTGGAAAAACCATAGCTTTGACTAGACGGACTTTTGCTGGCAAAGTAATGTCTCTGCTTTTAAATATGCTATCTAGGTTGGCCATAACCTTCCTTCCAAGGAGTAAGCGTCTTTTAATTTCATGGCTGCAGTCACCATCAGCAGTGATTCTGGAGCCCCTCAAAAATAAAGTCTGACACTGTTTCCACTGTTTCCCCATCTATTTCCCATGAAGTGATGGGACCAGATGCCATGATCTTAGTTTTCTGAACATTGAGCCTTAAGCCAACTTTTTCACTTTCCTCTTTCACCTTCATCAAGAGGCTCTTTAGTTCTTCTTCACTTTCTACCATAAGGGTGGTGTCATCCGCATATCTGAGGTTATTGATATTTCTCCCCACAATCTTGATTCCAGCTTGTGTTTCTTCCAGCCCAGCATTTCTCATGATGTACTCTGCATAGAAGTTAAATAAGCAGGGTGACAATATACAGCCTTGACTTATTCCTTTTCCTATTTGGAACCAGTCTGTTGTTCCATGTCCAGTTCTAACTGTTGCTTCCTGATCTGCATACAGGTTTCTCAAGAGACAGGTCAGATGGTCTTGTATTCCCATCTCTTTCAGAATTTTCCACAGTTTATTGTGATCCACACAGTCAAAGGCTTTGGCATAGTCAATAAATCAGAAATAGATGTTTTTCTCGAACTCTCTTGCTTTTTTGATGATCCAGCGGATGTTGCCAATTTGATCTCTGGTTCCTCTGCCTTTTCTAAAACCAGCTTGAACATCTGGAAGTTCACGGTTCACGTATTGCTGAAGCCTGGCTTGGAGAATTTTGAGCATTACTTTACTAGCATGTGAGATGATAGAGAAGCAAAAATGGCCACAATAGCATGAAAGATGTAAAGGACGTAGATTCTTAGAAGGAGAGTGACTGTTGACAGGATGAGAAGGAAAGACAGACAAAAACAGGGGGTCTGAGAGAGAAGTGAGTAGAGATAAAAGCAGGGGGACAGAGGAAACAAGAAAGGAAGAGCAAAACGAGAAGAGAAATCAAAGAGTGGGTGGGTGGAAGAACAAGTGAGAAGAGCATTAAACCAGAGCACATATGCTCATACCCATGAAATTAACATATTGAAAATCATCCAGTGCTTCCCTTTAGAGAGAAGAAGGGGTTGGATCAAGCTGCAGGGCATTATACATGAGAAAGTCAAGGGACCTGCTGAGGAAGGCAGCCTCTCAAACGATTCCTGCCACCCGATGTTCACGTCTCTGTGTAAAACTCTCTCACCGAGAGTGGGCTGAACATAGTCATTCACTTCTGACATACAAAACCCAGTCAAAGTGATGGGATATCACTTTCAAGGTTGAGCTCAGGCTTCTACCTTGCTTGTTCTCTCTTGCTTTCTGTTCCCTGCTCACCTTGAGAAAAGTCACCTGCCATATTGTGTGCCCAGTGGAAAAGGCTGTGTGATAAGGAACTGAGGGGGCCTCCAGCCAATAGCTAGTGAGGAAATCAAGCCCTCAGACCAATGGTTCCCCAGGAACTGAATCCTGCCAAAAACTGCACAAGTAAGCTTAGAAGCTAATACTCCCTCAACAAAACCTTTAGATGAGACCACAATCCTGGACAACACCTTGACTGTAGCTCTGAGAAGTCTTTGAGAAGAATTATTTAAGTAACCCTCAGATTCCTGATCCACAGAAATTGTGAGTAATAAATTTGTTTTAAGTTGCTATATTTTTTTTAGAATAATTTGTTACATATCAATGGGTAGCTAAAATACATTTAATATGAATTTGACCACTGTGTCCAAGATTAATTCTAGATTAGTAGGTGGATCACTAAGACAACCCGAATAGACTTTATAACAGAATTATGACGATCCAACCTGTGATAAGCCTAAGAATGTGGTTTAAGTTAATCAGCAAATCTTATCATATTTTACACAGACAACTGGGTTTGAATACTGACTACAGACCAGGTATTTACTAACTGTAAGATAATAGCCAAGTCATTTAACCTCTTTAAGACATTTAACCTCTTTAAGATACTTTACATGTTGGAAATGGAGCTAACCATTATCCCTGCTTCCCAGCAGACTCAGTGGGTAAAGAATCTGTCTGCAATACAGGAGACTCAGAAGATACAGGTTCGATCCCTGGGCCAGGAAGATCCCTTGGAGGAGGGCATGGCAACCCACTCCAGTATTCTTGCCTGGAGAACCCCATGGACAGTGGAGTCTGGCAGGCTACAGTCCATAGGGTTGCAAAGAGTTGGACAGACTGAAACAACTAGCATGCACGCCTTTCATGCTTGTCATGAGATTGACTTAAGGTCATGTAATAGAAACTACTTTGGAAATTATGAAGTACTAGCCATCCTGTAAGTATTCAGGAGACTGCTGCAGCCCCACGCATGGGATTTCTCTATGCTAATAACATCTTAAATGTTTACAATTCCTTAAAATGTATATCCTCTTTTTTTAAGAGGTTAAAAAATAATGTCTCTACACTTAAGTTTTGCCACAATGAAAATATCTTAAGTTTTCATTCTGTTTTTCCGAATCTAAGGCTTTATTTTAACAATGTCCATCTTGAAATTGGTTGTTTCTCATATATCAGAGATCTTGCTCAAATACTTCTAAGATTTTTCTTCATTTTAAAAGTGTATGTCTTAAGTGAGTTTCCCTAGAAGCAAAGACTTGGATAGGAATTTTTGTTCAAATGACTTTTTTGAGGTGTGTTTGAAGCAGAAGGAGAGGGAAAAAAGAAGGCAAGGACACCAGGCAAGAATGTGGGCTCAGAGGGAGACCAGCTTCAGTTGATCTTCAGAGAAAGTCTGGAGCACAAATCACAAAACAGCATTAGGTGCAACTTGAGGCCATGAGGCTGGCCTTTGCAAGCTTCCCTCATACCTGACAGTCACTGGCCAGAGGGCAATTTTGCAGAGGAGGCAGTTATAAATTTACTAGCCACACTCAAAGCAGCTGTGGGGAGCAAGCACAGTCACTGAAGGAGATCTAGGCAGGGTCCCCAACAGCATCCACTTGCTTGTATATACCTTGCTTTCTCCTGGTATTTTATCATCATTTCTGCAGATGGATCTTGACATGCTAAACAGTTTCAGCATTAGATCACTTGTATACCAGCTGTGTTAAATGAGACAGCAAAGAGAGTGTCAGTGTAGGAAAATAAATATTTGTTCAAATCAGAGTTATAAAACATAGTTGAAGTCAGATAGCAAAAAGAAAGTGGGTCATTGGGAGACTTTTTTTCTCCTAAAATATAACCATTATAAAATATGTACGAGAGGTACTTAAGCAAGGCTGAGGCAAGGAAAGCAACTAAGAAGAAATGGTTCCTCAACATGTCTGAATGGGAGAAAGCTAAAGAAAGATGAATCAGAGGAGAACGAGAAGGAATTGAGAACTCAGGTCCCTGAGAGAAGCAAAGGAAAAGAAGTCCTAGCCAGTGCCCAAGAGGAGAATGGAAGAGAGTGAGGGTAGAGGGAAGAGCAGAAATGATGATTTCAAAGATGAAGATATCTCTAAACAGTTTAGAATCATAGGCGTGTCCTAACTACCTCTCCTGACAAAGCACAAATCTGGTTTTCCTATCAAGCTTTTCTCTTGTTTCTCAAATCTGACATGGCCCACTTTTTTCCTTGTAAATTGTTTATATTTGAAAAGCTCAATCATGAAACAGAAGATGGTAAAACTTCTGTTTATCCAGAGGTTATTACTCACACTTCAGCTGAAGCTTCCTGAAATACTATTGTTTTAGGTTGCAGTTTTGGGGTGTATTTGTCAGAAAATGTATTTTGACATCATTTACCTAGAAGAAATTCTGAAACTTCAGAATGCATGAGAGGTTTTAAAGGGGAACTCACATCAAAAAGTGGAATCTGAGGTTTATACTACACAGGACTTCCAGCCTTCCCTCTGCTAGCATAGATGTATGATCATTGCCAACCTTCATTTTCATTTCTGATGTTAATTAATTTTGGCTTTTTTAGTATATCTGAAAAAAGAATGGAGATTCTCCTGAATAAAACACGACAGTGGTAATACTATTTCAACCAGAATTCAGTCTCTTTCCATCATTCTCAAATACCAGTTACTACTTTTTTAAACTATTTCAGTGAGGGAATGTTTACATATGATAAAACTAAAATGTAAACATGGGTTTAAGGTGATTGCCCAGCTTGCTTTATATAACAAAATATTTGCTGGTTTTCAAACTTATATTGAAACAGTATGTTAGTTCTATTCTGACAGTATATAAAGATACTGGCTTTCCTAGACACATAAGCAAAGTCTTTTTTATGAGCTCATAAAGGCGAGACTTAGAAATATTTAAGTAGTGGGTAATTCATAGAACAATATTTTTAGTCATTCAGCTAACATAGAGGGCAACCACAATTTATTCTTCTTAGATCTCTTCCTCTCATTTTTTATATCTTAGGAAGTAAAAGGTATTTAGAAAAGACCTAAATACATTTTTTTTTTTTACTATTATTGAACTATCAAAGATGTGCTCTCTTGTGGGACTCCCTTCACTTCCTAACTCTGTGTATGTTAACCCACTTCAGAGACGATGGTGAAATGAACCCAAAATGCCAACTTACTATTTGCATTATAAATGGAGGCACAAAAGGATATTTTAAAACTCTTGGTTGATCTGGCATATCAAAGATTTCTTTCTAAGCTACTTCAGTGACTGCACTGAAGTAAACTGAAAGCAATAGCTTAAAAGTGCACACACACACACACACACACACACACACAAAATCATAAAAAAAAGTACAGCTTATTTCCATGGAAATCGTCAGTTTACTCTCCAAACCCCTACTTCTGAATTACTTCCCTTTCTTAGGCTCTTCTCTACTCGCAGGACTCAACAAGGAAGAAATGTGGAATTTTCTGAATTCAAGTATTGAGTTAATTCTCACTGGAGTGCAATCCATTTTTCTGGACTTGTCAAATTTGCACTCATACCTTCAGCAGATAGCCCAGCTCCCATTTTTTTATTCTATTGAGCTGATTACCAATACTGAAGCTTTCTCTCTATTCATGTATTTTGTAAGGTCTGCCATTTTCTTTTGCTTCATAAAGTGCCAACAAAATTACAAGTCATTAGAGTGTCTACCTGAGAGTCAATATAAGTGTGGCTAATGAAGTTCAAACAAGAAGTTGCCATGTCTTAACAATTGCTACAGCTTTCTTCACTTCCCCTTTGACCTTCACAGATCTATGGTTTTATTTTCTGTTTTCAAAATGGAGGCCATGGCCTTCCTAAGACTCATGGGAAAGTTGAAATGGGCCACGGACAAGTAGCATTTCAATTTTACTAAATAACCACTGAACATGGTGGAGTCTTCCATGGACTCCTGCAAATTCAGCCAACAGGAACCCCTGGGAAGAGGTAAAGGTTACCATATGGTTATGGCAGCACCCATGGAAGGAACTGGACTTCTCCTTTTGAGCATTATCTCAGGGGAGTTGAGATGTAAGGGAGGAGGACTCTTCATGGGTTCAGAGGATTGAGAAATGTAAAATATTCACAGAAATGAAATCTTATTATCAGAATATGAGGGCAAAGGTCTTTGGCCACCAAATTCTTAGAAGCAAAATACAAACCATTACTGAATTTATCTGTATTATAAGGTATCTCTAAGGTGAAAAGTTAATATTTGACCATTTCCAAGTATTATTTAAACTATGATCTCTTTAGAGAAGATAGCCTATCTACCTCTCATTTTATAGTGTTGGAGTATTTAGACTAAATTAGTATAATATCTGACATATGTTCACCTATAATATCATATTCTCACAAAAATATCCCAAATTTTGCTTTCTCTCGCACCTTAGCATACTTTATACCGATAGGAAAATAATTTATACTGAAACAGGTATCAGTCTGTCTATTCCGATTTTGCTTAAAGTCACAAAGCGACCTGGATATGAAAAGCTAAGGACATAGAACTCTGTTTATGATTCCGTCAACTATTTCAATGCTACCCTTTGGAGATTCTTACAAACTGGTCACCAATATTCTGAACAGCCACTCCCCCACACAACCCAGATACCACCCAAAACAAAACAAAAAGAAAAAATAAGAAGTATCACCATAGATTCAGTGAAAAACCAATTAAGATTACATTTTGGATAATTTTGATGAAGGGATATGGCAAGCATTGCCACTTCACAATATGGAGCTTATTAGACCAGAGGTACAAAGGGCGGAATCACAGCCTCAGAGAGGCATCCTACACCAAACTGCAAACAGACCTCGCTGCTAATCAGGACTTCTTGGGACTCTGGAGGGTTGACACCTGCTGAGAGGGTCGCAGCCAGAGATCAGCTCCCCAGGGGAGAGCACAGCACACCTGGGAAGCTGCGCCCTTTGTACACCCAGAAAACCGAGCAGCTGGGACAGGGGAAGGCAAAAAGGCGCAGCCCCCGACCGCGCTAGCCAAAAACCTGGTCACCGGAGCTGCTCGGACCTGGGAAGGGCACAAAACCCAGGCTCAACCAACTCTGTGCCTTTGTGAAGTACCCGGGAACCAGAACCTGAGTGGCTTAGACCTGGGAAGTACAGGCAACCCCAGGGGCTGCTTCAGACAGTTCCCGGCAGTGCAACCTAGAGCCTGAGCAGAGTGACTGGGAAAGCACACATGCCATGAGTGGGGCAAACCCAGTGTGGCTGAAACACTGTGAGCACATGCCAGTGAGATTTGTTTGCAGTGTTCCTCCCTCCCCACAGCACGACTGAACAAGTGAGACTAAAAAAAAAAAAGTGACCACCACCACCCACCTTGTGTCAGGGTGGAAATTAGACACTGAAGAGACCAGCAAACAGAAGAAGCTAAAAGAAAAAGAGGGAACCGCTTTGGAAGTGACAGATGCAACAGATTAAAACCCTGTAGTTAGCACCGACTACATAAGAAGGGGCCTAGAGACCTTGCGAAGTACAATGTGGACCAAGGAACTATCTGAAAATGAACTGACCCCACACTGTCTGTAACAGCTCCAGAGAAAGTCCTAGATACATTTTTACTATTATCATTTTTTAAATTTTTAAAACTTTTAAAATTGTTTTTTAAACTTTATTTTATTTTTATTTTTAAGTCCCCTATTTCTCCTTCAATTTTTATGTTTATAACCTACTATTACCTTGCAAAAAAAAAAAAGACCCTATTTTTATTTGTATTTTTTAATTTATTTTTTTAAGACCTTATTTTTAAAGCAAATTTCATATATATATTTTATAATTTTTGTGACTCTGGTGGGGGTTTTTTTTCTTTTTTCTCTTTTTTTAATATGGTATTTTTGAGAACCTAACCTCTACTCTAGATTTTTGATCTTTGCTTTTTAGTATTTGTTATCAACTTTGTATCTTCAAGAACCCAATCTTCAGCACCCATTTTTACTTGGGAGTGAGATCACTGGCTTGATTGCTCTCTCTCCCTTTTAACTCTCCTTTTTCTCCACCAGGTCACCTCCATCTCCCCACTCCCCCTTTTCTTCTACCCAACTCTGTGAATCTCTTTGTGTGTTCCGGGCTCTGGAGAACACTTAGAGAACTGATTACTGGCTGGATCTGTCTCTCCCCTTTTGATTCTCCCTTTTCTTCTCCTGGCCACCTCTGTCTCCTTCCTCCCTCTTCTCTTCCCTGTGTAACTCCGTGAACATCTCTGAGAGATCCAGACGGTGATAAGCACATAGGGAAGTGATTACTGGCTAGCTTTCTCTCTCCCTTTTTTGATTCCCCTCTTCTCCTCCTGGCCATCTCTATCCCCCTCCTCCCTCTTCTCTTCTCCATGTAACTCTGTGAACCTCTCCGGGTGTCCCTCACTGTGGAGAAACTTTTCATCATTAACCTAAATGTTTTATCATCGGTGCTGTATAGATGGAGAAGTCTTGAGGCTACTGTAAGAATAAGACTGAAAGCCAGAGACAGGAGACTTAAGTCCAAATCTTAAAAATTAGGGCAGAAATAAATGCAAAAGAAACAAAAGAGACCATAGCAAAAATCAACAAAGCCAAAAGCTGCTTCTTTGAGAAGATACATAAAATTGACAAGCCATTAGCCAGACTCACCAAGAAACAAAGGGAGAAGAATCAAATCAACAAAATTACAAATGAAAACAGAGAGATCACAACAGACAACACAGAAATACAAAGGATCATAAGAGACTATTATCAGCAACTATATGCAAATAAAATGGACAACTTGGAAGAAATGGATAAATTCTTAGAAAAGTACAACTTCCCAAAACTGAACCAGGAAGAAACAGAAAATCTCAACAGACCCATCACAAGCACAGAAATTGAAACTGTAATCAGAAATCTTCCAGCAAACAAAAGCCCAGGACCAGATGGCTTCACAGCTGAATTCTACCAAAGATTTGGAGAAGAGCTAACACCTATCCTACTCAAACTCTTCCAGAAAATTGCAGAGGAAGGTAAACTTTCCAACTCATTCTATGAGGCCACCATCACCCTAATATCAAAACCTGACAAAGATGCCACAAAAAAAGAAAACTACAGGCCAATATCACTGATAACATAGATGCAAAAATCCTTAACAAAATCCTAGCAAACAGAATCCAACAACATATTAAAAAGATCATACATCATGACCAAGTGGGCTTTATCCCAGGGATGCAAGGATTCTTCAATATCCGCAGATCAATCAATGTAATACACCACATAAACAAATTGAAAAATAAAAACCACATGATTATTTCAATAGATGCAGAGAAAGCCTTTGACAAAATTCAACATCTCTTTATGATAAAAACCCTCCAGAAAGCAGGAATAGAAGGAACACACCTCAACATAATAAAAGCTATATATGACAAAGCCACAGCAAACATTATCCTAAATGGTGAAAACCTGAAAGCATTTCCCCTAAAGTCAGGAACAAGACAAGGGTGCCCACTCTCACCACTACTATTCAACATAGTTTTGGAAGTTTTGGCCACAGCAATCAGAGCAGAAAAAGAAATAAAAGGAATCCAGATTGGAAAAGAAGTAAAACTCTCACTGTTTGCAGATGACATGATCCTCTACATAGAAAACCCCAAAGACTCCACCAGAAAATTACTAGAGCTAATCAATGAATATAGTAAAGTTTCAGGATATAAAATTAACACACAGAAATCCCTTGCATTCCTATACACTAACAACGAGAAAACAGAAAGAGAAATTAAGGAAACAATTCCATTCACCATCGCAACGAAAAGAATAAAATACTTAGGAATATATCTACCTAAAGAAACAAAAGACCTATATATAGAAAACTATAAAACACTGGTGAAAGAAATCAAAGAGGACACAAATAGATGGAGAAATATACCGTGTTCATGGATCAGAAGAATCAATATAGTGAAAATGAGTATACTACCCAAAGCAATCTATAGATTCAATACAATCCCTATCAAGCTACCAACGGTATTCTTCAGAGACTAGAACAAATAATTTCACAATTTGTATGGAAATACAAAAAACCTCGAATAGCCAAAGCAATCTTGAGAAAGAAGAATGGAACTGGAGGAATCAACCTGCCCGACTTCAGGCTCTACTACAAAGCCACAGTCATCAAGACAGTATTATACTGGCACAAGGACAGAAATATAGATCAATGGAACAAAATAGAAAGCCCAGAGATAAACCCGCACACCTATGGACACCTTATCTTTGACAAAGGAGGCAAGAATATACAATGGAGAAAAGACAATCTCTTTAACAAGTGGTGCTGGGAAAACTGGTCAACCACTTGTAAAAGAATGAAACTAGAACACTTTCTAACACCATACACAAAAATAAACTCAAAATGGTTAAAGAACTAAATGTAAGACCAGAAACTATAAAACTCCTAGAGGAAAACATAGGCAAAACACTCTCTGACATAAACCACAGCAGGATCTTCTATGACCCACCCCCCAGAATATTGGAAATAAAAGCAAAAATAAACAAATGGGACCTAATTAAAATTAAAAGCTTTTGCACAATGAAGGAAACTATAAGCAAGGTGAAAAGACAGCCTTCAGAATGGGAGAAAATAATAGCAAACGAAGCAACGGACAAACAATTAATCTCAAAAATATACAAGCAACTCCTGCAACTCAATTCCAGAAAAATAAACGACCCAATCAAAAAGTGGGCCAAAGAACTAAACAGACACTTCTCCAAAGAAGACATACAGATGGCTAACAAACACATGAAAAGATGCTCAACATCACTCATTATCAGAGAAATACAAATCAAAACCACAATGAGGTACCATTTCACGCCCGTCAGAATGGCTGCTATCCAAAAGACTACAAGCAATAAATGCTGGAGAGGGTGTGGAGAAAAGGGAACCCTCTTACACTGTTGGTGGGAATGCAAACTAGTACAGCCACTATGGAGAACAGTGTGAAGATTCCTCAAAAAACTGGAAATAGAACTGCCATATGACCCAGCAATCCCACTGCTGGGCGTACACAATGAGGAAACCAGAATTGAAAGAGACATGTGTACCCCAATGTTCATCGCAGCACTGTTTATAATAGCCAGGACATGGAAGCAACTTAGATGCCCATCAGCAGACGAATGGATAAGGAAGCTGTGGAACATATACACAATGGAATATTATGCAGCCATTAAACAGAATACATTCGAATCAGTTCAAATGAGGTGGATGAAACTGGAGCCTATTATACAGATTGAAGTAAGCCAGAAAGAAAAACACCAATACAGTATACTAACTCATATATATGGTATTTAGTTAATTGGTAAAGATAACCCTGTATGCGAGACATCAAAAGAGACACAGATAAATAGAACAGTATTATGGACTCTATGGGAGAGGGAGAGGGTGGGATGATATGGGAGAATGGCATTGAAGCATGTAAATTATATTATGTGAAACGAATCGCCAGTCCAAGTTCGATGCATGATACAGGGTGCTCGGGGCTGGTGTACCAGGATGACCCAGAGGGATGGGATGGGGAGGGAGGTAGGAGGGTGGTTCTGGAAGGGGAAAACATGTACACCCATGGTGGATTCATGTCAATGTATGGCAAAACAAATACAATATTGTAAAGTTAAAAAATAGATAAATAAACTAATTTAAAATTAAAAAGAAAAAGAAAAAAAAAATAGACCAGAGGTACATTTGTCTCTAGTTAAATTAAAGAATATAATATGCAATATTTTCAGCTTCGCAACAAAACATTTCTTTAGGGTGGTTAGATACTTGACCTGGGTTTAAAAACTACTAACTAGTATTGAATGGTAATGCAAAATTTGCCTACTAGTTAGGCCTAGAATACTTATGAAAAGTGAAAAGAAAGTGAAGTTGCTCAGTCATGTCCAACTCTTTGCAACTCCATGGACTGTAGCCTACTAGGCTCCTCTGTCCATGGAAGAGTGCCTCTGTCCATGGAAGAGTGCCTCTGTCCAGGCAAGAGTACTGGAGTGGGTTGCCATTTCCTTCTCCAGGGGATCTTCCTGACCCAGGGATCAAACCCGGTCTCCTGCACTGCAGGCAGACGCTTTACCATCTGAGCCACCAGGGAAGCCCTTCAGAATACTTACAGTTATATGTTAAATTATTTGAGTATTGTTTTATAAGAAATCAGACCTTTGGAAAGACATCCATGTGTACCCACCATATGTATCACACCTAACTAAATTCAATTCACAATATGAACTTCAACTGTAAATTGTGAATACATTTATTCATTATCAATCAATTTGCCAAAGGGCCAGTTCATAAAAATCATAGAAATTGGTATTTTCTTGGGGCTTCATAAAGCTTCAAATTATATTTGGCAACGACTCATTCTAGAGGAAAACTTTAGTAATGTTCTATTATTGCCACATACTCCTGTGCCCATGTTAGAAACACCTCAGTATCTTTCCCTTTCTGCCACCATCTCATACCTACTTCCTCCAGAATTAAAACACTCCAGGCCACGTTATAAAGACCTTTGCTGTATCTCACTAAGACTTCTTTCCTATGTGGCCACTAAGTCTTCCTGAAAACACACCTTCCTTAGAGGCTGCATATAAACTTCTCAGGGGAAGTCTACTTGGCAGGAATAAGGAAACAAACAAAACTGTATAATAAGGTGAAGGAGGCCAGAAGAACACTGTTCTGTCTCAACAGCAGTTGGTATTTCTGTGAATCGTCCATCTCACTGAGTTTGTAAACCATGTTGAATACCAGACTTCCTGCTGGTCCTAAAGAAATAATTATTACTGAGAATAATAATGAGACTTTATCAACACTATTAAGATGTATTTGGTTAAGCAGTTAAATTGACTTTGGAGATAAAACGGGGAAAAAGAATTAAAGTGTCTGACACTTTTAAAAGCAAATAATAAGAAGCACAAAGGTAAACTTTTGACTTGTCAGGGAAATGAGGTTTCCTAGGAGTCATCTCTGTATTGTTAGAATATAGAAATAAAAAATATAAAAAGTTACCTTAAACTGCCATTTTATCTCTTCACTGCAATAAGACTGAGGGATAACACAAAAATATATGTCTAAAAAGAAATTAAAATCTTTATTTTCTTTCTGAGAATATCCAACTTCCTAATCAGTATAACTTGAAAGTTTATTTAGTATGGCTTCTTAATATTCCATATAATTCAGAAGTCAAAATGTCATTTATAAATCTTTATATTTAACAACTTTGTTTAGCACATACAGAGTTATTAGAAAATAACTGAAATTTTGTGTGTTTAGACATGATAGCAAAATTTTTTTTCATAGGAAAAGATCCACTCCTACCTATCCCTCCACTCAGGAAAGAAACACATGTTATGGATGAAGACATTTAATTGGACAAACACAGACAAGTGCTAAATCCTATGAAATACAACAAGATCAGTCAGATCCTTAATGTGAAGCATTTTATTGTTCATTTCTAACACTGTCTAAAATAATCCTGGATTTCATTTAATCTCTGCCATGGTACTAAAAATTCAGAAAGCAGTAAAATCTAGGACAGATCATGTTTCAAGAACTGCTGCCTGATAAAAATGACAACCCCTCCCCCATGTCAGGTTCAGATACACCGGAGCAGGTCTTCCTGTTATTCTGATGCCTGCCTTTCTCCTCATATTAACAATAAAAGTTTAGTGTGCTATCTGACTGCAGAAGTTCCTTCCTGAGCACAAGTGTGTCTTATCTGTTAAGAAATTCTGACACCAGGTAGATAGTTGTTTATGTCAAAAAGCATCTCTCTTAGGCAGATAACTGAGTGTTTTAAGAACTCAGATAAAGGAGCAAGTTGTCTGTGCAAATATACAAAACACTGTGTAGATAAGATGGGTTTCTTTCTGAAAAGACTCTTATGCATTTCTACATACACCCCTATCACATGTCCATGTTCTAAAGCTCTCCAACAACTGCCCACCCCACCTAATCTCCATATGGTTTGCTTCTGTTCAGTTTCTACCATCTAGTCAAGAAAGATTAAAAGTCAGATCTCTAGTCTCCAAAACACTTCTGGCTTTCTCCCTCCTTTCACATAGGGACATGCTAAGACAGAAGAATACAAACTAGGTAGCCTACCTTTCCTCTCTCCCAGGGCTGACAGCTTTCACTGCTGACCTACCCAAAATCAAACTTGCCGTCTGTGCCAACTCCCCACCACTCTTTTCCTGCCCCTGAAAAGAGGTCAATTGGATATACTAACTTAGGTTTATTTGTCAACACATTACTGATCTCTATCCCTCCAGGTAACTATCTTTTCAAAATTGAAATGTACAAATCGTCCGATAAGACCTCAATCATCCAGCTGTTATTTTTAAGCACTAAGTATATGCTGGGCATTCTGCTGAGATCATGAAAATATATGAGAGTTCTTATTTCTGGGAGCTCATAGTTCGATATAGTCAGCAAACATAAACCCTTTGGTAAATGTGGTCACAGAGATATGTACAGAATGGGCTGCCCTGGTGGCTCAGATGGTAAAGAATCTGCCTGCCAAAGCAGGAGACCAGGGTCTTATCCCCGGGTCACGAAGATTCCCCTGGAGAAGGGGAATGGCTACCCACTCCAGTATTCTTGCCTGGACAATTCCATGGACAGAGAAGCTTGGTGGGATACAGTCCATGGAGTTGCAAAAAAGTTGGACATGACTGAGTGACTAACACTAACAAAGGAGGTACTGGGCAAACATAGAGGAAAAGTCAAGGTCAGATAGCTTTATGGAAGGAAATAGGAGCAAAGGCAACTGTAAACACCTCAGGACATGCAGAATCCTGAGGTCTGCACTGTGCTAATGGGCTAACATTTTTATTTACTTGTATGATGAACGCTGAGGATCCATCTCAAGCAAAACACTGTTCTCAAGCACTATCAGTTCTACCTACAAATCTGCTTCTCACCTGTCCTCTCGACTCCAAACCCACTGCCCCAGTTAAGGCCCTGATCATCTGCATGGTGGTGCTGTTGTCGTTCAGTCACTCGTCATGTCCGACTCTTTGTGACCCCATGGACTGCAGCACACCAGGCTTCCCTGTCCTTCACCATCTCCCGGAGTTTGTTCAAACTCATGTCCATTGAGTCAGTGATGCCATCCAACCATCTCGTCCTCTGTCGTCCCCTTATCCTCCTGCCTTCAATCTTTCCCAGCATCAAGGTCTTTTCTTTCAAATTAGTCTCCTGGCCTCCATGTTATCATCATATTGAGCTTGCTAAAACGCAAATCCCTAGCTACCTGGTGGTTTGGGGTAAGGGCCTGGGAAAGACATCCTACAGAAGTGTCTCCCAACCTGGTGTACAAATAGGAAGTGAGAAAGAATGCGGGAAGGGCATTTCAGAGAGGGCTCAGCCTGAGCAAAATTATGGAGTTGGGACAAAGTGTGGTGTGAGCATGAAAAATCTCAAGTTCTAGCATTTACATAAGGATAAAGTCTGATTCGAATGATTTCAAGCCAATAGAAGAGATATTTTTAGTCAACCGAATATTGTGAGAACATTTAGTCAGCCTTCCTAAAGCAGCAACTTCCTTTTCTGAGGAGACCAGTCCTAATTTCAGAATTTCTTTTCCACTCTCAAAGACTCCTCCAAAGTATGTTCTTCATCTTCTTTATAATCCAACATACCTGGAGGCTTTTTCTCATCTATGTATCAGATTTTTCTTGTTCATAGAATTCTTTATGGTTATTCTGATGTTCTTCTCAATTATTACCTCATCTCCCCCACTACACTCTGGAGGCAAGAGATTTGAATGGTGTTTCATTCTTTTCTCCTTTTCATAGCATTTTAGAGCTCTACAAATTCTGTTAATTTGTCATCTGGCTTAACATTCCCAAACAAAAGCAGAAAAATATTTTTTATATACCTGTTTCTCAAAAAATACTTTCCAACAGAGATGCATGCATGCTTGCTAAATCACTTCAGTTGTGTTGGACTCTTTGCAACCCCATGGACTGTAGCCCACTAGGCTCCCCTGTCCATGGGATTCTCCAGCCAAGAACCCTGGAATGTGCCGCCAGCCCTCCTCCAGAGGATCTTGCTGACCCAGGATTGAACTAGCATCTCCTACATCTCCTGCATTGTCAGGCAGATTCTTTACCACTAGCGCTACATGGGAAGCCTTCAAGCAGAGATAACAGCAAAGAAATTTACAGCTGGAGTTGAAGTGTCCAAGGTCATTATATATGAAATACAGCTGGTTACCCGTTAGGAATGCCTACCATGGATCAGGTATCTAGGACTCCCTGCCTCATTTAATCTTCATAATAACTTCATAGCATCAGAGTTATTACCTCCATTTTATGGATGAGAAAACTGATGCTAAGGGAGATCAATTTGCCCATGTTTTTCAACATTCAGTGAACAAATATTTACAGGCACACTCAATTTGCAAGGCCTTGTACATATAACATGGATATGATGCTTAGTTAAAATAAAACATGTTCCCTAACCACATGAAGCTTACAGTCTATTAAGAAATCTAGCATTAAACATGCACACAAATGAGCATGTAGTCGTGCTTTGGGGAGTGTTTAACTTGCCAGGTAAGTTAAAATCTAACTGCAGAAGAGAACCAAAGGTGACAAACATTTAACCATGGAAGAAGAGAAGAAAGATTTTTTTTCTGGTATAATAGGGCAGAGTCAGGATTTAAACCTATATCCATATGACTTAAAACTTTATGATTCAAGTATTTTAAGCCTATGGATTCAAAGTAACACAATTTTAAAACACACAGAACTCTCAATGGCACCTTTGAAGAATACTAGAAAATGAGCTGAAATCTAGTATATAAAGGGTTAAATCTATTATTTTACCCTGAGTCTCACATACAAATAATTATGATCATATAATTCCTCAGAGTAATCAAATACGGGAAGCTTATTTCAATAGAAATATTTTAGCTACTAGGTTTAAAGGAATTATACTAATAGAATTAATATATTGTTGCCTGTGATAAATTAAGAGATACAGGCAATGATCAATAATGGCTGCTAATCACAGAAAGGGAAGCAATAAGACACTTTTGCCTCCTAATAAGAATACACTACACATCTATGACAGCTTCCCTGGTGGTTCAATGGTAAAGAACCCACCTGCCAATGCAGGAGACACAGGTTCAATCCCTGGGTTGGGAAGAAAAATGAATGGCAATTCACTCCAGTATTCTTGCCTGGAGAAGCCCATGGACAGAGGAGCTTGATGGGCTACAGCCTATGGGATTGCAAAAGAGTCAGACACAATGTAGCGACTAAACAACAACAACACGTCTATGAATTAAGATTGCAAAAAAAAAAAAAAAAAAGTAAATTCAATCGTGCCTTTAAGTACCAATTTATAGGAAATAGAAAAGAAAACTGAGAAACCTGGAAAAATATAACACACAAATTTAAATATTAAAATCAGAAAATGCACAGAAAAAATGACCCAGTTTCTTCACCAAATAGATGATAAGGGGGGAAGGGTGGAAAGAAAGGACAAAGGAAACCTGTAGATTAAAAGACATTTAAGAGACATATTCACCAATTCTGTGTCCACATATTCTGTGGACCTTGTGAGGATCCAAATTCAACTAAATTGTTTTAAAAAATATGAGACAGTTGGAGATACCTGAGCCCTGACTTGATACTTAATCATGTTCAGGAATATTTGGTTAAAATTTTAGTTGTGTTAATAATATTGCAATTGCCTTTTAAATAAAGAGTCCTTAACTTTGAGAGATATACAGTATTTTGGAAATTTTTACAGATGAAACTATGTGTTTGCTTCAAAAGAATCTTATTAAAACAAAATTAAGTGATGACATAGATGAAACAAGGTTTTTTTTTTTTTTTGGCTGTGCTGCACATCTTATGGGATCTTAGTTCCCCCACGAGGGGTCAAATCTATACCCTCTGCATTGGAAGCAAGGGGTCACTATAAAACTGGGGAAGTCTCAGATGAAATAAGATTGGCCATGAATTTATTGTTGAATCTTGATGGGAACATGGAAAAAAAAACATATATTTTTGTATATGTTTGAGACATAAAATTCAACAATAAATTTGATCTAATTTATGAATTTAATAATAAGTTTAAAAGCTTAAAGAAATGCCATTTTTCCTTCCCTTGTTTCCCTCTGCCTATTTCTACAAGAGCTCTTAGCCACTGTTATAAGTCTAGAGTTCTCTTTTAAAGGCTCAGTAGAAAAATAACCATCCAAAGATTTCCTCCATCAGAGAAAGGGGTCATCTGAGCTGTGGGGCTACTTTTGCTTTAATTATCATCCTCTTTCTTTTTGGACAAAATAGTTCTTAAACGTAATTTAGCCAACTCTGAAATATGCTAGGAGAAGACATATTTTTCAGCCCTGACCTTAGGCAGCCTAAAAAGTGCACACCCTTCAAAACTACTTAGATTAAACCCTGTCACACCTCTTCCTCATTTTTCAACTTCACTTTTTACCATCCTGCATTTTGACATCATGGACATTTACAATTGTCAGCAAGGATACAGCCTTTCTCCATGGTTACTGTAAACTTACTTAATGTTTATATAGAGAAGTCCAGAGTCAATGGCATATAAGCTCAAATGAGTTCTTAGAGATCTCTGGATCCATCCCCCTCATTTCCAGGGATCAGTAAGTTAGACTCCGAACAGTGATGGGACCTGCCTTAAACACATTGTGAAGAGAAGTGCCAGCTCTGAACACCCTAAAATGTCACACACAGTTTTCCACTTCAATTCTGTATACCCAAGAACAGAAGATCACTTGGAACTATGATTTTATGATTCATTTTACCAATGTGTACCCCAAACACACAATCCTTGGCAACACAATTGACTCCCTAAGACCACCCCCTCTTCCCATCCTGGAGTGATGGCACTGATAATAAACAGCAGTAGATCCCTGCTAGAGCAGAAGAGCTCAGAGGCCTGAAGGTGCTGCTTAGCCCCAGATAGATCGTTCTCTGATCAGTACAGCGTGGATCATGCCTTCTCCAGGCCTGGAAGATACCCTGTGTGCTTCAAACCTACAACGGTGAATATTTCTTTTCTCTTGACTCTCCTTTAGTCCTTGCATAGATTTCTGATTTTTTTCTAGTTTCAAAAAGCCCTGTGTTTAAAAAAAAAAAATTTACCAGGGCACATTTGAAACCCTCTCTTCCTCTCACTTGACACTAAACAGATACAAAGATGAATAAAATTAACATCCTTAATCAGTGCTCTGGTATTGGTCATCCTTGAGCTGAAGCAATTGCCTAAGTGACAGCTGAAAATAATGTTAAAATTTCTTCTGTGCTAATTTCCTACATATGCATAAAAATGCTCCCTACCCCATTCTATATGTTTTATAGATTTCCAAGAAACTCATACCCAAGAATAATAAGTGAAATTGCCTGAGGTCTCAGATGTAGTAAAGACATTGTCAAGAGCTAGGTCTCTGCTTAACTGCCCCCAAACTCATGTAGTGCATGCAGCAGAGGTAACATGCGGGTGTCTCAGAGCTCAGAGGAGGAACTATCTCCCCAGGAAGGGACCACCAGGACCTCTGGGTGGTCTGTTCTTTGACTTCTCCTCATTCTCCAGTGAAAGAGCCAAATAAGTTCTTTGCTTTGTAGAAAGGGCTGTAAAATGGCTGCAGGAGAACAGACTCAAGAGTAAACCTGATATTGGGTGTGTGTAAATGTTCATGACTCGGCTGTTTAGTGTACATGAGTCACCAGAACACAGTGAGGCTCCAACATAAACCATGTCCTCAGACCTCACCCTCGGTCACTGCCATGAGCTTATTCACACATGATGTGCTAGCCTGGCACCCAAAACTCCCCAATCATCCTGTGAGTCAGAGCTCATTATGTGGAACACTTCAGACTCACTATCCTAATGTTTGGCCATTATTTTCTTAATTGAACTCATGAAGGGAACATGGGGAAGGGGGGGTGGGGCAAGCTGTTGCTTAGGCAGTAGAGGATGTGAAGTGGAACCAAATGTACCTAGAAGAAAATATTTCATGTTTAGCTTGCCCTCTAGGGTGTCAAGGGCTTCCCTGGTGGTTCAGTAGTAAAGAATCCACCTGCAATGCAGGAGATGCAGGGGAAGTGGGTTCCATCCCTGGGTCGGGAAGATTCCCTGGGGAAGAAAATGACAACCCACTCCAGTATTCTTGCCTGGGAAATTCCATGGACAGAGAAGCCTCGTGACTACAATCCACGGGGTCACAGAAGAGTCGGATATGACTTAGAGACTAAACAACAGAGGATGTCAAAGGCTCTGGAGTTCCTATTTCCAAGTCCCGAGCCCAACTCTGCCCCTTAAGGTATGTGTAGCTTGGGGATGTTACCCCCACCTCATCAGGAGGTAAAACGGTGCTTACCTTATAGGGCTCACTCTTACTAAAACAGTAATTCTGAGAATGCAGATATAAATAAGTACCATTTTTATTTTGTCTTCAAAATATCTTCACTTTAAACCATCTGTGTCATTGACGTATAAACCATAAAGTTTAACCCATTAACCCACTGCAACAAAGATGGTCATGAAATTGAATTCAAATAGCTTTCTTCGTTACACACTTGTTCAATATTTGATTTTTTGATTTGGAAAACAAAATAAGCTGAAAAATAGTGACCAGTATAAATCTCAATGATATCTTCAGGGAGTTTAAAATTATATTTTTAATCACTGATCATTTCATGTGAATCTATCTCAGAACTATTTCTAGGTGTCTTTTTTATAACTTTTAGGTTCATGAGCTTATTTATCTTCTTGCTAAAGTTCAAAATCTAATTTCTAACACAGGTTACTTACTGTAATAAACTCTACAAGCTTAAAAATGACAGGTTGAAAGATACAATTTTTTAGAGTTATGAATTAATAGCCATATATGTCAAAGACTTTGAAAGTGCCAACTTTTTCATATTTATAGATATATTATTGAAATGATAAAAAATGAACTGCAGAAAGAGGAAAGAACTGAGAACCACATATAATGAATCAAACACACTTAACAAGACATGTACAGACACTTTGGTGTGCATCTCTTTTATTACGTTACATTAATCAAATACTGCTAAAGACATTCATCTGAGCAAAGTGTCACAACGATATTCTATAAAAACATTCTTTTGAGAAGAGTTCGTCCTGACAGCCATATCAACTATATTGTCTTAAGTGATTGTCAGACCCACATTTCTCAGAAATTAAGACAATTTACGTTCATGCCTCTTGAGGTACCCTCTCCCTCCATCCACTTCCTCCCGCCCAACCCCCATTGAAGCTAGCTTTTTAAAAGAAAATAGTTTAATTGGATAAAATGCACAAACTCTGATAAAGATTCATAAAAACCTGGGTGTAAATGATTTAAATTTTTGTTTCAAAAGCCTGATATCAATTCTTCTAGTTTTTAAGTTTTTGCAAATTAAAATATAAAATTCTAGTTATTTAGCAGAATAATTTATCTGACCTCAAGGGGATTCTTTTCCTAATGTAACACAGACCTGATGGTTATAATAGTTATGATGAGCTAGCTTTTCATTTTCATGCTGATAAACCACCTAAGTATCACAATTTTTTTATGTAATTGTTTGTAATATGTTTGGATTTCCCTGGTTAAATTCTACTCGAGTCCTACTTTGCAGAAAAATAAATCTATCACTTAATGCTCTATGTAGTACTGAGATAAGCACATAAAAGAGCAAACAGATGAGGAAGATGAGTAATATTTTAATATCTTTAGGCATCAGACTATGTAAAAATCATAGTATATTATTAAGCCATTTCAGTTATAGTCAGATATTTCAGAAAAAAACAATGATTAAAACAATTAAAAAACACAACTTCTCTAATCTTAGCCCATGTAATTTAACTTACACATTCAGATATGTTTATAGTTCTCTATACTATGTTCTGTTTTTGTCCTTTCTAAACTAAACTGGATCTTCAAACAACTTAGGTGCTGAATTATTTTTTAGCTTGAAAAAAGAAACTTCAAAGAACTTCAAAGAAATTAAGTTTATCTTAATTACTGTGCAACTGAACCATCAGAATCTAAAAACTGGAACCAAACAGCTAAATGTGAGACTGATGTTAACATCTTTATTTTAAAGAGAACCTAGATTGCAGGTAGAAGGAGGATAAAGGTGTCCATAAATTGTCTAGTCAACTACATTGAAACAATAATTTTGGAAAAGGGCAAATTAGGCCGATGACATTTTTACTTTCATACAGATTCAATTTTTCTTTTTCAGTTTGAGAACAAAGTTTCTAGTACTTCTATTACCTTTCTGTCCCTCCAAAACCACCTATCCAATAAGCAAGTAATTTTGCAGTTTAACAGTATGTAAGTAACTAGCAATATTTCTTCCAAAAGTACAGTAAAGGCATATAGAAAAGAAATCTGAAATACAGACATGATGATTTTTAAGACTATATTGAGGCCACCTCTAAAACCTGTTTCTTGGACTAAAGACACCTATACAAGTTCTTTTTCTTCTGGTCGCTGGCATGTTCAGAGTGATCAGACCACTGCTGGAGTCATTCTCACACAAACTTAATAAATTTTCTCTTTGTATGATTAATCTCTATTAACCTTGATCTGCTAGATGAGGCTTACTCATATGTAAATGAACAATAACTTGGCCTTTAAAAAAAAATCACTCATCATTTTGTCCAGTAGGCCAAGCCTCTAAATCAAAGCAAGTTCTCCCTTCAGATATTATTAAATACATTAAAAACTAGGTCTATTTTACTCTAATCAGCTTTTCAATTTTCAAAATTGGTTCATGTAATTGCATATGTGTTCTAGATGTAAGAACATGATTTTTTATGATACTATTTAAACTGAAAATGAACTTTATCAAGAACATTTACTAGTTTTCTTTAAATATTCTGAAAGGGCATAAAGGGTTTGAATTCAAGTAAATATAATGCATATTTATGATTTGGATTTTAACCAGTGTAAAGTGCTTATCTGGTTATTAAGTCTCATGACAACAATCTAGTCATCTGTAAGATTAACAAAAGGAATGATCTAAAGCATTTTTGGTCTAATCTGGACCACACTAGCTAAGAAATGGAGACTACTAAGCTGACAGATGGCTTACTTAGGGTCAAGGTGTTAGTCTGTAGGCAGAGATCAGATCAAATAAAATCCAGGCCTTACCAACTTCTAAACTGTTTTCTTTGGAGATTTGGGACTGCTGGTCTGAGAGAAGTCATGGACTCTCCTCAAGAATGACTTAGAACCAGTCAGTCAGGGCTCAGAGAGGCTCTTCTAAAAGCCTCTTGAGTTTGAAAGGGCCCCACACATTTGGCCCAAGGAAGCCTTCAAAGCACAGGGAAAGCTCAAAGTCAGGCAGACATTGTGTGGGATCATTTCCTAAGAAGTTCTTTTCCAAGCATTTAGGCGTAACAATCACAAGAAAACTGTAAAAGCCAAGTAGCACTTGTTGCATATTTGAGTCTGCTTTTGTTTCGTTTTTTGGGTTTTTTTTTTGTTTTTTTCCTTTTTACTAATCTAACAAGATGACAAAAAGAAAAGATACCAAGAAGAATTAATGGAAAACAGAAATCATCAACTGGCAGTGTGTGGCCTGAAATCAGGCCACTGATTTTGTTTCACTCACACAAAGGTTTAAATTTTTTAAATGAGGTTCAATGTTTTAAAACTAGGATATTTTTCCATAAAATTCCAGATTTCTGGCTCCTCTCAAGAATTTGGGAAATTTGGCTGCCCTGGACCCACATTCTAGCAATTGACTGTAGTGACATGGCTGTGGTTCAAGTTTAGAAAGGCCACATACTGTCCAGCTCACTGTTACTTCCTCCCTCCCCACCCTCCTCTCAATATATTCAATTATGTTACTCCCTGGGACCTTATATGCATTTTTATGCCTTAAGCACTGGTCTAAACCCTGTGGGGGATCCTGAGAGAAGTGATCGAGTCTTAATTTTGCACAGGCTCAGCTTTTCTTGCTTCGACACCAAAGCTCTCCATGAAGTTCAGGAAAGCTCATGAAAGAAAGTTCCCTTCTAACAGGGAAGTAAAATCTGGCTTTCAGTAATTCATGCTTCTTTTCTAAAAAAGCTGAGCTGCTATTACTCTCTCCATCCCAGTTTCCTAGTGCAGAAGCTGCAACTAAGACGGCTGGTTTGATTCCAAAACAGCAACAAAATCTCTCAACAAGCACCATCTCTCCCAGCAGGAGCAGCAGGCAGGTAAAGTAACCTGCCAATCCTTAATGCCTTTCTAGGGCCATTCAGGGAGGACCTAGGGGTAAAATAAGCAACAACTGGGGAGAAATCCAATTCAGAAAGAGGTTCCCTGGTAGTGTTCCTCCCTTTTTTCTCTGTTTGCCTCATGATAGCCCCCCATGACTTTCCCACTTGCTCAGGGTTTCGAAACAGAGCAAACACTCGGAAACAATTGGCAGGTGACTTCAAGTCATTACCTGCCTGCCACACTAATTACAAGCCGTTAGTTGCCAGCAGCATGCAGTTCTGTACAGTTAGTGAGACACAGGGAGGGTCTACTTAACTAGAAGGATGATTTCTCTCAGACTAAGGAATGCCAGCACTGGCAGCCCTTGGCCTCCCAGTGTTACGTAATGTTCAGTTGGCACTCATTTTGGAAGGATCATCCTGGAAGATGTATACACACAGATCTTGTGTGGAAAAGGCCAGGAGGATATCCATAGTTTTCTATCATTCATCACTATTTGCCTCAAATTTCACATTGCTATGTATTAAGGGAAAAAAAACAAATCTCATTTTGTGGTTTTTCCTACTTTAACAACTCCTTGAAAACATACAAAATATAGCATGAATACAACTTTATCAACTTTAAAAGTTCATTTTATAATAAATACGGTTTCAGATCTATCATTACCTATCAATAAGGTAAAGTTCCATTAAATCCTAATTTCCACTTGCAAATGGGAATTACTAACATCTGTAAATTATGCACGTCTCTATTAAATGAAGGTCCATCACAAATTCTCATTTCTAATCCATACTGTGTATAAATTGTGACACAATGGATAATTAAAAATTATAATGCTTTCCAGTTACTTTTTAAATTATAAAGAGCCCAGTTCTGCTGCTTTCATTTTTAAGTTTAATTTTATTTTGTTTCACAGCATAAGAAACACAGGAGAGTATCAGTTTTAATTGACATAGTTAAACCTCCCTTACTTTCCCCTTTTGTATCTTGGCGAATGAAAACAAGACATACCAGGTATGTCACACATTGTATTTTGCCTGAACTTTGAGGATAATTTACAGGATTTTCCAAAATGACACTTCCTTTTTATTCAGCAGCTTGAACATAAAGACAGAACACTCTTCTGACTGCAAATATAGCAATTATACCAAGTTATGCTTTGACACTGTTACCACAGGCAAGTGGCCAAAGAGCATCGGCAGTCAAAATATCTAAGCAAGTTAACAAGCTCCCTTTACTCTCTACAGAGCCAGAGAAGAAAGGGAATTCAACCCCTGAGAGATGTTAAAATGAAGGAGAAAAAAGGCTGTTGGTGTTTGTTAAAGAAAATGGTGTCAGTGTCTTGAGCTGATCAAGGTGTAGAATCTGAGGCCCTGACAGATGCCCAGGCCTACATTTGACAGGAAGCCTTTTTCCAGGTCAGATCTGCTTGATGGTCTCAACTAATGAATGACTCCAGCTTGCAAGCTTTTGCATTGGAACTACACCTTGCTTTCATGGTTTGGTCATACTGGTCTGCCCTCCCTCTCACCTCCCGTCTTTCCCACCCTTTGCAAGATTGCATTTTGCATCCTCCTTTTTCAGCTCCATTTTATAAAATATCACCACATCTACTACACAAAAGACATTTAAACTAATTAAGTAAACTCCAAACAAAATACTACAAATCATTCTACTTTAGCCAGAGATATCAGATTTAATTAGGTGATCAGTGTTGATGGGGTACAAAAACAAAAGCAATCTCTTGTTTGAAAAGGTTCAGGCCCTATAGAGACCCAGTCTTCCCACTATGACACAAATAATAATTGAGCATTTCTCAAAAAAAGACAGGCATGAAAAGAGTTTTCTCTTAGAGACAAAAGCTTTCAACTAAGGTTTGTTTTCTCTTTTTCCCAGGTGATTTAAAAACAAAAAATAAATCATCTACAAAGAAATTGCTATAACCTACATTGATATTACTATAACAGAATATAAAGCACAATTTCTGCAAGTGATTAATCAAAATCTATTTAGTCAGTCTTTTTCAATGATTATCAACAGACTTGCTTAACAGTACAACAAAAATTGCTTTTCCCCAGGTTACTCACAAGAAAATAGTTTTTATTCAGCATATAAAACAAAAAGTTCAAGTTTAAAGTTAACATAGCAGTTAAAATATACGAATTTTAGAGAGACAGGGTTTTTGTTCATAAGGAAAGTGGAAGAAAAACTATAGACTTTACTTGAATTCACTTCAAGCACAGCATTGTGGACTAAAGGAAGCCCTGTTTCTATCATTCCCTAGAAAAACTGTGTTATTTTGATATATTGACACTAAATAATATCAATAAATAAGACAGGATAATAATTTTTGAATCAATCTTTATCATGAATTAGTTGCCAAACTCTAACATGCAGATGTGTTGGATCTTAAAAGAAGGTGGTATTCTTTTCAAAGAAAGAAATTTTACTTCTATCAATATGTTTATTGGATTAGAGATGGAAAATGCAATGCCATGTTAGAATTTTCATATCACAGACTAATGACAGCCAGACTTCTAATGACAGTAGAAATTTGTGTCAGTCTCATCTTGACTCTATGTACATGCACACACAAACACACATGTAGAGATTATAAAGGAAAGCAAATACATTTTGGTTTCTATGTGATAAACAGTGGGTTTCTTTTGATTCTAACTGGTATTTATGGTAAAGCAGCTCTGAATGATAGTTTCATTATATGCTGTTGTTAAACAATTTTCCTGGAATTTTTATCCAACAAATGTACATAACTTTATATGATGAAATAGCCTTAAAGCAAGTCTGAAACGGTCATACAAGTTACCAAAAAGGCCAATGCAATATTTCTCAAGTTTAAGTACACCTCAAAATCCCTTTCTTTAGCTCTTAAAATGTTGAAAGGAAAATAATTTTCTACATTGGCATTTAAATGGTATCGTTCCGTGTGAAAAGAGTTACTGAGACATTTGTTGGAAGTCAACAAAAATAATTTGGACATATTTTGAACTTATTTTATCTGACTCCTCGACATTTAATTTGGTGTGAAAAACGGCAACAGTAGAAAACAGATGTTACGGGGCCAAGTATACAGCAGAGGTCAAAACAAACATAAAACACCGCTTCCATTTCTAAAAGAGAAGAAAAAAAAATGATTCCTCCAGCAACAGGTTCTATGTTAAACCTGCTTTTTTATTGTTCTGCTTGGGATATCTGTGGACTGCACAATGCAATGCTGTCTGCCGTGGAGCAATACCTCTCAGCACTGGTAATTTAAGACTTTCTTCTCTGTAATACACTGAACCATCATAACCTGTCTCTTCCCATTTAGTTTAACCTACAACCACCACATACTGATTTGGCTGTGTGTGGCTTTTTCTATTGCCATTTATTACTCTGCTCGACTCCTGAAATTCTGTTTGCAATTTAAGGCCACAAATTAGAAGCGTAAGTCATCTGTTTCCTATAATCCCCCTGTCAGGACTGGAATCGCATTTGGAGCTCAGCACTGGGTCTGGGCCTGGGCCTTTACAGACTTTCTGATTGGCTGGCCTCTCTAAAAGCTGCAGCAGAATAAATAAAATGCTCTGGAAAATACAGCTTTTTACCAAAAAAAAAAAAAAAGATGAAAGAAAAGAAACTAGGTTTCAAATATTTTCTTCTCCCTTACAAAATTATCAAATTAATTGTTAGAATGGTAGAGTTTCTGCCCCCACCTGAATATACAGCAGAGCTGAATACTACTTCTTTAAGGACAAAATGCTAAGTAATTAAGATTCTATGTAGGAGAAAAGTGTAATCTTCCTACAATCAACTGTGTATTTTTCTGCATATGGAATATCTTTTATTCCCTATGAAACAAGTCCTGCTATGTTTCATACAAAACACATTTTTTTATTTGCAGATGTAGCAATCAGCTAGGTATATTTAATAGTGTCATAGATATTGAGCTAAGCCTAAAATCTATGAAGTCCTAATCCAGTCATTCTACCAGGTTTTCCCTTTTAAAATATTTTGGCAAATTTCATGTAGTACCCCTGGATTTTATAAAAAGGTTGCAAGAAATCAAATAGGAAAAAAATTCCTTTTTAAAAGACATTCATCTTTTGAATAATATTAAGGATTTCAAAATTTTGAGTATATTACTGTTTCTTCTTCCCTTTTTTCCTCAGTTTGTTTTAATAGATTTCATACTATCCACGCTGTGGCTTTAGACACTTTTAGCATTTTATACTTTTAAATATTTCCATTTTCTTTCCATTATACAAGTGCACAATATATCAGATTACATATTAAAAACAGCAAGTTACATAATATAAGTAGAGAGAAATATAGAAGAGACACATCTAAAACATATCCTGAGTTCTCAGTGTAATTGCGAACTGCCTTTGAGCTTTAAAAAAATCATTAGTTAACAGGAATAAAATCCAACAGACTGACTCATGTTTATTAATATACTCATACTAGCTATACCTGGGCCAAAAGGTTGGAAACAAATGGATTAATATTAACTGAATGCCCCAAAAGCAGAGTTTGTATTTCAAAAGAAATTAAAGTTCTATGGGGAAAATTATATATATGATGCATGCTAAATTTTAGCCAAATATAAAAATAGTAAGTTTTAGAGACAATTTTAAGAATAACAAAAGATTTTAAAGAAAAGCAAAAGAAGCATAATATTAAATTCTTTTTTAAGGTACATGATTGTTTACAATAACACTTTTGAAAATATTTTGTGCTTCTGTAACTTGAATTTGGTTTCCTTTTCTTACATCAATATTTGCAGGCTGTTAGTCTATAATGTGGCCTGTGATCTCTGATTATTTTAAAGAAACAAAGGAGGAAAACTCGCCAAGACGTTGAGGTTTAAAAAAAAAAAAACACAAACAAATAGCTAGTGTACATGCGCACTCTGATTATTTTCTAGATTTTTTTCAACTATACTTTCTGTGTTGCAGATTTATTTAATAAACAAATGCA
The DNA here is from genome assembly GCF_054371585.1 of Giraffa tippelskirchi. Classification (NCBI taxonomy): domain Eukaryota; kingdom Metazoa; phylum Chordata; class Mammalia; order Artiodactyla; family Giraffidae; genus Giraffa; species Giraffa tippelskirchi. The sequence continues at coordinate 113,023,490 of NC_137277.1, forward strand.
TCTTCAGGGCCCATAATACACAAATGCATGCTACTGTTAATTCATTTACAGAATGCGCCGTGATGGCCCCTGAGCAAAAGAGCAATCTTGTTATAATGAATGTGTACTATTCTTAATAAGCACACTGTAGCAACGACCCGCACTGCACACAAAAGCACACCCAAACCATTTGGTTTGTTCCCAGAGCTCGGACACCAGCACCACTATTAAATAGCTGTGCGCTGGGAGAGCAATCCAGTATTGGCATGCAAATGAGCACACGAAGAGGCCAGATGCTGCTCTTTAGAAAGGAAAGTGCCTCAGCTCAAATTTGGGGGCAGAGAGAACCTGTGAATGTTACAAGGCAGGGCAGCTTTGAGATTGTGCTCCATTATATTCCTGACAGGGGTGGAGCTGCCAGTGGGATGAATCTAGGAAGAATGAATAGAACAGAACTTTTTGCAAGCACGTGATCATTCAATTGCTCCATATTTTCACAGGTCTGCGAGAGATTGTCCACCACGTTTTGAGGTTTCTTTTCTGTTTTGTTTTGTTTGTTTGGGCTTTTTTCTTCTTCTTTTTGGGTCCAGAATGATGCGTCTTGTGCTGAAAACTTGAACGACTTCATCTCTGCTGTGTAAATTGAAGGTATACTAATTCATAGGCGTTCAATGATTCCCTAAAGTTTTTTCATTTCAAATAAACTATTAGATTCTTGAAAAAACCATAGAGTCCTTGTTTTCTAAACTAGCTCATCATGCATGCTGTTCATCATGTTTGGTGAGCTTTCATAAGTTGCAGTGGGCTTATGGCCTATTAGTCTCGACCTTTATCTTATCACAACATTTGACTGCCTTGAGAAGAGAGTAGGAGGTGAAGCCGGTACTCAAGAGACTGAAACTGGTCTTGCAACAACTTTGGAAGACTGTGTTACAGCCAGAATCAGGGCATTGTTTTTCTTCTTGGATCATTTTTCATTTTCTTTTCTTCTCAGTGTTTATGGAGTCCTTGATTTATTTGATTTCTTGAAGATAGTTGGAGATGATAAGAATTGAAGTCGTGGGTGGATATGTATTTTGAGAAAAGGACTAATGAAAAGGAAGCAGGAACACCCCTACTTAGTAAAAATCACAAGAGGAGATAACAGGATTCCTGTGACATGGCTAATTAAAATATATAAGCGTAGCATGTCCCCTTTAAAATAATGGCATTTGGGGACAGGACCTTTCCCTATCCTCATTATTTATCAAGTAATAATAGAATTTACCATATATCTTATTCCTATAAGCATTTATTAAATACCTATTATATGCTGGATACTGCACAAAGCTCTAAGAAGAGTTGTACGTCACTGGAAATAAAATGAATCTACACATTAAAACTCCTGATCATGGATTATTAATTATAAACCCTATAATAAACACATCTTCCGTGCAGAAGTTCTGACTTTGGTAAAAATAGAAATGAATATGAATATATCTGGTGGGATTGTCAATTTTTTTCATAGTTGATCATAGCAGTATGTATGTGTGCTCGGTCGCTCAGTTGTGTCCAATTCTTTGTGGCCCCATGGCCAGTAGCCTGTTAGGATCCTTTACTCATGGAACTTTTCAGGCAAGAATACTGGAGTAGGTTGCCATTTCCTTCTCCAGGAGATCTTCCTGACCCAGAGATCAAACCTGCATCTCTTCCATCTCGGGCATTGGCAAGTGGATTCTTTACCCCTGCGCTACCTAGGAAGCCCCAGTCATAACAGTATGCTAAATTTCTGAGTAGCCCTAGTCAATTGACTCATAAAACTTATCCATACATATTTATCCAATTAGTGAATATTTATTGAGCACCATATTAGTTTCCTAGAGCTACCTACATAACAAAATAGTACAAATTAAATTGCTTAAAACAGAAACGCATTCTCTCACAGTTCTGGAGGCTAGAAATCCAAAATCAACGTGTTGGCAGGGCCACATTCCCCCTGAAACCTCTAGAGGAGGATCCTTCCTGTCTCTTCCAGCTCTTGATAGCCACAGACATTCCTTAGCATGTGGCAGCATAACTACAATCTCTTCTTCTGTCTTCACATGGCCATCTTCCCTCTGTGCCTGTGTCTCTTCTCCTCTTTCTATAAACACCAGTCATATTGGATTAGGGCCCACCCTAGTTCAGTATGACTTCATTGTATCCTGATTACATCTGTAAGGACACTATTTCCAAATAAAGTAACCCTCAGAGGTATGGTGGGTTAAGATTTTACCATATTTTGGGAGGATACAACTCACCCATTACAAGCTCTTACTAAGTACCAAGCACTTGCATTTGGAAATTGTATTACTATATCATGGAACAACCCTATGAAATCTGTTGTGGAATTCACTATAAAAATGTTGTTAGAGATATTCTTACTTCATTAAAGAGAGTCTTTCACGTAAGAACTCAGGAGAAAATGTTCTCAGGACATTAGTTCTCATACTGATGAGAAATTGTTGAGTTTCTTTCTGTCTTTTTGACATTTTAGATGTTACTAGTCCCATAACTTGTCTTATTTCTCTCTTTGAATTGGCTGCTAGCAATTTCAAAATCAAATTTGGACTCACCACAAATATACAATAACCTCATAAATGCATTTTATATAGTAAACTTTACCCAGTTCTCTCTTACTTTTTTACCTTTTATTTTTCTGCTGTTTCTATGTTTTTTATCTTATGAATGCATTATTATAAATAACATCAAATGACTAATTCTGGAGCAAAGCAAACTACAAGTAAGTAAATCATTGTTTAAATTAATTAGGATAAATCCAAATTAATTAGATTTCCCTAGAACAAACAAAATAAATTAATGAAATATATTGTGAAAAAGAATATATTCCAATACTAATTTGTTTGTTTTCAATGAGTAAGAATAATCAAATATAATAATATAGTATAAACTTTTATAAGCTGAGTCTTCATGAAATATTAACGCTTGAGGGACATTTTTGAAGCAACAAAATTTATGAAAACTTCTGTAAACCTCATAATGAATGAAAAAGAGAAAACCAGGGAATTAACATGTTTGCTTGCTTCAGATAGCTGAAAACTATAAAAATAGCAGAAGGAATAGACATTGTAATCTGAGTCAAGATTAGTATCATTTGATATAGAGCATTTCAAGACAGAATGAGAAGAACTAACAAGCCAACACGACCAGCACTGGGAAAGGATGTCCTATTCTCAACTCTCCATTATTAGGAATGTTTAAGCAATGGCATATCACGAGTCAGGGATCTGAAATAATGAATAACAGCACTTGGAAAGAAGTTGACTCAGAGAACTACATTTCTTTCCATCTAACTACTATCTGCTAAGATCAATGATTCTATAGCTGGTTTAATTAAAAATTTTCTATTATTTTATTATAACGTGGGCTCATTTAAATAATTCCAAAATTGATAATAATTTCACATTTAGCAAAGAGTTGGACATAGGAATGGGTCTATCTAGACATCAGCCGTACCCCAAAACTTACTTTCTAAAATCTTACAGAATAACACAGCCACAAAACCTAGAATTTGGATAAGCAGACCAAATTTCATCTTACTAATTTTAAAATATAAACAACTGAAACTTAGCAAGAGAAAATTATTTGTCCAATGACATGTAGCAAGTCTATAGCATAACCAGAATTACAAGTTACCAGTCCTGAGACTGTGTTTGGAGAAGTAGTCATACTATTTCCCAAAGAATCAGAAAACTATGACAACCATTTACCCAACCACTGAATTCAAGCTATATTTGGTTTCTCCTTATGCCATCGCCAGACACTTAGTTTTCCACTCCAGTCACTAAAAGGCAATGACCCTGTGGCTCTTTTGGGTGATGACTGTGAATGTGGTTCCCAGTGTCATAACTCTCAAATCACATCCATACACCTTGGCCATTGGCATGACTAAACTTTTCTCCTATTTACACACCATTTCCATGTGGCAAAGTGGGAGAATTTCCCCAGTCATCTCCCTATAAACATGCCTACTGGGCTGTGCTGCCCTTTGATTCTTAGGTTTTCTTTCAAATGCATGTGCACTCAGTTTAGTAGATGAGATCATTATTCCTTACTCCCTTTCCCTGATGGATGACAGAGTATTGCAACAAAAACTGAGCAGTCTCTCTATGTTATTTCTGGCTTTACCAGTGACATGCTCTGTAACTTTATCCAAGTCACTCACCCTTCCCATGGACAGGGTCCTTCAATGGCAAACTGGAGGTTGTTAGTTTCAGCCGTTTATATTCAGGAAACACTGAAGTCTGCACTTGAGTGTTCCAACAGATAACTGAAAGAATTATCATTGTTGTTGTTGTTTATGACTAATACAGCTGCAGAAGTTGAAGATTTAAGATCTCCCTGTGGATTTTACTGCAGCCTCCAGAACCTGAGATTTAATTTTCAAAGAATTAAATTTCCAGTCTGCTTTACAGGGGTGACTGTGAGAACGTATGCTGACAGACTGTTGTCTTCAGAGGCAAAATCCAGACGCACTAAGACAATGCCACAGCTTGAACAGGGGATGACCCTTTCCCATTCATCTTAATGGAGTGTTAAACTTGAAGCCTAATTAGGTCCACTTAAACGCCAACATTATTATACTTTTCTCTGCTTATCTTCATACCAGAAACAATCAACTAATGCACTCATTTAATCTGAGTGCGTGCAGCGATCACATCCAGACGCCCTGTCATTTTGATAGCCTGCTTTGCAGTCATAAAAGTACAAGTTTTAAACTTGCACTTTGGTTGTTTTAATTATCCACATAATTAGATTAATTTCTATTACCTTGAAATTTTAGAGGTGAGACTATACACACATATATATGATGCTTGTAAGGCACTGGGGCCTGATCGCTATTCTCATAATTAGAAACTGGTATCAAACTAGATCCCAGGATAACAAACTAAGAAGATGTGTTAAATGAAAGATTCCATTCCTGCCCCTCAGAGAAGGCTCACAGCTTTATAGTTTATCCATGGAGTCTGTACCTGAGCTTTCTACATTCCCTCTCTCTCTCATTCATCATTGCTGCCTGAAACTTGATTTTAATTTTTAATTACTACAACAAACCTTGGAAAAAACAGAATTAAGAATATATAAATCCACACTTGCCTATTTTATATACTTTAAAGAGGATCCAGATCTAGGCCTTCAATTCAAAGTCCTTGGTTACCTTGTAAAATATCTTGTAAAACTGTATTTATTTACTCATGACTATAAGGGGATTAGTTTGTTTTTCTTTAATGGTCTTTGTGCCAAGATGGCATATAAGAAAATGTTTGGAAGTTCGTTATGCAGGCTTGTGGATAAAGTCATTGGTGATATCTTCAAGAAAAGCCTTTAGCCTACAAACTCTTCACCTTAAGGCCTTATCTCATGTAGCCCAGCATCTGAAGTCCAAGAACATGAGGCTGGGAGAAGATCTTCCAAAAGTGTCTGTAATGGACATTGCTAGTGCCCACCTTGCTTTTCCAACCCTTCTTAGTCACGTAAAAGGCTATGCCTCTTGGTTCCTTTTGCATTTTGGCCAATAGATTGAGACATGGAAGTCACTTTGGAGAGGAAGTACTCAAGGGGCAATGTACAATTCCCAATGCCCCCTTTCTCTGCTTAGACAAACCCTGAAGTCCTAGGGTTTGTCTAGGACTTATCTAGACAAGGTAAGTCTAGGTAAGACTTACCTTTAAGTCTTACCTAAAGATTTAAACTACACAAAGTGTAGTAGTGTAGTAGAAAAGTGCCATGAGCTGGAAGCAGCCTGGAACACTTGGTCTCCATATGGAGAACCCAGGGAGAGTTACCTGGACCAGCAGAAAGTGTAAATGACTGAAAATAATAATATTTTGGTTAACCATTAAGATTTTGGTACTGTTTGTCACTACAACATTACCTAGCCTATCTGGTCTAAAATAATGTCTCAGAAGTGATTTCCAAGCCAAGCATCACCAGGTAAACAAATATACTTGTTATCACTGCCTTCTTCCAGCTTTAAATACAACAGAGATGACAAATGAAGATGGGAAAGCCACACTAGACAGTCCACCAAGTTCTGATTTCACTCCTAACCTTTGATTCCCTTGTATCTTAAGCTTTGAACTTAAGTGAATTGTCACATCACAGATATCTCTTTACCATCAAGAAAAGAACTTGGAAGGCAACAGTTGTTCACAATATGCAGGGCAATTTCCAGAGACAGAGAATTAACATTCAAAGCCTGGGGAGAGTCAAAGAGGACTGGAGAAAAATCCCTTTAGGTAAACCCCTAAAATTCAGGTTCTCCTTATCCAATCAGGCAAGGGGGTGGTAGCAATGCCCATTAGCTAGCTACAGAAATAGGACACTATCCAGAGAGTCATGCAAGAGGACGGCAAGAAAAAAAATTGTAAATAATCTTTAAAGGGGGGCTTATGTTAATAAAAATATTAAATTATAACTGAATTACACTAAGTATTTTTATTGTCTTTTAGATGGTACTTGCAGACATCTAAACTTTTAACACAGTTGCTCTGACAACTTTGAAAGACAAAAAGCTAATTTTTGCTTTAACAAGAATGTAGTTATTGTGTTTATATTAAGTCAGGTCACATGGTCCTGAATGGGTGTTGACTCCAGGAGTTTGTTTCCTCCTTACAGACTCTGTTATACACTCCCTAGCTGATCCACAGATACTAATGAGCTACAGCAGGAACATAAGAAGGAAAGGGAGTCTTAGTAAAGAAAAGAGTGAAAGTATGAGGTGGAGATAAAGGGAGAAGCTACAGTTAGTGAGGAATGAGTAGGCCACATGGTTACAGAGCCCTGTGAGTTAACAGTAGGGATCTGTTTGGCTGGTGAGAAGACTGCAAGCCAGGAAGACCATGTGCAGATTGGAAGGCACACACACATTGGAGTCATTTGCAGTTGGGGAAGCAATTCTCCAATTCTGTGACCTTGGGAAAGTCAGTCTTTCCGTAATCACAAAAAAGATGAAAAGTTCATGGGGTAGATTAAAATTGAATTGGAAAATGCATGAAATGTTCTTGGTCCACTGGTCATACATAGTAAGTTTTCAGTTAATATTAACTCTTATTATATTTGCCTAATATGTGAATTTAACTGATGTTAATGAAGCCATATGTACATGCCCAATAATAATAGTATTACAGGTGAGTCTCCTCAATGATGTATTTCTCTGAGTGAGAAGGGAGACATAAGTCTGACATTTCTTCAGCTGATATCAATTCCTAAATGGCTCTCATGTGAGCATTTCCCAGGCACATGTGAGTGATATGATTAAAAAAAAAATTTAGGATAATTTTCATCATTTGAAATTTGACCTCTAAACACTGTATAATATGCAACTCTACTGTACTAATACAGGAACTGTGGTCCAATTTATAAAAGGTCACTCACAGTTTTGCTAAGCATAATTTTTACTTCTTCTCTTTTCCACAGTGAAAAGTTGAACATGTTGTTGCAAAGAATATAGCCCTGGGGTCAGCAGACCTGAGTTCAAATTTTAGCCTCACCATTGACTAGTTATACAAAAATAAGTCCTGAGTAATTTTGAATTTTCATTTCCCCAATGATAAAATCAGGATAACCTCAAAGGAATATAGTGAGGATTAAATAAGATAATATCTGCAATATGTCTAGCAGAATGCAAGCAAAAATATCAACTCTCTTCCCAGTCCATTGTGTGTTAGTTGCTCAGTCATGTACAACTCTTTGCAACCCCATGAACTGTAGCCTTCCAGGCTCCTCTGTCCACGTGATTTCCCAGGCAAGAATACTGGAGTGGGTTGACATTTCCTTCTCCAGGGGATCTTCCCAACCCAGGAATCGACCCCAAGTCTCTTGCATTGCAGGCAGATTCTTGACCGTCTGAGCTACCAACACAGACCATAAATCCTAATAATTCTGAGGTATCAGAGCACTGAATTACTTATGTGCATCTATTTCTCACTAGATTATGAGATTTTTTGTTGTTGTTGCTTTTATCTTTTAATTTTTTAATTTCTTGGCCTCGCTGCATGGCTTGCAGGATCTTATTTCCCTGACCAGGGATTGAACCCACGCCCCCTGCAGTGGAAGTGTGGAGGTTTAACCAACAGACCAGCAGGGAAGTCCCAGATTATGAGTTTCTTGAAGACAAGGATTAGAACCTTTTATACTTTCTACTCTACATATCTGGAAGGACACATTAGAAATTCGGCTAGAGCAGGAGAAACAGAGAGTGCTCCAAACACCAATGAAATAAAATTGTATTACTTCCCAGATAGTCTAAAAAGTCATCTGTAAGCACTGTCTCTATTTACTTATCTCAGATTCTCTCATCTGTATACAAAAACATCCATTCCCACCATTTTAACACTGCTTTGGCCAAAGTCACCATTGACACCCATGTCACCAAACTGAGCGTTCTTTTCCCTGTTCTCTGACTTAGCCTCTCAGCATCGTTCAGCAGGGTTGACTGCCCTCTTTTTCTTGAAACATTTTCTTCTCCTGGCTTCCATGGCATCATGATCTCACGGCTTTCTTATGTTCAGTCTCCTTTGCTACCTCTTCCTCTTAATAGACTTCTAAACTTTAGAGCGTCCAGCTCTTTCCCAGCCTTGTCCTCTGTCTGTACTCTCACTAGTGAGCCATCCATTCATTCACTGGATAGTGAGCACCATGCAGATACTAACATATCCCACATCTTCATCTCTAGCCCTGACCATTCCAAAGAAATCCAGACACATGTAACCAACTGTTACTTGAGGCCTCCACTTGTCATATAAATGTTTTAAAATTCACACACATGAAAGAGAAATTTTGATTCCATCCCTTCACCCCAACTGACTCCTGCCTCAGGGTTCTCTGTCTCAGTAAGTAGCACTATTCTCCCTGGAGATCAGGATAGTAATCTAGCATAAGGCTTCTCAAGCTTTAATGTGTATATGAGTCACCTGAGGGGTCTTCTAATTCAGCAGGTCTGAGTTATAGCCTATGATTCTGCATTTATAACAGGTTTCAAATAATGTGATGCTGCTGCTGCTGCTGCTGCTAAGTCACTTCAGTCGTGTCCGACTCTGTGCGACCCCATAGACGGCAGCCCACTAGGCTCCCCCATCCCTGGGATTCTCCAGGCAAGAACACTGGAGTGGGTTGCCATTTCCTTCTCCAATGCATGAAAAGTGAAAAGTGAAAGTGAAGTCGCTCAGTCGTGTCTGACTCTTTGCGACCCCATGGACTGCAGCCTACCAGGCTCCTCCGTCCATGGGATTTTCCAGGCAAGAGTACTGGAGTGGGGTGCCATTGCATTCTCCAAATGTGATGCCACTAGTCCTTGAATCACGTTGTTGAATAACAAGGATCTTGTATATAGATGTTGTTCTCTAATGCACATCCCCATACTCATATTCAAAAAGTCAGCAACACTTAATTGATCAGATTTTTTCAGAATCTGACACAATACCTGGCCAGTGCCACCATCATCTTTCCCCACCTATACTATTACTATTATGGATTCCCAGCTAGTCTCCAGTTTTCTACTTTGTCCCTGGTTCTGGAGGATATTCTGTCCACTGCATCCTTATACCAATCACACCAGAATAATACCAGCCAAGGCTTTTTCCATCACACCTAAAATGAAATGACATCAGTGACTCTCAAATAGCCTATTCTTTAACCTCATTTGTTTCTCTCACTTTCTAGTCCATGATGCTCTAGCCACGCTGATCTTCCATTCTGTAAACTTGCCAAGCTCACTCCCACCTTGAGATTTTTGCACTAGTTGCTCCTTGCTTGGAAGGCTCTTAGCCCTTGATCTTTCACATAGCTGACTTTTCTTGTCATTCAAGTCACAGCTTAAATGTCATCTCAGAATGACCTTCCTGACCATCCAATCCAAAATAGACACTCTGTAACCTGTCACTTGATCTCAAGTCAATGTTTTATTTCTCTCCATTTTACTCATTGCTCTGTGATTTTTTTCTGGATTACTTTTTATTCGTCCATGCTCTGTCTTTCTTCCTCCCGTCTCCTCTCGTTCTCCCTCTCTGTCTCTCTCTTTCACTCTAACTCTCTCTTCAACTTCCTCCCACCCACACTAAGATGTTAGCCCCGCAAAAGCAGAAACTATATCTATATTTTACCAGTTGTAATCCCTGCATCTGGGTCAATTCCTGGTATGTGGCAGGCACCCAATAACTGCTTGATATGTAGGTGGATAAGTAAATGATTGAATGAAAAGTTCTTGGGTGTATTGCAGAAAAAGAGGCAATATGCTCCAGTTGTGTGGCCTTCCCCTCAGGGCCTTCCCCTCTGATGCTTCTTAATTCCTTTTCTAAGTCCATCTCATGCCATACAATATACTTAAAAGTGAAGATAAGCATCTGGTGGTGAGTTATTATCATTTTTGTCATTAAAGGATGTTGTGGTTCACAGTCTCTATCACAGGCCCTAGAATGTGGCTTGTTTTAAAATAAGCCAGCTAATTCCTCTAATAAAGAGTAGCTCCTCTGGGCATGGACTTAATTTCCATGATTCTCCACTGATCGCTTACAAGAGCTTTACTTGACAGCAAACCCATTTATTATTCGGGAGGTGGAGGGTGGAGCTGAGGAGGGAACTCATACATAGTGGTTTGAATACATCGTTTGATTGGACAATTATAAAGCACATGCGTGGAAATAGGATGGCTCTAGTGGATCATACAGTATGTTCACCTCAGCCAGCAATAGCTACATTACCTGGGAACTTGTTAAAAATACAAATTCTCAGGCTCTGCCCCTGAAGTCCTGAACAGAAAATCTTGGAACTTGCACTTTAAAGATTCTCCAAATGATTCTGATGCATGTTAGAATTTGAGAACCACTAATTTAAACCATTCACATACACCATCATGAGTTCCCATTGTTCAGGAAAGTTGGCAACCTCAAGAATACTAAGTCTTGACATTAAATAGTGTTTAAGAGAATGACTCGGACCTGTCCAAGTTGGGTACTAGCAAGCAGATATGTCAGAATGCTTTTGACTAACTGAAGTTTATCCAGGAAATAGGATTCAACCTAATCTTCCACTCAGCTTTCGTGTACCTTCTATATCATTCTCTTTTGTTGACACCAATTTGCCTGATACCATTCCAGTGAGACCACTGGTTCTTGGTATTCAAGGAAAGAACTGACACCTGAATCTTATATTAACCATGCTGAGTAGCTCTCCTACAAAGAGAAATACATATATACACATACATACATACATACATACGTAACACCTATTCAGTTGCTAAAAGAAATTCCAAGTGTGCAGTCATATCTGAACTATGATATGTTCTATACATATACATGTATACATATAGTCACCCAGTTGTTCAATGAACCAAATCTCAGTAACCTCAGCATGTATTCAGTTCAGAAAAATTTGATATTCTTAGCTACAGAACCACAGCATCTACCTGCTTTCAGTTTTGATCCTAGAAATATTTCTGTCTCAACCATGACTAGTTTCAAGATGAGAACTGACATAAGTTAGTGGTGAATGAGTTAGTGGTAAGTGAATCAGTTCCCAGAATTGGTGGCTAAAATCTATGGAATCATGTGGACCCACGTTTATTCTGATATTTATGTGTGTATGCTCAGTGCTTGTGCCTGACTCTCTGCAACCCCATGGACTGTAGTCCTCTAGGCTCCTCTGCCCATGGAATTTTCCAGGCAAGAATACTGGAGTGGGTTGCTATTTCCTACTCCAGGGGATCTTCCTGACCTAGGGATTGAACCCACATCTCTTGCGTCTCCTGCATTGGCAGGCGGATTCTTTACCATTAGCACCACTTGGGAAGCCCTTGAAATTTATAACAAAAGCAGATTGTAGGCTTCTTTGTAGGTCAGTTTCCATGAATTGCTCTGATCACATGTAAAGACAAAGTTCTTTTCTACTACCCACCCCAAGTATGTTTTTTGGTTCCTATTAGGACTTCCCAACTGTCCAAAACAGAAAACATTAGGACTATGATGTGACGTTATGTTATTAGAGTCATAAATTGAGAGAGAGATATCACAGAAGGTTGAGATGAAGAGAATGTAGAGGACACTCCAGGAAATTTGAATAAACTATTTGGTTACCACTTAGTTATATTTGGGGATTGTGAAATTTGAATAAACTATTTGGTTACCACTTAGTTATATTTGGGGATTGTGAAATTTGAATAAACTATTTGGTTACCACTTAGTTATATTTGGGGATTGTGAAAAATGTGTTACTGAAAAGTGAGAACAATGCTAGAAAGTTGTTGCTTAGATTGACTTGATTGATTCTAGAATTTCACTGATTCTTGCAGAGATTTTGTTTTTTTATCAGTAGTATTATGGTCCCTATGTTGCAAAAAACTTAAACTTAAGGAAATATTAATCCTGTTACTCAATGTCAATATTATGAAAAAAATTCTACTTTACTTTAAATATTGCCATACTATTTTATAATTATATGAGGATTGATTACCAAAGCACCTTCATATAGTACATAATACTATATAGCATATATATTTGTTGATTTTAATAAACACTATGAATCTGTGAGCAGAACAGAACAAAGATTATTCTCCCCATTTGAAAACTCAGCATCTGAGAGTCAGATAATGTTAACTGATCTTAATCAAGATCACAAAGCTAATTTTCAAGATGAAGTGAATTCCAAGGCTAGCATTTTTTCTTATACAATATACACTTGATTGCAATTCTCAGAAATCTTAGGAGGTAGTAGAAGAATCTTTGTTCAGTAATGTAATGTTACTTTACTCTATCCTGATTATATACTCTTTTTAGCCATAATGACAAATGCCGTTTTAAAAACTATATTCACTAACTGGCATGAGAAATCACCTTCTGAAGATCCAGGCCCATCCCACACTTTGCAATGTTTCTTTTCATGCTAATATATAATGTTGTGGGTGGCAAAAGCAGGGAGGAGAGAGAAGGACATTTATTATATGGAGAAACAGCACATATTGATTTTTCTTTCCATTGTAGAGACAGGTAATACAATTTCATTGCCTATTGAATAAGAAAATAGGACTTAATGGAGTTAAGTTATGGTTTATGATTTGGCCACTGTGTCAAACTTCCTTTCCACCAATCTCTTCTTCATCTCAGATTCTACCCCAGGACATTAGGTAACCAGATGGCTAGCTCTACCCATTCATGACCAAGTGCAATCAGTCCTGCAGAACAGGAGATGAAATATATGAAAGAAAATAACAAGCAAGGGAACACACCTGACAAGGTATTCACATACAGTAACAGTGGCAGAACACTGGAGACACATTCCACAGGTTCCACAGGTGCTTCCCCTAAATAGCACAAAAGAAAAGGCCACAGTGCCCCAGAAGATGTGGCCAACAGTCCAAAGGCTATGGCGATGTGTGAATTTATCACTTGTGGCAGAGTTTCTTCCAGGCAAGACATAATCTCAAAAAGTAGGTGTTAGGTTTATTGTTCACATCTTGGGTTATTTCCTTAAAACCAATGGTGAATGTTGGAGCCAGTTTTCCATAGGTCTCTCATTTTCTGCATTTCTTTTAGTGAGGAGAAGCGCTGACTTCTTTTGTTTCAGACTATCTGTGCAAGGATATTTGTATAGTGAACAACAAGGGAGCTAGAGACAATATCTTCCCTCTTTGAGTAGTGGGCCAGCAAGCTGGTTGCCCAGTGTGAAACTTTCAGGTTCCCTAGGTACTCAGGATCCCTAAGAACTCCTTAAAGATTTCTGTCCTGTTACAATTTAACTATGTAAGCAACTATTACCCGGCTCTCTTGGTCACTCAGTAAGAATGCGGGCTTTAGGGCACCAAATATGCTGATACTTACGCTTTGCTGAGCTGTGAATAATAAAATCCTTCATCTCAGACCTAAGTCTCTGATGCTGACCTCACCTTGAAATGACCAGGTAAAAATAACGGTATGTAAGAATTGTGGTAATTCACACTCAGTTTTTCTGGGTAAATTTGCTAAATTCAGATTGGTGGTATTGGTCACACTTCTGTGCTAGAAATTAGTACTGTCTTTTACAGTTTATCTCTCCTATTGCCTGCTTGATCAGCTGGTCTTCAGTATTATTGGGCTAAAGAGTGAAAAAATTAATAGAAATTATTTATGCCAAAACTTCAGTTCAGTTCTGAAAGAATGCCAATAAATTATCCGATGTTTGCCTGTACAGACAATTAGATTAAAATAAATTGCATAAATAATCTACTCTGACAGACCTCCTATAAAGTACCAACACCACAGGAACACATATGTTATTTTTGGGAATCCCCAGGGGATGTCTCCCATGTGCTCTATTCCTTCAACATCTATCATGTTCAGCCATGCTCTGTCTCTAATTTAAGATTCTTGACACTACGACCATTTGGCTCCACCAACTCTCTTGAAGAACCGTAGTTCTTTACTAGTGGTGATCTTTAGCCCAAGAGACACAACAAGCCCCACTAATATTCACAGAACAGGTACTAGGGGCCAAGTTCCCTGAGGGGATCTGCTGCTTCTCACCTTGCCCCCTAAGCAGCATAATCCTTTCTGCTCTGTCCTTGGAGGAGAGGAGGCAGGGCCTCTCCTATGGTGTGGTACTCCATGCTAACTCACCGCTGCTCGGGCGGCAAAGTTCTTTCAAGACACATACAGACCAGATTGAAACATGAACCACCACGTACAGTTGTTCTTCTCCTCTTCAGTTGCTCGTGGATCGATGAATAGAGAGTTCTTCACTTAAGCTCTGTTCTGTTCTCTCTCAGATTTCTTGAACTCTCTTCACAAAGACTTTTGTGGAGCCAGTCTCCCAACGGACCAGACATGCCTGAATTCCCAGGGGCAGACGCACTGGAAAATATTTGCCCCAGGCATCTACACCCCCTTCAAGTTTGGCTCAAAAGTCATCTTGTCAGGGAGGCCTTTCCTAACTACCCATTAAAAAAACCTCCATTGCCATCCCAGCTTTTCCCCTTTGCTGCCTTATTTCTCTCTGTTGCACTAATTACTTCCAAATGTGTTATAAAATGGATTTCTTGTGTTATTGAATATTATTGTCTTTCCCTACCAAAATACAAGTTCCCAGAGGGTAAGGGTTTTCATCTATTCTAACTCATGTGCTTAGAATGGGGCCCAGCACCCAGTTGGTCCTCAATAAATATTTAAAGAATGAGTGAATGAACCCTTGACTCAGGCCACATGTGTAATGTGCTCCTCTCACATAAATTCCACTGGCCACATGTGCATTAAACCTGACATCCAGTAAACATTCTTTGGCTGAAAAGATAATTGTGAATAATGATGCAGAGAAGATATAACCCACATGAAGGATCAAGTAGTTGGATAAATACCAATGATCCAGTCTCTCCTTCTGGTTGTCTTTCACCTTTGAAATGAGGGCAGAAAATACAAATAACTTTAGCCTGGCTTCTCTATTCTTTGCAATGATTAGCCATTTTTAAATCCATTTAGTTCTTATGTCCAACAATATAATTCTCTTTAATCCCTTTCTTTTTCTGTTGCCACTTAAAAGTCCTTCAGAAATGAATTATAACTACTGAAACTTTAATGTGATTCAAAATATGTAGTTAAATGTCATAATGAGCTAAGACAGATTATGTATGTGTGTTAACTATGAGGAAAATTAGTGAGAATTTGACTATTTATTATGTAGGAGTAACAAGTCAAAATGAAAAAAGAACTCTTGATTTGGGGCTCACAAATCTACGAGGCAATACTGACAGGCAGGTAAATTGCTACAAATTTTCAGGAAAGCATTTATAATTTATGAAATTCATTTAAAATATTCATATATTTGAATGCATTTACTATACTTTTAAATATGTAGGTAAAAGGATATTTATGGAAATGTTACTTATAATGAATTAAAAATTGCAAACAACCTAAATATTCATCCATGGGGGAATATTTAAATAAGTTACATTCTTATTATCCTGTATAGTATAATACTATATGAAAAGAAAGTAAAAGAAGTGAAGTCGCTCAGTCGTGTCCAACTGTTTGCAACCCCACAGACTGTAGCCTACCAGGCTCCTCTGTCCATGGGATATTCCAGGCAAGAGTACTGGAGTGGGTTGCCATACTATATAGTCACTTAAAATTTTGATTTTTGAAGATTCTCTGTAGAAACCATTCACACAACACAACACTGAAAACTAAAAGCTGGTACACACTATAAGGCCCACTTTTCATACAATAAACACATAATATAGCCACAAAAGAAATGGAAATGAAATTTGCAAGTATGTTAATGGTGATACTTCTGTCTTAGTGCATTTGCGCTGCTGCCACAAAATGTCATAGACTAGATGGCTTATAAACAACTGAGTTCTGGAGGCTAGAAGTCTCAGATCAGGGCAACATGATGGGAGGTTGAAGGACCTCTTCCAGGACACAGACTTCTCTTTGTGAGGTGAACATGATAACCACTACACTGCGGAAACCAGACTTCTCTTTGTATACTCCCAGAGCAGGAGGGACTGAAGAGCTCCACGGGCCTTTTTTATGAGAGCACTCCCATTCCTGTGAGTTCCACCCTCATGATCTAATCACCTCCCAAAGGTCCCACCTCCTTGAAACCCTCACACTGGGCCTTAAAATTTTAACATAAATTGGGGGCAACACAAACATTTGGATCATAGAAACTTCTGATTGTGGAATTAGAAGTGATTTTAAAGGTAACTTATAATATATCAAAATATTCAGTTTGCACTTACCACCATGTTCATAACTGATGTTGACAGAACATTATTATGACAGAAGGTTTTGTGACAGTGAAGTACATTTAGATGATAATGTAAAATAAATTGAATGTCATCATAGTAAGAGCTGGCATTTAATGAGCTCTGATTTAAATCAGGTATTGTGCTGAGCACTTTAATCCCTCTATGAAATACATATCATTATAATACGTTATAGATGAAGCAACTGAAGTTTTTAAGAGATGAAATAACTATTTCAGTATCTTAGGGCATGTCAGGGACAGGGTGAGATTTGACTCAGAATTTTCTACCTCCAGGCTCCATTCAAAACAGTTGAATATGATCACCCTGAATAAGTTTATAGTTTACTTTTGGTTGAGACAAAGGATTATTTTCAGGTAATTTAGCAATCTTGATGGCAATTATTATTCAGATGATTACTATTTTTTAATTCTTGGTCAGATCCTCAATGCCTCCCTCTAAGATAAATATTTCATTTTCTTATTGCTGATAAAATATATACATGACTTTGGCTTAGACTCTGACAAAAAAGTGAGGATATATACAGTTTCAATCAATTGTAATTAAACCATAAGTATAATATAAAGGTTTCTTTCCCTAGAGGAAAAAATCCTTCTAGAAAAGATATTCTTTAAAGTAAAACCAGTACAAAATGTGAAGTCAGAAGGCTAGAGTTGATTTCCTGATAAATGAAGAAAGCATGGGAAACATGGCACAAATTGGCCTTCAAAAAAAACTGACAGTTTCATAGACTCTGTCTGTGAATGAAATATTGGGAATTCTCTTGGCACTTCTCCCAGACAGCCAGGTAGAACAGGGTACACTGATTATTTTAACTAAAACAGTCTGCTTTTGTACAAACCCATCTCAGGCCCAACCAAATGTGAAGCTTATCAAACTGCCAGATCAAGAGAAAGACGGTTTTCACCTGAGGAGAAAAACTAAGCCAACTCTACAGAGCTGCCTTATAACCTAAGATATTTACTGTTTCATATTGCCTAGAAGGAAATTCTAGATTTAAAAAAGAGTTCCTAGAGAGAACTCCAATATATGCAAAGTAAAGAGAATGAGAGCATTACCAAACTATATTTAGTATGAAACAAAGAAAACAAAATTAAGAATTTTAGCTCAATTTTTAGGAAAGAATAATTTCTAGAAAAAATATTCACATAAAAGTAAGGTGTAGAATTATAAACTTAAATCTTAAAGACAATGCTGCCACTTTAGATGGTAAACATTTTAATAATCCCACAATTTAAAACCATCTTAAAAGGACAAGCTCCAGGAGTTATCAAAATGTTTATACCAGTCTGTTTTAAGGGATCCATATGTTTAGAACTTGGTGTGTTAAATATGTGTTGTGTATTCCTTAGATACACTCTAAAAAAAAGTTCTCATGACTTTTAATCTAGTATTTTGTTAACAGATAACGTCCTCAAGTTAAAAAATAAAGAATGTTCCTAAAATAAGGTCTCTTCCCCTGAGGTGTCCCTTGGAAGGTAGTGGTCAGTAATGCAATCAGATAACTAGGGTTATTTCAGTTGCCTGCCAAAATATGGCTCATGACTACTAAAGTATGCTGAAAAACATCATTACATCAAGGACAGAAAGGGCATGATTGTTCTTATTTCTGGAATTCTTCTGATGTGAGTCAATTCACTGGGTGGGATTTCACTGGAAAATGGCTTTAGGAATATATTAAATGAAGGATAGACAGAACAAAGCTTTTAAACACAGACATAATGGAAAACCATAGAGTCAGACTTCACCCAGCAGGCAGTGACAGAGATCAAATTCAGAGTAAAATCAGTAGCTACAAGAACTCTAATTTTTTATGAAATTTTGATTTTTGTTAATTTAACATTGTTTCTTCTTAACAGTCCAAATAAAAACATTTCACCTCCATATACAAAAATAAAACTGTGATTTTGCTTTTTGGACCTAGAAAACGCAGACCAAAGAAAGAGAAGTAATATGAGATTAGTTTAAATATCGTTTACATATTTGTCCCAAAATCCAAAAGATATTTAGGAATCTGAAAAACCTGGACATGCAGAAATAATCCATAACAAAAGTATATTCTAATATATTTTAAATCCTTTAGACTCAAAGAACTTTAAACCTGAACTGAATATGACATCATCAAGAAGTCCTCTCTCTTCTAATTCCCTCTGGATGAAGATGATGTGATCCAGTTTATGATTATTGAAACTATCTGCTGAAACATTTCTGTTGAACTTTCATTATTTTATGTTTGCCTAGTCTTCCCAACTAAATTAAGCTAATAAGCTGTCTTTTTTAATTTTATTATTCCCTCAAAGGGTATAGTATAAAGCCTCATTCACAGTAAGCATTGTCTATTTCTTTGTTAATTCCAGATAGGTTAAAAATGTTTTGCTTGCTTTTTATTTAAGACGATGAGCTTTCCATACCTAGATAGGACTAGGAAGTTACTTGTTTAATAAATCTAATAACTATGCTAACAGTTAATATGGTAACATAGTTTAGTAATTTTCAAACATTTTTTTCATTAAAGGAAATCTTGTTCAGATAGCCAACAAACATTGAAACTCTTCTGGTTGAAGTAAGTGGAGAGGACTGAGTTAGAAATAGGGAACAGCAGATGGGGAGAGGTGAAGGCATTGAGGAACTGAAGCCCAAACAGTTGGCTCTCTACCCATCACCCAACAAAGGCCACCAGAGACTCAGAGCCACTGTAGAGCACTGCTTAAAAGCCACTAGTTCAGTCTGTTGTGCAACTTATTTTAATAAAAAGAAAATCTCTGCTTCTCCCTCTTGCCAGCTCAGCAAGAGAAATTAAATCTTATATTTTCAAGGTCTATTATAAATATACATTGAACAAATGAATTGAACAAGTGAATACTTATACCAAACTGAATAAAACCCCTAGTTGACTTGAATGGGATACGAGTCTAAATATAATTGGGATACGAGTCTAAATATAATTGGAATCAGAGAAATGAACAAATGAAAAGTATCAACTAAGCCTGAGCAACAACATCTGAAATATTTTTATCATTTTACAAAGTAAAAATTTGAACACAGAGCATTCTTTCCTATCTATGGTAATGAAATGGAGTCCAGGACATATGCATGTTTCTGTGGCCCTGAACCCATGCCTCCCTCTTTTGGTAACAACAGTTCATTTTCTTTTTTTCCCCTTTGGGAGCTTCCCTTTCCTTATGCATTTGGTCTTACTAATCTGCCCATCAGAATGTCTCACTCAGGCCCTACCCACCCACAGCATGCCCAGACATGATGCAGGCTCTTTACCCAAGCTAGACTAGGCAGATCCTCTGGCCCTGAGATACGAAGTTTTCTTGGCATGACAAGATGTAGGACAACCGCAAGCTTCTCTGTCTATGCCTGGGGAGTAAGCAGACTCTCTATTAGGTGCTGCTACTTGAAATCTGCAGCTATGCTGGTCCAGAGCTTTCTGACGCATGGTTCTTCAGCCTCTTCTTTTCTCCTGTGGGCATCATACCTTTCCAATAACATCCTTACCTTATTTACATATCTATTTCTTTTCTTTATTTGTTTTTAAGTTAACCAAGTTCATTTCCGAAACCCCAGAACACTAAGAGAGACTGGGTCTGAAGGAACTGGTAACACAGACCGAAATTCACTTAGAGAAGCTTTGATCAAACAAGTCATGTTCACAGGCCACGGTGAAGTAGACTACAGAGTCTCGGTTTGGTTTACTTGGATTCCTCTTGATATTATGAAATTTTTTGAAAATAATGCTTATAGTATCCTACAATCCAGGAATAGGTAAATTAAAAACCACGGAACTGAGATCAGGAGAACAGTTCACTGTGAATTTAGAGAGAGTTTATAAACACTTTTTGAATCTCTATTTCCTTATCTATGAAAAGATTAGGTTAAAGTAGCTCTATAAAGCCTCCTCTAATTGTGACACCCTATGAATTTTTAAGTTTACAAATATAAAATAACACATACCAACCATTGATTTTTTTTTTTTAGTCTGAAGTAGGTGCTCTGAAAAAGCCCCTGCTGTCTTACTTCAAGGCAATATTTAAATTTAACTGGAGACTCACCCAACATCAGCCTATGCGGTGGTGTAACTTTCCTCCAGAGCTTTGTAGAGTCTCTTTTTGTGATGGAAATCAGTGCCAATTTCTCTGTACTCACATTTTCCCTTTTCCATTCTCCTTCTATGGTTGGAAAAAAAAGAGTTATAATTAGAATCAAGAAAATAGTGTAAGGATAAATACAATGTATCCTGTTTTATGAAAGGTCATTCTTTCAAGCTATCAAAGCCCTTTACAACAAATACCTAATTGATGGTCACAGCCTCCTCTGCAGGAATAAAACACTATGCCTGGTTTACAGACGACAAAACCAAAGAGGGAGTCAACAGAATTTCAGTTGACCATCTTAAATCTGGAACTAGAAATTCAGAGCACATCCATTTTAAACCATTGTGTGTCAGAGTGTTAAATTATCTTGGTTTGTTGTAGATGATTTTAATGTTGACCTAGAAATATGTGTAATACATTTATAATGAACACAAAGTGAAACACATATTCAAATAGCTAAGAGTCAATCCTAAAACAAATAGCTATTACAGTGGATCTCAGAATAAGTTCTTTGGTGACTAGTTGATGACTTCTGTGAAACTCCCATGTTAAGGGTGGCAAGTCTAATTTACTGTACAATTACAGAAAACTGGAATAGAGTCTGCCCTGAAGACCAAGTTATACATACTAATAGTAAACTGATACTGATAAGTGATGATCATAACAACAACCACATGTCACTCATTTAAATGAGAAGCACACTGTCCACTACCACTACCACTACCACATTTCCCAAGAGTGTTCTTAGATAGACTAGCCCAGGATAAGAAAAGAAGTTTTTGTGCCTTGCTCATTAGTTAATGTGTATTTAGCATGCAATCATCCACTTTTACTTACTGAAAAAAAATATCCTATGTGCCAGGCACTAAGCTATGCACTCCATCAAATTATTCATCCATCAACTTCTAGAACTTATTCTCCCAATGTGGAAAGCCTAAGGAGCTCAAGAGAATGGCGATTAATAAAGGAACTGGAAGTCTTTATCTGTTTTAACAGTATGCCTTCATGTATTTCCCCTTTAATTATTTGGTTTAATGATTGAATTTCCTTAGAGGGATGGTCATCAGTCACTGATTACAGTAGCTCAGCTGGTAAAGAATCCACCTACAATGCGGGAGACACTGGTCTGATTCCTTGGTTGGGAAGATCCCCTGGAGAAGGGATAGGCTACCCACTCCAGTATTCTTGGTCTTCCCTGGTGGCTCTGATAGTAAAGAATCTGCCTGGAATTTGGGATACCTGGGTTTGATCCCTGGGTTGGGAAGATCCCCCAAAGAAGGGCATGGCAACCCACTCCAGTATTCTTGCCTGAAGAATCACATGGACAGAGGAGCCTGGTGGGCTACAGTCCATGGCGTTGCAAAGAGTCAGACACTCGACTAAGCAGACAGTGCACAATGGAAAAGCCCTATGTCATAGAGGAGATAAAAGGCCAAAGGACCTAGTAAAATCCCAGTTAAAGATTTTCCAACTGTCATCAGACTTCCAATATACAACTTAGGAGATATGTCACAAATGGCCTCCTATCAACAGGGAAACACTCTTCCTACCCTTGGACACAAGAAACAAACATCCTCAGGTGTGCAAAGTGAAGGGAAAGGAACATTTTTCAGCACCTGGCCTTCATCAGGCACTAAACTAGACACTTTCAGTCTCATCATTTTACTTAACCTTCAGCTGTCCCCTGTTCAGTTAGCCTTTTGCCTGACCACCCTACCAAAAAAATTGAAACCCCCATATAATTTATTGTATATATTTATTTGTTTGTTTACTATTTGTTTCTCTCCTCTAGAATATAAACTAGTGAGGACACACAAAACAATTCTTGAAAAATATACTAGTAGTTTGATCATGAGAAAATCCTCTTCCCTTCCAGTTCTGAACCATCTGAAAAATGGGATAGGAGGACAGAAGAGCTGTAATATTTGCACTTTATTCCTAGTAAAATGCTTGGAAAATGTCGCTTCTTTCCAAGGAAAGGTGGAAACTTTTAATCTTCCCTACTACCAATCCTGGCGTGCTGCAATTCATGGGGTCGCAAAGAGTCGGACACGACTGAGCGACTGAACTGAACTGAACTGAACTGAACTACCAGTCCTCGAATTAAGCTAATTTGCTTATGACAGGCAGAACACCTGAAAAATCATCAATCTTTCCCATGCAGAGCAAAAGGAGGTGAACATGATATACCGGCAGGGTGCAGGTCTAGGGAAAGGAGGCAAGACAGTTTAAGCACTTTGCTACTAAATCTGATCTATGGACCAGCAGCATAAGCTTCTGGAAGTTTCTTAGAAATGCAAAAACTGGCTCCACCCTAGACCTACCAGGCTGGGATCAGTACTTTTATGATATGCATAAATAATCCATATGCATTAAAATTTTCAATAGCATGTGTAAAATTAAGCTCAACATATCTACCCCACCAGAGATATGTGGACCACTGGATTTTGGACTTGCCATATTAGCAATCAGACAAATCCTTCCTTTTGTCATAGATGCCAATAATACAAAGAGACAGTTCAGCCTCCTCATTCTGATTTCTTTCAAGAGAGGACAGAAGCTGTAATTTTAAATATGAATTTATGTTTATTTGTTGCTTGTTAAAGGTAACAGGAACTTGGGGAGAAAAAAAAATGAGAGAAAATGAATATCCACCTCCACCCTAAACTCTCTTCTTTCCTCATCTGTAAAAATTAAACAATAATATCTTCTGTAATTATACTACAAAGCTATGGTAATCAAAACAGTATGACACTGGCACAAAAACAGACACATAGATTAATGGAACAGAATAAAGAGCCCAGAAATAAATTTATGACTATATGGTCAATTAATTTATGACAGACAAGACAGGAATATACAATGGACAAAGACAGTTTCTTCAGTAGTGTTGGGAGAACTGTACAAATACATGCAAAAAAGTCATATTGGATCACTACATTATACCAGATACAAAAATTAACTTAAAATAGATTAAAGAGTTGAATACAAGA
Source organism: Giraffa tippelskirchi (assembly GCF_054371585.1). Taxonomy (NCBI): domain Eukaryota; kingdom Metazoa; phylum Chordata; class Mammalia; order Artiodactyla; family Giraffidae; genus Giraffa; species Giraffa tippelskirchi. The sequence continues at coordinate 113,047,333 of NC_137277.1, forward strand.
ACTGAAATCAAGATTTCTAGAAAAAAACATAGGTGGTAAGCTCCTTGACATAGGTCTTGGTGATGATTTTTTGGGTGTGACTCTGAAAGCAAAATCAACAAAAACAAAAATAAGCAAGTGGGACTGCTGCTGCTGCTGCTGCCAAGTCGCTTCAGTCGTGTCCGACTCTGTGTGACCCCATAGATGGCAGCCCACCGGGCTCCCCCGTCCCTGGAATTCTCCAGGCAAGAATACTGGAGTGGGTTGCCATTTCCTTCTCCAATGCATGAAAAGTGAAAAGTGAAAGTGAAGTCGCTCAGTCATGTCGGACTCCTAGCAACCCCACAGACTGCAGCCTACTAGGCTCCTCCGTCCATGGGATTTTCCAGGCAAGAGTACTGGAGTGGGTTGCCATATCAAACTAAAAAGATTCTGTACAGCAAACCATCAACAAAATCAAAAGGCAACCTACTGAGTGAGAGAAAATATTTGCAAATCATATATTCAATAAGAGGTTAATATCCAAAATGTATAAATAACTCATAAAAATCAATAGCAAAAAATATTACTAATCCAATTAAAAAATGGGTAGAGGATCTGAATAGACATTTTTCCAAAGAAGACATAAAGATGATCAACAGACAAATGAAAAGGTGCTCATTATTACTTATCAGAGAAATGTAAATCAAAATGAGAAAGAGATATCAATTCATACCTGTCAGAATGGCTATTATCAAAAAGACAAGAAATAACAAGTGTTGACATGATGTAGAGAAAACAAACACTTGTGCACTGTTTATGGGAATGTAAATTGGTGCAGTCATTATGGAAAACAGTAGGGGAATTCCTCAAGAAATTAAAACTAGAACAACCATACAATCCAGAAATGCTACCTCTATATATCCATTCATCCAAAGAAACCAAAAACATTAATTTGAAAAGATACATTGGCAGTATTATTTACAGTAGCCAAGATATGGAAACAACCTAAGTATCCATAGGAGGATGATGGATAAAGAAATTACGGTATATGTATGTATGTATATATATATATATATATATATATATATATATATAATATGGAATATTAGCCATAAAAAAGTATGAGTTCGTGCCATTTGTGACAACATGAGCAGATACTGAGGGCATTACATCAATGAAATTAGTCAGACAAAGTCAAATACCATGATTTCACTTATACACATAATCTAAAAGACAAAACAAACAAACAAAACAAAACCAGGCTCATAGATACAGTGAACAGATTGGTAGTTGCCAGAGGGGAGGAAGAGGTTAGGGATTGGGCAAGATAGGTGAGAGGAATCAAGAGGTGCAATTTTCCAGTTATAAAATAAATATCTCTTTGAGTTGCAACACACAGTATGGGAAATACAGTCAATAATATTGTATTAACCTTGTATTGTGATAAATGGTAAATAAACATTTTGGTGATCATTTCTAATGTATGTAAATCACTATGTTGTACACCTGAAACTAACATAATATTGTATGTCACATTATACTTTAAAAATATTACTTCCAAAGCCCCAGATACTTATTAAATATTATTTACACACATGCATACAAATAAATATATTTGTATATTGCATCTCTGCAAAAGAAAATTCAGCTACTGTATTTTAAAAAACAAAGACAGATGTATTTAGATGTATTTTGGCCATATTTTTTTCAAAGCTAGATTATAAAATATACATAATTTGTTAGCTTTGAAAATTCAAAACTAATGTCTATCTCACTCTGTCTGAGACTTGTCAAATGACAATGACATAAAGTAGAACTGGTTATCCTGAAATATGCCCTGAATAAAACAGCCAATTTCTTTTTTAACTAACAGGTAATGAGCTATTTTGTCTATTTATACAGATGCATAAATTTCAAGTACTCATTTGTTTCAAACTGATTAAACAACATATTCATATTTCAAAGATTATGAAGCTTTTCCTTGACTGTCTTTTTATCTTTAAAAGAAAACAATGCTAATAGTTTCCTTTTTCCTATATTCAACAACTATTTACTATCCCTTCTTGATGTGGGCTTTCAAAATACAAAGAAAGTTTGGCAAGTTTTCAATGGCCTTTTTAAAAGTCTGTTCTTAAGCGTTTGTGTAAAAGCATAAAGAGCACTTCTTTGGAGAACTGATAATGTCCCACATTCAGTATTTGTATATTGAGTACTGTCAGTTATATTCTGTGTTTTCATTCATTGGAATCTGTTCTGTTAATCTGCATGTGACTGATTTCAGGGAAGCTATGTAATCAGAAGAAGTCAGAGTTAACATAACAATTCCTCTTCTACAAAACATAACCCAAGACATTATGGGTCCAAATTTCAAAGCAAGTTACTGTATTTGCAAGTTTTAAGTCACACTTGGCAGTTTTTCCAAACACAGTGGTCAGGAACTGAAAAAAATAAACATGTGTTTCCAGGATTTTCTTTTCACATGCCACACAAAAAGTAATGTTACAACTATGTTTTCACTCCCTTTAAAAAGTTCTTCCTAAGGAGGAAAGTTCTGCTGATTTGTATTATTTTAAGGTAGATTTTACAAAATAACATTAAGGGGCAAGATAAATATTACTTTCACTGTATAAATGGAACTTTAACTTCCCCACAGGGATTTCTTGAAAAATCTGATCTATTATTATGCAGTCATATTTTGTACTTTAAATCTCATACTTCAATTCAGAGTACTTAGCACTTTCCATCTTCCATGTGCCAAATAAAAAGCAAAATAAAAGAATCAAACTACATACAATTCCTAGGCAGCAAGTCTACAGCCATTCCCATTTTGCCGAAAGAATAACTGAGGTAAAATAAATGTATTATTTTCCTGAGGCTTAGCAAAGTCTTAGTAGTGGCAGAAGGATAAAAATTCACAGGTGTAGTTCTTATTCAAGACAGAGGAAACAATCAATCAAAAAATGGGATTTCAGCAGTCTGTAAAGACCTCCAAACCCCAAAACATCTTTACTGCTGATAGGCCAGATGGTCTGAATATACACTCCAAACTTCCCACCCTATCTAGAATTGTTTCAAAAATTATGACATTAAAATATACATTCAAAAAAATGTACATTCAGTATACATTCAATATACATTCAAATACATTGAATATTCTTTCAAAAAAATGTAAATATCATAATTTGTGGGAATAGCAATAATAGCCATCAACTCATTAGGAGGAATTTATTTGTCTGTTCCTGAACAAAGATCTCGGAGAAGGCAATGGCACCCCACTCCAGTACTCTTGCCTGGAAAATCCCGTGGATGGAGGAGCCTGGTAGGCTACAGTCCATGGGGTCGCTAAGAGTCGGACATGACTGAGCGACTTCACTTTCACTTTTCCCTTTCATGCACTGGAGAAGGAAATGGCAACCCACTCCAGTATTCTTGCCTGGAGAATCCCAGGGATGGCGGAGCCTGGTGGGCTGCCGTCTATGGGGTCGCACAGAGTCGGACACGACTGAAGCGACTTAGCAGCAGCAGCAGCAGCAGAACAAAGATCTGGAATGACAGAGAATAGGATCCAGGGTAAAAAGTGGATGGAGAATAAAGGATAAAAAAAGTATTCAGTGTGGAATCCTTCTTGAGTAGACTAGAAGCTAGTAGAGACCATGAACCGCCTTGGCTAGGAGTAAGGCCCTGGATGAGGAGGGAAAAGATGAAAGGATGATAGAATAAAATAGACCTCCCTGAGCAAGATGGGAGGTATCAGGGATGTTTGCTGGGGAAAGATGGTTGCAAAGGATTATAAAACACAAGGGGAAAAAAACTGTTCCAGCAACTGCACTCCTTGCTATTTACCCAAATGAGTTGAAAAGTTATATCCACACAAAAACCCACACAAAGACATTTAGAGCATCTGATGCCATGAATGCCAAATTTGGAAGCATCCAAGATGTCCTTCAGTAGATAAATAGATAAATAAATTGTGATACATCTGGATAATAAAGTATTGTGCTTTGCTGTGCTAAGTCCCTTCAGCCCTGTACAACTCTTTGTGACACTCTGGATCTTAGCCCCCCAGGCTCCTCTGTTCATGGGATTCTCCAGGTAAGAAGAGGGGTTGCCGTGCCCTTCCTCCTTCAGCGGATCTTTCCAACTCAGGAATCAAGCCAGAGTCTCTAACACCTCCTGCACTGGCAGGCAGGTTTTCAACCACTAGCACCACCTGGGAAGCCCAAAGAGTGTTGCTGCTGCTGCTGCTGCTAAGTCACTTCAGTCGTGTCCGACTCTGCGATCCTATAGACAACAGCCCACCGGGCTCTGCTGTCCCTGGGATTCTCCAGGCAAGAACACTGGAGTGGGTTGCCATTTCCTTCTCCAATGCATGAAAGTGAAAAGTGAAAGTGAAGCTGCTCAGTCGTGTCTGACTCTTTGTGACCCCATGGATTACAGCCTATCAGACTCCTCCGTCCATAGGATTTTTCAGGCAAGAGTGGGTTGCCATTGCCTTCTCCAAATAGAGTATTACTTAACGCAAAAAAGAAACAAATTGCTAAATCATGAAAGACATGGAGGAACCTTAAATACATATGACTAAGTGAAATAAGTCAATGTGAAGAGGCTACATATTATGTGATTCCAGGCATAGACACTCTGGAAAAGGCAAAACTATAGAAACAGTGTGGACAAAACTAAGGGAACAGTAAAATGATCAGTGGTTACCAGGGTCAGAGGAGAAAGGAAGATGAATAGGCAGAGAACAGAAAATTGAAGTATATTTGACTTACAGTTGTGTTAGTTTAATGTGTATAGCAAAGTGCCTCAGCTATATATATATATACACAGAGAGATTCTTGACCATTATAGGCTATGGCAAGATATTTATATAGCTCCCTGTGCCTAAAGAACTATGGATGGAGGTTCGTTACATCATACAGGAGGCAGGGATCAAGACCATCCCCAAGAAAAAGAAATGAAAAAAGACAAAATGATTGTCTGAGGAGGTCTTACAAATAGCTGAGGAAAGAAGAGAAGTGAAAGGCAAAAGAGAAAAGGAAAGATATACCCATGGGGAATGCAGAGTTTCTAAGAATAGCAAGGAGAGATAAGAAAGCCTTCCTCCATGATCAATGCAAAGAAATAGAAGAAAACAATAGAATGGGAAAGACTAGAGATCACTTCAAGAAAATTAGAGACACCAAGGGAACATTTCATGCAAAGATGGGCACAATAAACGACAGAAATGATGTGGACCTGACAGAAGGGAAGGGAAGTCGCTTAGTCATGTCCGACTCTTTGCGACCCCATGGACTGTAGCCTACCAGGCTCCTCCGTCCATGGGATTCTCCAGGCAAGAATACTGGAGTGGTTTGCCATTTCCTTCTCCGGACCTGACAGAAGCAGAAGATATTAAGAAGAGGTGGCAAGAATACACAGAACTATACAAAAAAGGTCTTCATGACCCAGATAAACATGATGGTGTGATCACTCACCTAGAGCCAGACATCCTGGAATGCAAAGTCAAGTGGGCCTTAGGAATCATCACTACAAACAAAGCTAGTGGAGGTGATGGAATTCTAGCTGAGCTATTTCAGTCCTAAAAGATGATGCTGTGAAAGTGCTACCCTCAATATGCCAGCAAATCTGGAAAACTCAGCAGTGGCCACGGGACTGGAAAAGGTCAGTTTTCATTTCGATCCCAAAGAAGGGCAATGCCAAAGACTGCTCAAACTACTGCACAATTTCACTCATCTCACATGCTAGTAAAGTAATGCTCAAAATTCTCCAAGCCAGGCTTCAACAGTATGTGAACAGTGAACTTCCAGATCATCGAAAAAACAAGACAGTTCCAGAAAAAATCTACTTCTGTTTTATTGATTATGCCAAATCCTTTGACTGTGTAGATCAAAACAAACTGTGGAAAATTATTAAAGAGATGGGAATACCAGGCCACCTGACCTGCCTCCTGAGAAATCTGTATGCAGGTCAAGAAGCAACAATTAGAAACGGACATGGAACAACAGACGGGTTCCAAATTGGGAAAGGAGTACATCAAGGCTGTATATTGTCACCATGCTTATTTAACTTATATGCAGAGTACATCATGCAAAATGCCAGGCTGGATGAGCAGAAGCTGGAATCAAGGTTGCCGGGAGAAATATCAATAACCTCAGATATGCAGATGACACCACCCTTATGGCAGAAAGCGAAGAGGAACTAAAGAGCCTCTTGATGAAAGTGAAAGAGGAGAGTGAAAACGCTGGTTTAAAACTCAACATTCAAAAAACAAAGATCATGGCATCTGATCCTATCACTTCATGGCAAACAGATGGGGAAACAGTGGAAACAGTGACAGACTTTATTTTCTTGGGCTCCAAAATCACTGCAGATGGAGACTGCAGCTATTAAATTAAAAGACACTTGCTCCTTGGAAGAAAAGCTATGATAAACCTAGACAGCATATTAAAAAGCAGAGACATTACTTTGCTGATAAAAGTCCATATAGTCAAGCTATGGTCTTTCTAGTAGTCATGTATGGATGTGAGAGTTGGATCATAAAGAAGGCTGAGCATCAAAGAATTGATGCTTTTGAACTGTGGTGTTGGAGAAGACTCTTGAGAGTCCCTTGGACTGCAAGGAGATCAAGCCAGTTCTAAAGGAAATTAATCCTAAATATCCACTGGAAGGTCTGATGCTGAAGCTGAAGCTCCAATACTTTGGCCACCCGAGGCAAAGAGCTAATTCATTAGAAAAAATCCTGATGCTGGGAAAGATTGAAGGCAGGAGGAAAAGGGGATGACAGAGGATGAGATGGTTAGATGGCATCACCGACTCAATGGACATGAGTTTGAGCATCTGGGAGATGGTGAAGGACAGGGAAGCTTGCATGCTGCAGTCCATGGGGTTACAAAGAGTCAGACATGACTGAGCGACTGAACAACAATTCCCACAAATCTCTACTCTATTCTCTACCTACACCAAACCATGGGCACCATTGTTTTTCTTCAGTGCATTTTCATCGAGAAGCTACTTCCCATAACACATACCATCCCCAAAAGCCTAACGTCTCTCTTACTCCAGTCAATGCACCTCACCAAATCCATCACAATGGAACTCCATGTTCTTTAAGATTCAACTTAACTTTCACCTACAACTGGAAGTCTTTTCATGAAAGCCCAACCTAGAACAGGAGTCTCCATCTAATGGGCTCATCTTGTGCTAATGGCACCAACTAGGATGGGCACAAAAAAGTTGAGAAAAAATTGATTTGAAATCATCTGATTTTTTTGAAAACAATAAAATACCACATGGAGCAAAATAAAAGCTTTACTTGTCTTCATTGCACTGATTTTATAGTTTAACATTATTTTTATGCTAATTACAAAGCTGTACATCATAATCTATTCAGTGGGTATCAGTGGGTATCCTACCTTACTGCTCCCATATGTAAGATACCCTCTATAATTGTTGCTTTCCTTGAACATCACCCCAACTGGAATGTGACTTTCTCTTGAACAGGAACTGTGGCTTGCCTTGTTTATACCCAGTGGTCATTATGATGTCTGCCAAATACTAGGAGTTCAATAATTCTTATAAAGAGAAGGAAAAAAAGAGGGACTAAAGGAGGATGGAAGAGGAATGGAGAGAAAGAATAAAGTGGGAGGAAAAAAGGAAGTTCCTTCTAGCCCTAACATCCTGTGCTTCTAATTTTGAAACTGAATTCTCAATGTTCCTTTTGCCCAGAGAGCACTGATAGCAACATACAGCTTTGAACATGGACAATTTTGAAAGGAGGCTAAAATCAGTCCTTATCAAACCCACACTACTCTAAGGATGAGATGATTGTTCCCTGGCTCTAATCTAAAAAGGCTTTTAATGTAAATCCAATCTCAAATTTAAGCTCCCACAGAACACAGGACTAGTCACTTGTTCCCTGATCTGCCTCATTCCTAATACATACCTCAAGATACTCTCTGGGCTACCAAGGTTTCAGGTACAAACTAGAGGATGCCGAAGGCTAGGCATCTCTACATGTCAGCTTTCTGACAAACCTTAATGTGCAACAATCCAGTAGATGGTCCAAAGTGTGGTGTGTTCTGCTCACACCAAACCATGGACAATGGCCTCCCTTCCTACCCTATTTCACAATGACAAAAGCCTACAAATCCAATACGTTACAGGACTCTTTTTTCCATTAAAAAAATAACAAAAGGCTAAACTGAGACTTACGCTAAATGAGAGCCAAAGTATTTGGAAAAGTTTTAATGAATTCTTATAATAATGCATAATATAAACATCTGTATTTAAGGAAGATAATGATTTAGCTCCAGGAAATAATGGCTAAGCAGTGATGAGTTAAGCAAATGTTTTACAATTAATGGAAATAAAAATTATATATTATTACAGTTAAGGGATGCTGAGAGAATGGGATAAGAGGTAACTCATACCAATGGACTCTAAAGAAAGAGAGAATTAAAGTTTCTATAAAACAGATTCTCCCTCAAAGAGGGAAGCTGAAAGATCAAGCTTCTTGAAGTTCAAAGATGTTAAATTCTACTATTTAAAACCCATTACATACGTAGTTACTGGCATAGCCATTTCTTACCTTCAACAGAGTCAATTTGCCTTTTAAAATGAGATATTTAAAGGCAGACTCTTGGCTTGGTGTCTTGGATAGCAGATCACAGAGCTCCAAAGCTCTTAAGACTCTATAGCACTAGTTCTTACTAAGTCGTAATTAACTTCATTGGGAGTTACATGATAGCAACTTAGAACAGAATTTGGCCAAATATTTTTAGTGTTCTTCCACTTGGTAGTTACTACTTCAGTGGGAATCTCAAGTAAGAACCAGAGGGCAGAATGTGGCCCACAAGGAGAAGCACATCAAGTAATTGGCCCAATTTATAATGCCAATAACAGAGTGTATTAAAATCTCCCATGAAGCATCCCCATTAGTGCATTGATTTCATCATAAATGTAAATTCAACCAAAATGACTACTCAGATCTTTCACCAAGTCTCCATGAAGGGCAGTGTGTAGGAGAGACTATGGCTAGAGAATGGCTCCACATACCCGATAACTACCCTAGAAGGGCAATTATGTAAAAACTAAGTAAAGCTAGATGCTGTCTGGCAGTGTAACCACATAATAAATTTTTGTTGATGCAAGAAATAGGAGCCATCACAGCACTAGTCGGAGCATTAAATATCTGAAGAATAAGATTTAGGCCTAAGAATTGGACTTGCGTTTTAAAATGAAAACCCAATACTAAGCTCAGAATAATAGCTATAATGATAGTTATATATTAGAAAACTTTATGTATAATATGCAATTTTTAACTACCATTAATTGTGGAACATAACATTTCCTGAAACTCAATCCTGATTCTTTCTTCAAAAGTGTTTATACATAGTGCATGGCCTAATTTTTATCATAAAAATGGAGACTTTTCTTTAACTTGCTTGTTTTAAATTACAGTATTTATTAGGAAACTAATTTTAGGAAATTAGCAACTTAACATTTGAGTTTAAAGGACAATCAAATATCACAAACTGATACAGAATATGAGAAAACAATATTTTAAAAATATCTTCCTGTCTTCACCACATATCTTCCTCCCAGTAATTCACCTGAGACACTATAGAAGATAACTAAATCATTTCCTGAGGGCCATCTTACAATCCCCTTGATATGGTGTCTTGGCCAGATTTTCAATTGAGGATCATTAACACTACTTCCCCAACAGACTGAATAGACTCTTCTTTGTCATGAAGTCCTCATTCTCAACCACCTCCACCTCACCCCCCAGCAGCCCCTACTTCTCAATGGCCATAGCATTGAGAAACAAGAGAAAAATTATACCAATATGTCCTACCAAGTAAAGCAGACTGCTTTCCCATTGGCCAGCCCATCCATCAATGCACCATGTTTGTTAACATTCTGAAAGACATTTGTGCAAAGAACAAATTGACGGAGCCCATGTTTATATCAGAAATTTCAGAAATGGCAAGAGATTTATTCATGGATCTTAACACCCATTCAGACTGTCATAAAACACAAAGGACCAGATTCAACAAAAACTCTCTCCAACTTCCACAACACTAAAGTCTGTGTGAGCCTTCAAAACAAAATCAATTTTTCCACTTTTGCAAAGGGCTGTTCAGACTTCAGTAGCATGGAAGCCAGCTGGGGCATTTCCTTACTCATCCCCTAAATTAGTTTCAAAAGTACTTTTGAGGACCACATTTGATCAGAAGAATTTGCATGCTTTTTTTCTCTCTTCCTTTTTTCTTTTTACATATTTCAGAGTACATCACATGGAGAACAAACAACAGAACTGCAGCATATGTCTCATGCAGTTAAAAGCTTTAAAACTGGCCCGTAAAACAGAATTCTTTGGTACACAGTGAAAAATATTTTTTGATTCCATAATCCATACTGCAGTAAAGTTGGGCCTAATCATTTTTAAAAGTTGCTGTGTCCATGGACAGCTGTTCTTCATACATACTGGGAATGTTTCCTTTACATTCCTAAGGACATAAGAGCTTGACATCAAGCCAATACCTCTAGAAATGGTGAAAGCTAAACACACCCCATACTGATGCTTTTACTCTCCCAACAAACTTTCTCCCACAACTAAAATGTTAAAACTTTTACCCCACAGCCCACATTCTGAGATTAGTCCAATAACTAATGTTCTGTCCAAGTAAAATACATTTTGTCATAGCTTGAAAATGTTACCTTTCACAGAAGTATAGTATTTCTGACCAGCAGGGAACATATGTCAACATTATCTATTATTACCCAATGTCAGGACCAAAAAGGGAAGGTGGGTGGTGGATGTTAATAACGACTTAAGCGATTTCTAAAAGAGGCATTTGAGAAGTACAAAGCCAGAAGTTTCAAATGTTTTGTCTTATTTTCGCTGTGTCAGCAACCTGCCCCCCCCACCTCCGCCGCCACCAAGAACAAATCTAATGCTGCCTCCGACCCAATGCCTAGTTCTCTTTTCAATTTTAGCCAACGCTTTGCTAAGCTGGAAAGTTTGAAAAATACCCTAGAAAACTTCTCCACCAGAAATGAAAAACAAAAACATATGACCAGCAATGATGAAAGCAACTCCCACTCGCTAAGAAAAAGATTTTCAATCACAGAAGCACACAGCTTTTGGATTTGAAAATTTATTTTCATTTTTCAAGCTACTTGTCTGGTGTTTAGATTTGGGGGGTTGGGTTTCTTGTTTGACACTGGAGGAGGCAGAGGAAATGCATGTTGGGGGTGTAATTTTATTTAAGCAATTTTCACAAAGGTAAGCAGAAAGTATTCTTCCCACCCTACAGGGCTGCAGAGAAGACAATGCCCATCCTCACTTCAGTATGTGTATCCCCTGCAGGAGGGGATGAAAGTCACAGTTGGCAACAGTCCACAGGAAATGTGTCTCCCACTTTTTCTAAAGTTGGATCAAGTTGTGGCACAAAATACACAGTGAACCTGTGCCCCCAGTCCTGGGCAGTCATGACCATGAACTGCAAATGTGTTTGTAGGTAATATATGCATATGCATGCATGCTCAGTCATGTCTGACTCTTTGCAACCCCATAGACTGACGTCTGCCAGGCTCTGTCCATGGACTTTTTCAGACAAGAATACTGGAGTAGGTTGACATTTCCTTCTCCAGGGGATCTTCCCTACCCAGCAATCAAACCCTTGTCTCTTATATCTCCTTCATTGGCAGGCAGATTCTTTACCAGCTGAGCCACTGGGGAAGCCCATGATTGGGAGCTTCCAATGGTCCTTTTACAGTCCCCTTGGGCCATGTGGATCTACCTAGTATTTCTCAAAAGAAAACAAAATGAAATTTGAGCTCTCACTTCACAACATGCATGTCTTATAGAAAAGATTACTGTGGGTCACAGGTAAAGACATGGGTCCTGGTTGAGGTCTCGAATAGCAAGTACTGGGATAATATGCCCGCTGAGTCCTGGAGACCTGTGCACTTTCCATCAAGGACATAGCGTCTTGAGATTCTGAGCCTGTTGGAAAGTAGCTTCTCATTTAGTCAACTGTTTGGTTACTGTAAAAATGAATCTTTCCCTTTGAAGAAATCATTCAGAAAAGATTATAAAATAAAAGCAAAGAAATAAACCCCTCATGCTAGGAGACTCTTAGAACTACAGAAGATTCAACCCATGGGACAGGACATGTCACAAGACTGTGGAGGAAGGTGGTAATGCTTACTGTCTTAACTTTTGAAGGAAGTAATTTTAATTCATTCTTCCTCATCTCACTCAGTTTCTGAGGACAGAAATCATGGAAATATAGTTCCTTCTAGACACATTACTAAAGGGGAAAAAAAATTAATCCTATTTACTTAAGTAGTAAATATTGCTACCCAAACAGTATTTTCATTGCTAAGTGGCAGAAGTCCATAATCATCCCACAACTAATGGTGGGTCCCAAGCAATCAAATTATAGAGGATTTTCTGCTCTTCATAAGATGTGATGATGCCCAAAGCACTAAGCAGAGGAGAGTGCTTTGAGGTAATTCTTCCAGTGTTGTAGGAGAGTTGGAATTGTCTAGGTTTCTTTGGTTCGTTATTCCCTCTCACCTACTTCTCTGGGACCATGTTTGTAATATGGCATTAAGGTCAGGGGTTTGCTTACATTCACGGTAGAGGAAAAAGTTAACTGACCACCTCTCATTTAGAACATGGCTTCTATGAAGCTAACAAACCACAGAAGATGTCATACAAAAAATAGTACTAACCTAGAGTGTCCTCTAAAGGAATCATTAAATGTTAAGATGGAAAAAAAAAGAAAAAACCTTCAAAGCTCAACCTCTTTATTTTTAAAAGTAAGAGTTGAAGCCAAGAGACAGAGCAATTTGCTATGCCACACAGCTTAGTAGGTACCCTGATTCTACTCCATTTCAGCATGACATCATGGATAACAGTGTTGAAGCTAGGGTCCTAGTCCCCTTAGGGCAGGGACTGCTGCATAGCAGATTGAAAAGGTTGTGAGGAGACCCTAAATTAAGATGCTATTTACATGTGCTTCTTTCCATATGATGTGGGCACTTTTCTGCAAGTATCCTTCAATTTAAAAGGAAAGAAAAATAATTAAATACAGTTTAAAAATACATATGTCATTTCCAATTTTAAAAAATCTCTAAATACAAAATTTTAAGATAAAATAAAATACTACATATAAAGAGGGCTGACTTATGTTAGACTATCATTTCAACCTAAACAATGGGAAATAAGAATTCCAATAAGGTAAACACTAACATATGTCTTCAAAATAATATTAATAATAATTTTCATTTGAAATGTACTAGTCAGGTTACACCATAGTCTACTTCTCATTTCTCTTGATCTTTAAAGCAACCTGTTCTATAAGGAGAAATTTTATTTGTATCATCATTTTAGAACTATGAAAACTGAAGTTCAGAGTGATTTATTAACTTGCCAAAGCTGACGCAGCTAGCAGGCTGGACAGGCTGAAGAAGAAGCTGGGTATTTTGACCTCTGCATAGCTAAATGTTCTCTTCATTGCAATGTGTTACCAGTAGTTATAACGTCTTGCTTTTGTGGGAACATAGGACATTCTCATGCCACACAAATACATATCAAAGTTTAGGCACTTTCTGGGAATTTTCTGGCAGTCTAGTGGTTAAGGCTCCAAGTTTCCACTGCAGGAGGCACAGGTTTCATCCTTGGTCAGGGAACTAGGATCCCACAAACCATGCAGCCCAGCCAAAAACAAAAACTGCACTGAAAAGATTAGGCACTTCAGGGATTATGAACATGGAATGGAAACCTATCTTCAAGAAATTTGTTTTTCCTTAAGGAAGTGAAACAGCTTAGTTTTTAAGATATAAGTTCAATCACCAAAAATTAATCTTATGGGACAATTTTCTCTTCACTTGCATTTTGAGATGGCCAAAGTCTAAGAAAAGCTGAAGAAGCATTTTAGGCTAAAATTGCCAAGAACGAAGTTCCCTTTTGAGGCTAGAAACATTTTTAGGAGTGGAAGTGGGGGAAGAGCTGATATTTTAATTATTTCTCTCTGCTGGTGCATGACTCATGAGTAGACTTCTTGCCTTACAGAGAGATTAATAGACATTAAAGAAAATACCACTGTCAATTTTTGGTTTTTGACAAATCTGGAATCTAAGACATGTAAACAATTCATAATTTCTACCACGTTTTACCCAGTAAAATTTGCAGATTAAAAAGCAAAAAGTTTGGAAGAGACAAGAAAATTAAAAGATGAAATCATGTCTGGTCTTCTTTCTACCAGTGTTATCTGAGCAGCAAACCTGGTTGAGCTTTGGAGGCTTTGTCAGTTTTAATGGTGAGCACATTGATTTATTTGTGTGTTAGCTTCTTGTGGGGACAGTTACATGGTCTGCTTCAGAATTATTCTGGAACCTTTTCCTAGTTAATATCATCACAACTCTTTCTTTTTATATTGGCCAATGATTAATGGACAACCTTTGCCTGAATTTGGGATGAGAGTTAATACACCATATTAGACTGCAACTGACAGGCTCCCTTCTTCCATTTATTTGAGGCTTCTTGCAGAATAGTAAAACATAACACAGATCCAGATGCAAAAACTAGCCAAGGACAGGGGAAAGGTTTATGCCAAATCAACATAACTGAAATAATCAGGAATGGTAGAATTTAGTCAGTTATTTTGACCCTCTTGTTGCCAATTTGGAACACCACACAGTCAGTATGTTTGGTTGCCATAAGACAAATAGCCATAAGATTGTAAAATATCAAAGTGATAAGCTACAACCAAATTAGCATGTAAAATAGTGTAATCTTTCTTAAGAAAAGGTCACTAACATGAAATAAAAGCCTAAAATCTGTATATATTTTGACTGGCAATTCCACTTCTGGAAATACATTTGGTTTTTTTGTTTTGGGGTTTTTTTTTAATTTATTTTTTTACTTTACAATATTGTATTGGTTTTGCCATACATTTTAAGAGAATAATCAACAGTACAAAGAGTATGAACAAATATGTAGTTACATGGAATATTTGTGCCAACCATATTTATAGTTTTTAAAAGATGAAAATAATCTAAATGCTCAATAAAAGGGGATTAATTAAACAAACAATGGTGCAGCCGAGATAAAAAGTGTTATGAAAGAATATTTAATAACACTGAAATATATTCAATATGTATTCTTACCTCAAAAGATATTTTTTACAAAATTACAATAGGATTTACATTTTTATGTGTATTTAACATAATATACATAGAAGAAATGCTTGGAAGAATGTCCACCATTAACAATGGCTATTTTTAAATTGTGGAATTGTGGGCAGTTTCAAATTTTCCTCATTTTATGTTCTCTATACTTCCAAATTAGCACATAAATTAGTGTGATCTTTCTGAAGAAAGGGCCACTAACATGAAATAAAAGCCTAAATCTGTATATATTTTGCATATACAGATATACATTTTCTATATACATATATACAGATATACAGAATATACAGATATAGTTTCTATATACAGATATACATTTTGTATATACATATATACAAGTATACAGATATATTTTGTATATACAGATATATACAAATTTGTATATATTTAATGATGTCCATTTTTTATAATATATATCAATTTCTTTGGTTAAGAGAAAATCGAAACATTTTTTTAAACAAACAAGAAATAGCTACCACCATGCTATAGAAGTATTTGTCAATTAAGCAAAAACAAAAAATGTTATAGGCACATTATTTAAGTTATTTTCCATTCAAAGTGAAAATTCACTTCCAGCAAAAAATGAAAATAAACTACATTGGTTATTTTTAATTACCCTACTTCTTAGGGACCATCCTATAAGGTCAAATATTCAAATTATCTGAAGACAATATTGAAGTATCAGTTTAAACATAGCAGTGATGTTCAGTGGACTACAGCCTTGATATTTAATCTGCTGTTATGAATTTACATAATCTTTCAGTGTCTCAGTTTAATTACTAATAAAAAAGGGACAGGCTGTGAGTCATACTCAGCTCACTGAAGAATATTAGCCCAATCAAACCAAAAAGATGCTTTAATTTCATTTGGTCCTAGTTCCTGCTTTAGAACAGAATTAAAAACAAATACAGAGAAAGAGATGGAGAAAGTGAGTCACCTAATTTACATCTAACATAATGCAACCAAGTATTTCTTAATAGGTATTCAGTATCTGAAGTGCTAAATTATAACAACTTAGAAATGACTTCTTAATGGAAAAATCTTAGCATTTTTAATCTTACTGCAGATATTCTACCTTGTCAATTCAAAATCCATCTGATTTGGGGGAAAAAAGTCTTTTACTTAGAGGCAAAGGTATGCCACCATACATCTCAAACTAATTAAATATAAACCTCTTCTGCAGTAATGGTTCAAAGAAAAAGGCAAATTATATTTTATAACTCAGACAAAACAGTCATCCACCAAAAGAATACTGCCTTCTTTTAATTATTAGAATAAATCATTCCATGGAAAACTGTTTGGCATGTAGTGAAGATAAGATGATAAATATAACACAAAACAATAAAAGGAGATAGATTCTCGGTTCAAGCAAACTCATCCTAGTTGCAAGAGAAACCCTTGAGGCACCACATACCAAGGCACCTCAGAGGCCTCACAATGTCTCTGGTATTTCACATAAGTCTTGAATATAACCTAGTCTGATTAATATTGACCCAAGGGACTTCCCTGGTGGTCCACTGGTTAAGAATCCACCTGCTAATGCCGGGGACACGGATTCAATCCCTGGTCAGGGAACTAAGATACCATATGCCAAAGGGCAACTGAGGCTATGGGCCACCACTGTCGAGGCTGCATGCCCTAGAGCCTGTGCTCTGTAACAGGAGAAGCCTTTGCAGTGAGAAGCCAGTACAATGCAACTAGAGAGTAGCCCCTACTCATCACAGCTAAAGCCCATGCACAACAGTGAAGACCCAGTGCAGCAATAAACAAACAAATAAATAAATAAATTTTTAAAAGATTGACCTAATTTAATTTTTAATAAATGGCCTTTTATACTATTCCAACTAAAAATATTTAAATCTGTTTTCTTTCAAAAAAAAAAATGTATTTGTTGTTAGGAGAAAAGATGTGGTAAATATGTTATTCACTAAGTATCAGTTACATAAACATGGAGCTTGGGTTTTGCTTGACCAAGTAGACTATTATGCATTTGGAGGTAAGGGAGTAGGTTGGAGCACAGCATGGGATGTTGCCTGAGTTTATTTTTAAGTAGTCTCCCTTTTCCCAAGACATTTGTGGCACTGAGAACCCAGGTGACTCGGTAAAATATTTTCATGTCTTTGGTTTTGAGCCCCACAGTAAATACTTGGAAACTGAAGTTGAAAGAAATTGGGCTAAACTTTGTTATTTTAATTAAAAGAAAGAAAATAGGGACTTCCCTGGTTTCCCAGTGGTTAGGACTCCAAAATTCCACTGCGAGGAGTGCAGGTTCAATCCCTGACCAGGGAAGTAAGATCCCTTATGTCACAAGACGTGGCCAAAAAAAATGAAAAAAAGACTTATAAGTTATCACTACTTACTATCTCCCTGAGTCAGCTGCCCAGTATTCCTCATGGTCCTTGTAAAAAGTCTTTTTCATAGACAGACCTGCCCAATCTATGATAAGGTTTTCTGGCGCTGTGGAGAGGACTGTTCATTCCTCACTTTTCCTAGATGTAACTTGGTCATGGTGCCTAGCTCTCTATTGTCCAATAATTTCCTATGAAGCTCCCCCTTCATACTCACCATCCAGTACTATACTTCTCTCCAGAAAATGGCACATTACCTTTGAAAGTATCTCCTCTTGAGATACATATCCTATATCAGCAATAAACTGTGGAAAATTCTGAAAGAGATGGGAATACCAGACCACTGATCTGCCTCTTGAAAAACCTGCATGCAGGTCAGGAAGCAACAGTTAGAACTGGACATGGAACAACAGACTGGTTCCAAATAGGAGAAGGAGTACATCAAGGCTGTATATTATCACCCTGCTTATTTAACTTATATGCAGTGTACATCATGAGAAACGCTGGGCTGGAGGAAGCACAAGCTGGAATCAAGATGGCCAGGAGAACTATCAATAACCTCAGATATGCAGATGACACCGCCACAAACAAGGAAGACTGCACTCCTTAAATCTATGTTATACAGTCTTATATAGTAAGAACTACAGTAACCACGATATAGTCCAATGATGAGCTTTAGATTGAGTCAAGAGAGCTGAGTTCTAGTTGTAGACTTACTAGCTAATCTTCTGAGCCTAAAAAATTTCCTTAACATGATTGTGGCCCATATTCCCAGTCTGTGTAGGAGGGGATTGATTTTTTCAACAAACATTCATTTAAAGTGCATGATATAGCAGGAACAATTATATGTGCTACAGAGTTACAATTACATGTGCTACATTCTATACCCAAAGTCTCTACTCCAGGAATTTACATCCCAGTAAGGGATAGCAGACCAGAAAAAGAAAGAAAAAAAAAATCACAAAAAAAAGCAAATCTGTAAACAAGGTCTCAGAAAGTAATACATAAAAAATTCAGGGAAATGTGAGAGAATATGCAACAAGGAGATAAATTTCAGGTTCTTACTATATCAGAGGAAGAGGTGATGGTGGCCTTTGGAGAAATATTGTATATAGTCAGGATAGCAAAAATGATCTACTAATGGATTGTATATGGGGTAGTCAAGGTAATAAGGAATCAAAGATAAGTCCTAGTAGTTTTTCTTTTCAAGACCAACATCAATGAGGTCGACATTTACGGAGCTGGAGAAAAATGGTGAAGATCAGGTTTGAGGGTTGGTAAATCAAGAGTTCCATTATTGGTTACTAGACATTGTTCCCATGTGATCTCCTGGTTAATTCCAGTTATAAAATTCATCAGATAGGCCATTTTGAGAGATGAAAGATATCTTCATGTCAGTGAATAAGATAGAATAGAAATGGTGGCCAAAAGAATCTAAGACATATATACAAACTGTGTGAGAGCCCAACTGGTAAAATCATGAACTTAGGCATTTAATTCACAGAGTATAAAGATCAAGTATAGGACAAAGAAGAAGATGTTGATCTAGAACCAAAGTTATTCGAGACCTAGTATATTAGAATTCAAGCCCTGGAGATCTATACATATCATACAGAAGATGATACACATCTGAAAGACAGGCAGGCCAAACAAAGATGGCGGAGACCTCTCTCAGCCACTGGTTTATGCGAGAATTCATGTTTCCTCTCTATTATCAAACAATAAATGGGTTAGGAGACTATAGGGATATGCCTGGGTGGGTTTAGTGTGAAACCTGCCATTTTATTTTGTGAGGGCTGGACTTATCACCTCAGAAGTGAGAAAAACAGGTGTGAAAAACATATCCCCTTCCCATACCCATTTCTTCTAATAAGCGCATTCGTTAAAAAAAAAAAATTCTTTATTCAGATAACAAATTATTCCCACAGCCCCTATTTCCCAAGGCTATGCTTCACTTCCTTCAACAGAATTGTCCCAAACTCTTGGTATCAGGAATGTGATATCATGATAAGTTCAGAGAAATATAGGGTTAACTATAGAATACACTTTCATTTCACTTTGCCACAAGTTACATACTTGAAAATACATTTGAAGAATATCTTTCATAAGAAGCAGCTCCTAAAATGTTGCTAGGCACAATAAGGAATATTTCTGCCCCCTTAAAGGAACCACGGTGTTGCAGTCATACCACTGGCCCAGGACAGATGACTCACTGTCATTGTTCAACCAGAACGAGATACAACCAAGGGTCATGCAAGATGCTGCAAAAGAGAGCATTTTGTAAATTGCAGTGCAATATGAAAAGATAAGATGTGATTCTTATCTTCTCATTCAATCACGAGGAAATAATGCT
The DNA here is from genome assembly GCF_054371585.1 of Giraffa tippelskirchi. Classification (NCBI taxonomy): domain Eukaryota; kingdom Metazoa; phylum Chordata; class Mammalia; order Artiodactyla; family Giraffidae; genus Giraffa; species Giraffa tippelskirchi. The sequence continues at coordinate 113,067,205 of NC_137277.1, forward strand.
GGTTATCAGTGTGTGGAATCCCTATAGATTTATCATTCCTTGAGGCTGGATCACAAATGTTGTCACAACCAAAGCTAGTGTTGAACAGTCTAAGCAATTACTATTGCTGAGAAGATTGGTGACTTGACATGGGCAGCACCAATTTGACCATAAAAGTTTCACTTCAGCACTAGATATTTGATATTCAGTAGCACTGGAAAAGGTAAAGGGTGGTTTTTTTCACGCCTTTTTATACTTGGTAAGTGATAGGTCCCACCCATTAGAGCTCTAATTTATTTCAAATAATAGATTTCACCAAAAAAATCTCACCTAAACCACTGTCTCATGTATTTCTATTGGATTGTAACCTCTTTTTTTAAGTACAGAAGCTGAAACTATCCCCTAGCAAACTTACATTTTCAAATTCATTTATTTGATAAATTTATTTTACACCCTTCTTTCCTACTCACATGAAATCCTGGCTTCACTATTTTTCCCTCTCCTCCTAACACTATTCTAAGTTCACATACATACAGGTCTCTGTTATGACAGAAAATGTAAGATTCAGTATTTTAAGGCTTTCTTCATTCATCATATTTAAAAATGCTTTCTTCTCAACTTCCTTGGATCAGTAAAGTCAGAATGTTTTTATAAAAACACACATAAAAAACATATTTAGTATATTTTACTTACTTTTAACTAATATGCTGAACATTTCTAAATGCCTCTCCTCCTTTATAAACTACCAATATCACATGCATTTTTTTAATATGAGCTTTTAAATGATAAGGACAGTCTCCATCAAAGCTTTAGCACTGTAATTCTCTCACCCAAGAAGCTACTGTGCTGATGTTCCCACCATTGACTCCAACATGCTGGGGAACCTTCTTTATATACAATATTTTGGTGCATTTTCAAGACTCAAATTACAAATACGACCACAGACATTGTGAAAAAACCAATGCATACCATCCAGTATCACTAATTTGACAGCATAAAAGTGTTAATGCTAACTTTATTTTGAATTTGTTTATTAAACATTTTCTTTAGACATAGAGACTAACTGTAGATTATCAGTAAATTCTTCTTTTACAACTAGAAACTTTTAAGAGACCATAGCTATTGGGAGGAAATAAGCAATTCATGTACCCTCCAAGTACAGACAAGTTGTCTTTTTCAATTCATAACTACTGGAAGTCAAGTCTAAACTGAGCTTTAAAAAAAAAAAAGACAAAAGTCAGAATGCTGTGGTCAAGACATTCAGATCAGTAAGGCTTCCTAAATTCACTGTTAAAAAATAAATTCCATTCAAAGGATACTCTAATCACCAAATCCAGAGCCTGTTCAAAATAAAAGGACAAAAAAATGAGATCAAAACATAAAAATGCCACAGCTTTATTTAAGTGCTATTTAAGCTATAAAGGATTTCCTGTTGTTCTTGTTTTAAATAATTTTATAGTATTCCTTTTGTTCTCAGGTTACTCTATATCCAAATAATCATGTATGTAAATGACTCAATACAACAGTGGATGCCACCGACAATGTAAACATTATTGTTTATCCAGAAGCATTATATGTTCATGCAAAAATGGCATTAAAAGCTTGTGGTCAGATCAAAAAACCACAACTGCAATTGTTTATTTATATAGCTCACCATTACTCTGTAGTGTAAGTTTACATTTTTTTTAAATTTCTAAACACTGCTGAGTTAGTCTTAGAAGAGTGAAAAATTCATCGTTCGCCTAAATGAATAAAGACAAACAACTTAGGTCTATGCATGAGGCAAGACGCTTTAATATGGAAATTATTTACTTTGCCCAGGCTTATAGTTTTCATTTTGATGCTGCCCTTGAAACTGCATGATAACAGGGGCATTCAGTGGAATTTCTGCATTTTTCTCTTTAGTTCAGGGCAGCTGGTTTCTTTCCTCTCTAAGCAGAAAGCTAAAGTATATTTATCACTCTAGCAGTGACTCAAAACAAACAGGAAGTCTTCATCAGCCGGCTCCTGGGCATGGCTGATATTAGGTACTGGCAGAAAGGAAACAGAGACTTCATTCTGTGGGAGTCCGGCAGAATGTACATGCAGATGCACGCGATAACAAAGTTAGGGATGCTCCAAATGACCACCGTGTTCTCCCGAGATTAAGTGCTCTTGCAAGGCCCGCCAGTTCTCAGAGTCTGTGAAAATTCCTCAGGAGTTTTCCTTTCCATTTCAGTTTGAAAGAGTAGTTTGAACTGGATACCACGAGCCTTAGAATCCTTGTGAACCTATGCGCCAAAGGAAACCTGGGAGGGAACTATTCTGGGAGATTTAGCTTTGATCTGGTTGCTAGGAAAAAGCCCTGCTTTTGTCTGGAAGTATTCTGAATGGCTCCTTCAGTCAGAATGAGGCCTGCAGGTCACTGTCTGAATTAAGTGAAGAGGTTTTTTTTTTTAATGCTAAAAATGAAGTTGTTGCTGTGTGCCATAATAAAGCTGGAGAGAGCCAACTATGGTGCTGAGCAATGGCACCAGTTCTTTGCTGCAACTTAAACTCCAAGGTATACTATGAAAACCACTGAAGCATGCTTGCAGATCAAATACATGCAAATATTCCTCAGTGGCACATATGTTCCTAGAGACCTTCGCCTTCACCTTCTTTTTCAAATAAAACCTGTTTCAGATTCAAAGCCCGCTTTGTTTTTATTAATATAAATGTTCACTACCACACAATTTTTTACCTTATAAAAAAAGTAGGAAGGTCAAACATTCACACCTAACTTTTTGCAGCTAAACCAAGTTCAGAATGAATTAAACTGCAAACTGCTGATCCTAATTCAAATATTATTAGGCAATACACTTTTTTTTTTTGAAGAGGGGTCTTAAAATATGTTTGTATTTGTTTGCCAATCTCCTTTTTTAAAATAAAGTTTATACCTTTGTATAAAAACTTTACAGCCATTATCTAATCTCCACAGGTCCTGGTGAGGTAGAAAGGGAGCAAATCTTATCTCCATTCTACAGATGAAGAAACAGAGATGCAGGGAGGTTGAATAACAAGCTCACATTTTAAGTGGCACATTCTGTCCAAATGCAAACATGACAGTAGGACACAGGCTTTATTTTTCCAGGAATGGGACTGGGTTTTCATCTAGTCACTTATGTGCTCACCAATCTCCTTTAAGACCAATATTTCTATAGTGACTGTAATGAATCTCCATATAACCTAATGGACAAATAAACAGCAAATGAGCCCAAGTGAGGATCAAACCTTTGACCTTGGTTTGAGGCATCTGGTGCCAAGGAATTGAGCCACAGACTGAAAGCCTAAGTAGTCCAAGGAAGAATGGGACAGACCCAAAAGGTTCCATTGTTCCCCTTCTAAGTAATTCTGGAATAAGAAAGAAGGGGCTAGTTTCCATGAACTTATCTCATTTTGTTCTCCCAAGTTTGAAAAATATTTTACACTCCAAGCAAGTCCTAAAATGTGAGATAGAAATAAAAATAAATAAATAAGAGATAGCTAAGAGGCAAACTACATGAATGAAAATGTAAATACAGCAAGAAAAAGTGAATAAGGGGAAAGTATACAGAGGCTGCAGAGAAAGCAATGGCACCCCACTCCAGTACTCTTGCCTGGAAAATCCCATGGACAGAGGAGCCTGGTAGGCTGCAGTCCATGGGGTCGCTAGGAGTCGGACGTGACTGAACGACTTCCCTTTCACTTTTCCCTTTCATGCACTGGAGAAGGAAATGGCAACCCACTCCAGTGTTCTTGCCTGGAGAATCCCAGAGACGGCAGAGCCTGGTGGGCTGTCATCTATGGGGTCGCACAGAGTCGGACACTACTGAAGTGACTTAGCAGCAGCGGCAGCAGCATACAGAGGCTGGGACCTTCAAGAACTCAGACTCTTTGCGACCCTTTGCGACTATACAGTCCAAGGAATTCTCCAGGCCAGAATACTGGAGTGGGTATCCTTTCCCTTCTTCAGGGGATCTTTCCAACCCAGGAATCAAACCCAGGTCTCCTGCATTGCAGGCAGATTGTTTACCAGCTGAACCACAAGAGAGACTCATTTAGATATCATAGATATCCCCTCTTTGGGCTTCCCAAGTGGCTCAGTAGCAAAGAATTCTCCTGCCAAGCAATAGACATGGGCTCGATCCCTGGGTAGGGAAGATCCCCTGGAAAAGGGAAATGGCAACCTACTCCAGTATCCTTGCCTGGGAAATCTCATGGACAGAGGAGCCTGGTGGGCTACAGTCCACAGGTCCCAAGAGGTCGGACACGACTTAGCAACTAAACAACAACAGACATCCTCTTTAAAAATAAGTAAGTCCTTCCATTAAAAAATAAATAAAGTGGCAAAAGAAGCAAGTAGTGACCCTTATTCTTTAGAAAAAGTTAAAAGGAAAAGTATGCAAGACTACTGAAGTGTTAGCCAGGTAGAACTGTATTAATCAGGTGATAGAGGTATCTCCTGGAAAAAAGCTGCAAAAACACCTCTTAGGTCAGAACACCTTCTAGAGGTTTCAGAAGCAGGAAGGCAGCCTCACCTACCCTTTGGAATGCAAATTTCCTGCAGTAACACCAGGTAAAAGGTAGCCTAAAGCAGACATCTGTGCCAAAAGACAAAACAGAAGTCTTTTCAGGGACACATATCCTCTCTGTCTACCTGTTTACTTACTCAAATCTTTTTCAAACTGCCTATACCACTGTAGGTCTGTGACTCATATGTCTATGAACACTACAAAAACATCCTTAATCCATCTCTAAAAACCACAAAGCCTATCTAGGTTTTAGCATAAAATTGATAGATTCTGAACTTCTCTCAGTACAGGACTATTGGTATGTTGGGCTCAACTCTGCACGTGGAAAGGGACCAAAACCGCTTTCCTGGATCCATGAAATAACAATAGGCTAGCAGTACCAATTAGCCAGACCACACAATGGTTCTGCAGGCATTGCCTAAGACCCCCTACTGAGTGGGACCCAAACCCCGGGGCTTACACTACCCTTACTTATTCACCACTGCCTTGTACAAATGTTCCAGCAACTGGGGAGAACTTGGCACTAATTTCTCAGTGTGTCACCATGGCTCGAGTTAAGCAAAAGCCAAAAATGAATTAGGTAAATACAGTAAGTTCAGGCACAAATTCAGCAGGTGAATTTATTTGCAAATTATTCTTTTAATCCTTCTAATTGAAGATTCTCTTTAGAGAAATAAGGGGCTTCCCTGGTGCCTCAGACAGTAAAGAATCTATGTGTAAGATCCCTGGGTCAGCAAGATCCCCTGGAGAAGAGAATCACTACCCACTCCAGTATTCTTGCCTGAGAGAACTCCATGGACAGAGGGACCTAGTGGGCTACAGTCCATGGGGTTGCAAAGAGCTGGACACAACTGAGCGACCAACACTTTAGAGACATAGGATAGAACTTTGTCTTTCGTAAAGTAAAGAAAAGCAGTATTTGGTTTCAATATCTGGTGCACAAGCATATAAAAATATTAATAAAAGAATCTTTCAAAGTTATGCATTTATTACAGGATTATTGATTTCCATAATGAGAATTTTATTGTTAATATAGGATTGATGTGAGACAAGTTTTTTCCTCGAGATTTCTCTATCATTTAATTGAGTCAACTTATTTCTTCTGCCCCAATACACAACTGTTCCTGTTATACTTTGAATCAATTTGTATAAAAGCCTTCTGCAAAAGCCATCTTTCTGGATCCACAACCTCTTCTCTGAGCATTTGTTAACACATTAAATTACACTAAAAATCCACCCACCAGAAATTAGACAATGTATCCTGGTTTTAATATTTTTTGAAGGCTTACAAACTGATAATCATAAAAGCAGTGATTCCCAGCCCTGGTTTTGTGATAGTCTGGGGTATCTCCGATTACCTCATAGATCTTGAAAAAGCAAAATTCCAAAATTTTTTTCAAAAGAAAATTAATTATAGTTTTATTTAATTTGAAATATAAATATCTGCCATTGGAGGTAGAGAGTGTGTCACAGTTGAACTTGGTAGGCTGGAACATTGTTTGAAAAAAAAAAACAAGCAACAATAGCCCATTGAAACACCTCAAAGCTCAGAATCACTATGCTTTCCCGGAAAAAAAAGAAATGTTATTCTTATTCTTAAGAACTTGAATTCCAACACACACCTTATGAGAGGCACAGAAAGGAACTAGGACAAAACCCATTCCAGGACATTTCCTCCAAAAGAATACAAATAAGGTGTGTCACACATTTTCATGAATAAAATAAACATGATAATATCTAATAATACCATTGCACTACTATATGTGCCTAAATTACAGTTGTACTGAGAAATGAGAAAATCTCTGGAATAGGACCAGGATTGCTTTTTAATTGTCCATTAGAAAAGGCAAAGAATAAAATCACCCGTAATGATTTCCTTTTGAGATCATTCACCTTATTTTTAAAATACAAAAATCAAAAACATATTGAGATGCATGGTGAGGCTGAGCAGTAAAACCAAAGCAAACTGTCTCCTCTCCTAAGCTCAGGCTCAGCAGCTACAGCAAGCCCACAGTGCCAGCTTGAGACTGGCAAGGCAACTAGCATTGCACAAAACAAAATCTGAATTCCTCAGTGCCACAGATTCCACAGAGGACATCTCTTATCTCTCTCTCTTTTTCCTCACCTTTTTTTTTTCTCCCAAATTGAGGTGTTTCTATATTTAGGGATATTATTTCATTATGGGAGATGCCTCCTAAGCCAATGAAAAACAATGACAGTTTTATTTTCACATGAAGATTCCTCTCTCAGGGCCATTTTCCATGAATGAATGGCTTGTAGGACACACCACTAATAATAAACTCCACCACCTGTGCCAACACAAGTGTGAGAAAAGCCCAGGGAACCTAATGCTGGCCAAAGGAATTCACCCATACCTGCAGTGGCTGACTCCTTCCAAGAAAGCTGTGGAGACTGCTTGCTCTTTTACTTGCTTATTTGCCAGGAAGGTATTCCTTCTTTTAAAAGTGAAAAATACATAGCTCCAACAACCTTTTCTTTGTCTTGAAATCACTATTTCTACTAGAAAATACGTTCATAAATGTGATCTGTTGAGATACTGGAGAACTATACTGGTCAAAACATACCAGTATGTGTTGAAGGAGCAATCCTACAATGGCTAGGAAAGGAACTGGGAACAAGGAGGTCATTTCCCATTCAAATTTAAATGTCACCATGAAATGGTGTCAAAAAATCAAACACATCAGGAGCGACTGCACATGTCACAGACCCATCTAATCTGACCTCCCCAACACTTATACTGTGAGTGTTTCTGTCACTGAATTGTCTGGATTCCAGACAGTGTTCTGGCTGAGTTCTCACCCACCCTATGGATTAATTCAGACCTTTTTCCCCTCTTTAAATCTCAGGCTTGTTTTCCCCCTGCAACACAAAAGGCTTTCAGTCCACCTACCCACCATCAATAAGCTGGTATGCAAAGAAGAAAACAACTTGGTTAACTGCTGAAATAGAATATACTTTTTTTTTAATCCACATCATTTATTACACAACTTAATTCATTTATTGCATAAAACATAAGTTCTACCCATTACTCAAGCCATCCTCACTCCCATTCTTTTTAGTCATTCTTCATCCATTTAACAAATATTTATTGAGCAACTACATTCAAAGCACTTTGCTGGGCACGGAGTTTGCAGCACTGGATAAGACAAAGCAAGCCCTGTTCTCTGGAGCCAAAATCCTCCTGGAGAGACTGGCCTGCTTCTTAACAAATGAGGGAAAAAAATAGTAAGGGACGTAATATTTCACGTTGGTTGTCCAGGGAAGTGCTCTCTGAGGCTAGGATATTTATTTGAGCTGATTTTCTGCTGGAAGAGAATGCCAGTCAAAAAAGAAAAAGAAGAGAAGTAAAAATGTCCTATGGTGAGAATGAGTTCGGTGAGTCAACAGACAGAAAGGAGGTGAGAAGGCTGAAGCATAATGAACAGCAAAATAAGGCAAATATGGAAATTTAAGGGACTCGGATGTTGGAATTTGTTCTAAAATGCAACAGGCAGCCTTTGGAGGATATTAAACAAGGAAGTGACTTGATCTGATTGAGGCTTTCAAACAGCAGAGTGTCAGTTCTCTGGAGAGTCTAATGAAGAATTAAAGCAGGAAAGACTTAGAATATATTTTAGAGTCAAATGAAGAAAAGGGATCATGTTCTTTACTTGAACAGCTGAGTATATGGTAAGCCATTAACTGAGATGGAGATGATTGGGAGGAATAGTTCTATTCCTTCTGTCTTAGGTGTGAGAGGTGGAAATTCATCTATTCAGCTTTGCCCATCATCACTCCTTGAAACCATGAAAAATGGACTTGTGTTGGATTTCTTCATTTTTCTTATGTTCTAGAACTCTATTTAAATCACAGTATTCTAGGTGGCTAGCATGCTTTTCTACTCCACTCCCATCAACTTCAAATCCTAGCTTAAAACCCAATTGCTCCAAGAAAGCTTTGCTGATTGAAACTCTCTACATAATGATTACTCCTTATTAACAACCATTCTTTCAGTTTTTATTATGAATCTGTTACTCTATTTTTGCTCTTGGATTTAGACCAGATTCCTTGGCCTTCCTCTCTTTTTCAGCCTCCAACTGCCCCACCTCCTAACTGCATCCTTTGTACATCCTGATGCCCCATTGAACTCTGGGCTACCTAAACCTGAGCTATGCCCTCTCCATGACTGTTCCCTAACTGGCATTCCCTCTTTATAGCTCCACTTGTCTCACAATCCAACCAATCCTTTAAGACTCAGATCAAAAGACCTCTTTTCAAAAAACCATTTTTGACCCCTCCCCAGTCAGAAGTGACTGCTCTTTCCCCACGCCCTAGGAGGTAATGGAGTATAATGGCTGACATCTCAGCTCTAGGGTCAGACCCTCAGCTCACAGGCCTACCTACCTCTGCCTCATCTCAGCTGTGTGCCTTTGGCTAACTTACTAACAAGTATAGTTTTCTACTGCTTCATCGGGAAAGTTAATGAGGGGCAGGAGGAAGTAAGAGCCCCTATAACTCATAAAATTGGCCTGAGGATTGAGATGACATACCTAAAGTGAAAGTGTAGTGGCTTAGTCCTGTCCAACTCTTTGTGACCCTATGGACTCTAGCCCGACAGACTCCTCTGTCCATGGAATTCTCCAGGCAAGAATACTGAAGATAGGTAGCAATTTCATTCTCCAGTGGATCTTCCAGACTCAGGGATCAAACCCAGGTCACCAGCATTGCAGGCAGATTCTTTACCATCTGAGCCACCAGGGAAGCCCTAAAATATATCATAAATCCTGATGCATAATAAGGATTCTTCAATGTTAGACACTGGCTATTCTTATTTCAGTATTCTTTGACTCTCTTGTAAAAATAACAATCTACTTTGTGTGTGGTTATCTTTAACCCATCAGATTAAAAGCTCTCTGAGGATATAATGGTGCCACCTTTGTTATTTAGTAGATATTTTATGAATATTTAGTGATCAATGAAGGCTGAACATAAACAATTTTAAATTTTTCATTCCTTTTGCCCAAATAGATTTATTCTTCTTAAATAAGAAATACTATCTTTTCATTTCTTATTTAAAATTTTATATTGCCCAGTATGCACATATTCTGTGTGTATATTTATGTATGTGCATGCTCAGTCACTTCAGTCATGACCCACTCTTTGCAACCCCATGGACTATATCCCGCCAGACTCCTCTGTCCATGGGATTTTGCAGCAAGAATACCTGAGTTGGTTGCAATGCCCTTCCACAGGGGATCTTCCCAATGCAGGGATTGAACCTGTGTCTTCTGCATCTCCCACAGTGCAGGCAGATTCTTTACCGCTGAACCACCAAGGAAGCCCCCATATTTATGTATATACACATACTATATATGCTGTGTATATATAGTATACAATATATATTTTCACTTGTTTTGAATTTTCTGAATAAAGTAACTCCAAAATAATCAATACATGAATGTATATATCATACTAAATCCACCAGTGATACTGCTTTTAGAAAGAAATACTATCTCTTCACTTATCCCATTGGGGCATCATTCCAGCTCACAAAGCTTTTCAGGCCTCCGAAGACCCAGCATTAGCAGGAGGTTCTTATTAGTGACGTGCCTTTTCATCAACAATCAATTAATATTTATTGGACAAAGAGTGGATGCAGCATACCATGCTGCGTGTTCTGTACATATTTTCCAAATATGAAGACACTATCTCTGCTCCTTACATGTCAAGAAAGACAAAGCTCATGACCATAATAATACATATCTCTATAGGTATCTCCTCTCATAGAAGAAGAAAAACCGTCAATAAACAGGTAGATCTTGAAAGGCTTTGAGATATGACAAGGACAGATCAAGTAGAGAAATAAAAGGAAAAATATGTGGATTTGAAACTCAGTCAATGGTCAGTTGTAGTTTACTTTCTTTTTAACTAAGCACAACATGCTAAAATAGGGATGAAAACCAGATTAAAAGATAAACTTGGAGTCTTGGCATCTTTCTTCACAAAGTACCACTTAAGCCAGAAAGGATTTCCTATATTTTCTAGTAAACATAATGTTATTATATTCTTTGTTCCTAGATTATACTATATCCAAATAATCATAGTTGTAAATTATACAACCTGGCCTAAAGAATGTCATTTTTCTCCAGTGACAAGCCAGTTTCAAAACCCAAAATAATTAGACTGTAATATAATCCATTGTAGTTTTCTCTGGTTTATTTGCTTTTCTTTCTCTTTCTTCACCTTTTTGTCCTTCACTACTTCCTTCTTTTCTTTCCTTTCTTCTTTTGAGCTTTCCAGCATTTGTGAATAATTTGATCAACGCTTTCAGCTAACAATTTGTGTCTTCAGCCACTAGTCAGCAGCTATATTCTGTCCCATAGATTGTCTCCAATACATACTCTTCTTCTCTCGGTTGAGTTATAACACATACTTTTTTCATCAATCTCTAAAAAAAACTAACAAAGACTCCATTCTTACACACAAACTCAAGAATCCAGGATAATTTCTCATGTAGCATCCATTTAGACTCTCAATATTTCCATGTTACAATCTAACTGCCTAAGGCATATCCTGAATTCTGATAAAAAAAAAACCTTCTCCAATTCTATCTGTAAAATTCATCTCTCTTGATGTTTGATTGACAAACTACCTAAAATACACTCAAACTGAAACAAGTGGGTAATAAAACCACCGAGATAACTTGGTTTCATAATTTCTACATACTTTATTTGCATTGTGTAGAGACTCCCCGGATTACATATTTGAACTAAATAAAATTTTAGCCTACGCCTCATACATTATTTCTCTGCTTAGCTACTGAAAGTTATTTTCCACTAGCATTCAACTTTAACTTAGTGGCAAAATCCATAGTTTCAAATACAAAATTGTTCAGCTCTATCTGAATCCATAGTCTCAAATACAAAATTGTTCAGCTCTATCTGAAAACTGTTCAGCTAGTTTCCCCAGTAGCTTAGCAGGTAAAGAATCTGCCTGCAATGCAAGTTATACAGGAGACACAGATTCAGTCCCTGGGCTGGGAAGATCCCCTGGAGAAGGAAATGGCAACCCACTCCAGTACTCTTGCCTGGAGAATCCCTGGCCAGAGGAGCCTGGCGGGCTACAGTCCATGGGGTCACAAAGAGTCGGACACAACTGAAGCGACTGAGCGCACACGCACGCATCTGAAAGTGAAGGACATCTCCTAATTTTGTATCCCATATTTACTCTTCAAAATAGTTGTTAAAAAAAAAAACCACTACTACCTTTCCTGTTTGCTTTCAATCTCCAGCCTCAGTGAAACAACCAATGTTAAAACTGAGGACATTTATTTTAATTCATCACAATTGGTCTTTGCCACTGCATTGTTTGCCTTTTTGCCACTGAAAAATTGGAACTTGGAGAGTAGTGAGTGAGAAAGGGCTCTGGAAGGAAAGACATTATTTGATATAATAACATCGTAATAATAGAGCTCTTTCCCCACATGCTTCAAAACTGACTCAGAATTTAGGAAATGGAATGCAATTACTTTGTTAAGTGGGAATTTAAGTAGGAAGTTAAAAAGTTTAGCTACTTTATTTTTAAGTAGTAAGCTCCCACAAGGATGAGTTTTGCTCTTTTTATTTACTGCTGAATCCTCATGTTTAGAACAGTGCCTGCCACATGGTAGGGGTTAGCTCAATAAATAAATGTTAAGTAAATGAGCTACTATACCAAAAAGAAATGTTGGAAACTTGTTTACTAGCTGTCAAAAGTATGTTCCTTCATGCATAAAATAGCATCAACTGTGTAATTTGCCCCTACTTCCTCCTTTTCCAGAAAGCCAACAAAAGAACTGTAACTTTTTACCTAAGGATCAAAGGTGTCAACCTATTGGCTCATGCTCCTTTAAAGTCCTGGATAATAGTCTTTGGTTATTTTTAGATAATTTCTTTTGTTTCAAGCTTGAAAAGAAGTATTAACAAAGATCAAAAAATAAATCACTGATTCAGAGCAGGAAAATGCATATTAAGAAACTCAAAATATAGTATGTGGAGGCTGTGAGCTAACCTTCCCAGAATACAAGTCAGATCTAGCTTTAGATGCTAAAGTATTATATTGGTCTCACTTGGGACCCATCAACATAAAAGGCATGAAGAGAACTTGAAGAGTTGAAAGTCTGAAAAGGAAAGAAGAATAATAACTTAATTATAGAGTGACATTCTCAATACCTAAAACAACAAGCCAAGAGGTAGAAAAATACAACCAAATTGTAGTAATGGTTTACTCTAGGTGGTGGGACTTCAGTTGAGTTTATTCTCACCCACAGTTTTCAGTATTTCCAAACATTCCACAGTAAGTATGTAAGACTAGTACAGTCAGAAAGAAAATAATATGCATATTTCTTAAACCAAGAAAAAAGCCAAGGGTAAAATCATGTGAGACATAAAGAAAAAATAAAGGATTAAGATTACAGTTAGCAGTCCATATTTGTGGCTTTTACATCCATGGATTAGGAGGGCCAACTGGATTCATTGTACTGTATGTTTTGTATACGAGACAAGAGCATCCGTGGAGTTTTTTATTTTTATTTTTATTTTTGGTAGAGGTAGGGGGGTTCTGAAACCAAGCCCTTGCAGTTCCCAAGGGATAATTCTATATAGCCAAATAAGAGAAGGGATATTGGTGACTTTAACAGTCTTCATTGTTTAAAGCAGCCATCCAATGAAAACTTACTGCAAAGTACTAGAATGGACTTATTTCTTTTTAAAAATTGTATATATATATACATATATATATACACATATATATACATATGTATGTATATATATGGGACATATATATATGTATATATATGGGATGTATGCATAAATACACATATGCATACAACATATACACATACATACATACTGCACATACTTATAAGGGAGCAAGGTTCTTAGAGAAAGGGCAAAAGTACACAAACTATGTGAAAAAAAAGAAAGCATCTATATACTTAGAATATCATTTAAGCAGCAATTCTTACACAGTAACGAGATGTGAAGATGGGGAACATGAACAAAGATTAAGGAGTATGACTGCCCAAGGGGATGCTGAAGAATGCCAGGAAGAGGAGACATGTTTAAAGTAAATGTTGAAATAAAATGCCTACTGTACCACAAGCAAGGCATACCCATGCAAGTGTCCAATGTGTGAACATACATTCTGGAGTAGAAAAATGTTTGAGAATTCCTAACCTACCGTCTATAAAGTGAAGGATTTCAGGTAGTCCATGATGACATGGGAACAGGCAGTTTCACTTGTAGGGTCATTGGAAATGAAAGGTCTTGCCAAAAAGAAAGAAAGGACCCAAAATTAAGCTCTGTTTGTTTCACACAGCTGACTAGAAGCTTTCCTAGTATCTATATGTCTTGATCCAAAATTATCTGGTGGAATACAACCCCAATCTAGTAACTTCCTTGACCTATTCTGTGGTCAAAGTGAAAGTCGCTCAATCGTGTCCGACTCTTTGCCACCCCCTGGACTATACAGTCCATGGAATTCTCCAGGCCAAAATACTGGAGTGGGTAGCCTTTCCCTTCTCCAGGGGATCTTCCCAACCCAGGGATTGAACCCAGGTCTCCCACATTGCAGGCGGATTCTTAACCAGCTGTGGTCAAGGAGTTGTATTACTCTTAACAAGGCTGTCATTTGTAACCAGTTTCTCTTTCTAGTTGTCATTTCCTTCTCCAGGGTACTTTCCAACCCAGAGATCGGACCCGGGTCTTCTGCATGGCAGGCAGATTCTTTACCAACTGAGCTACTAGAGAAGTACCTAGTTGTCAGAGGGATAGTAAATAAGAAGGAACAGTATCCACATAACAAAAGGTGACCTCTCTCAAGTACCATAATTGTACCATAAAGAGGAATATCAAGAAAACATGCTCTCACTCAAAGAAATTGCTCTACCAGCAGAAATATCTGGAATGTTAACACGTGCCATGGTTAATCGGAGAGACACTTGGAGGATATGGGGTTTTTCAGGCTCTTGAAATCACATTACATAGGTATCTGTTTCCCTTTGACCTCACAACAATGTCAATCAACTAGGTAAAGCTAGGATTAAAATGTGTTTGTGCTCAGTTGCAGCCGACTCTTTGTAGCCCCATGGATGTAGCCTGCCAGGCTCCTCTGTCCATGGGATTTTTCAGACAAGAATACGAGAGTGGGTTGCCATTTCCTACTCCAGGGATCCTCATGACCGAGGGCTCTAACCTGCATCTCTTGTACCCCTGCATTTCAGGCAGATTCCACCACTGTGCCACCTGGGTAGCCCAGGATTAAAATGGTTTGGATTAATTCAAATTTTCACACTTGATCTGGACCAAGCAGATAGAAAACAGAACCAAACCTAAACCTTCCATTCAGGAGAGAAGCCCCTTCCAGGCTCTCCCATTCCTCATGCATTGCTACAATTGAAGACACAGTGAAAGGAAGCATTTGACAAGAAATTCAACTGGCTTCATTCTTCAAAGAGGAATAGTGAGGATTTACCCAGCACCTATTACATGTTGCCAACTGTAATGAACATTTCACATCCACTATTTCTTTGGGTTCCTGAGACTGTCCAGTTCTTCTACTCTCTCTAAAGTTAAATTTGGGGAAATTCAAGGGTTCTTGGAAGGCCCCTGACAACAGTAGCCAGAAAAGTGTCTAGAGTAAGTCCAAGAATAATCTAGTCCCAGTCATTCAAAGAAGGCAACATAGTACAATTGGATGGAAAGGAGTGGAAAATTGTTTTATTATGGGAGGCTTAGTGCCACCACCTTGCATCAGAGCAAATTCTGAAGGAGTTCCAAACCTAAATTATTCTCCTCAGGGTTTATAACTCACCATATTTGGTTCTTATATATCTCACTCACTCATTTTCTTTCTCTCTCTCAGTTTTGCTCTATGCCCTCATGAGACAAAAAGGGTGCACAGAGTTGGTGAGAGGTGACAAAGATCAAAGGGCAGCATCACCCTGCTTGTTCCAAGCTGTTAGCCCTAGGACTCTACTGTTACTCTCACTTCCACCCACAATCCTTTTTTTTCTGATGCATAATGAACATTGACCAGAAAGCTTTCTCCCTTCCCATGCCCAACTCTCTATCCCATCTCCCTTTCCCCATCCTATTTCCTCTACCTATGTGTACACATATGCACATAGACACACATTCTCACACACTTCCCTTTTGCTTTAAACGCATTGAGTACTCATCAGAGAGAAAAGGAAACATTTAGACTTCATTGGCCATACACATGTGCCCCAAGTCAAATTCTGACTTGGTTTGGGGGTGGTTTCAATTTATTAGTTTTATTAGTTTCACAGTCACTAATCAATACCACACAAAGATCAATTTCAAATACTCTTTCTTGAAACGGAGCTTTGACAGTGCTAGTTTAGGGGAGACACTAAAACTAGATAGCATTTTTTTTACATCACTTTGGTGAATACAGCATGCTGGCAAAAGATTATTAAAGTAGCTCTTGTTACCAGTTTCTCTTTGTTCTCCACATCTCAGAAACCAGCACAACTCAGCTGCATGTAAAATGATGCAGAAGCATTTTGGTCAGCAGCAATGCACCGTTCAGGCAGAGGGCCACATGGGCACTGTTTAAGAGTCAGCATTCCCTCCCCAATGTGTCCTTCCTGTTCTCCAGTGCAGCTGAAAACCATGTAGGGCTCTTTTACATCTGTCTGGATAGTAGGCTCTTCACACTATTCCTCTTCTGGTCTGTACCGAAGAGATGTGAAGGGAAGAGCCTCAAAGGTGGGCAGTTATAAGTTTACGTGTGGCAACAAGGCAACCATATCCTTCTGCTTTCCCCTGAAAATCAAGCATCACCTTATCGTTTCCTCACCAAGATTAACTCCTGTTTCCTGAAGAGTATTTCTGAGGTAGAAAGCAGAGGTGGTGAAAAAAGGGGGAGCTGAAAAGTCCAATCTGTCAAGCTCCATTTTAGAAGAAAGGAAAACTGAAAAGTGAGCATATTTAACATGAGCCATTTCCTGCACTCAGGAGGGAAGAAAGCACGCAGTAACTGTGTGCAGAAGGAGATCCGCACTGGTGTTATCTCTGACCTGCAGCTTAGCCCCAGTGTCTCAGCTGCCAAAAAGCTCCCATTCAACGTTGTGCTGAGTTCATCAATGCTCCACGTGTCAGGATCCTAACAGGAAAAAGCAGGACAGACAGTCTCTCCATTCAACCGCCTGGGGACCCCATGACAACTAAAATCCCCTCGCAGACCGTCCATATCAACCTTTGGCAGGTCAGAGCACGCAACCCCTTCAGAACCACAGGCTCAGGCCCACACCCTTTCCCCTTGTCAACATTGTCACTTTAAACAGAACATCGAGCCTTATCACGAAACCTGAAGTAAGTATGACAATTAAGATGGATTGCAAAGCCTGCTTGTGCTTCACAATTAACAATCACTTGGCAGCGGGCTCCACACAACTGTTGGGGGGTATGGCAAGAACTTTATCCCTGCTTAGTGCTGCATTAGCATATTTAGTAGGCTGCAAGACATAATTCCTAAGATATGAACATATTTTTGTCTTTTTTAAAAATCTGCAATTAAGCTATAATATGTAGAAACTCTGCACCTGGCAATCAATGTGCAAACACCAAGACGGAGTTGGGAGAGAGGAGGGCAAGCAAGAGAAATGTTCCCTCAGTGCTGATAACACCCTGAACCAGTACAGTGAACTGGAAGTACACTGCTTCCAGTGTCACAGGTTAGCTAGCGAGCTGTGGCTCTTTCCAGTCTGTGACAAAGTTTTGGGGGATGAGGGAGTGACTGGGATTGCCCCACTGCAGCTGGCATGAGGTGACTGCTCTGTAAGAGCATATAGCTACATACTTTAAACCCACATATGAAAAAAAAATTCAGACCCCCAAGATGACCCTAGTGGTTCTTTAGCAAACTATGCCTTTTTCACAGAAAGCACTTTTTGATTCTCAATCTCTGAGTAATAATCAGTAATGCTGATAAAAATCACATTTATTTGACAAGTACGGGGGCTCTTCCTCAAATTTTCCATTATTTTCTCTTAGTTGCTGGCCCATCTGCCACACTGATGTAAAAAGGCTCAGGGAGCACTGTGCCTGGACTAACATTACCCAAAACACAAGCCGGGTAAGGCCCAAGCTTCTCCAGTGTGTTTACTGCATATTCTTGGCCCTAGAGTCCAAGCAAGCCCCGGTGGGAGCTGAAGAGGGAAAAAAAACATAGCCAGATCTTTCTGCGATAGCCAGGACTTTGTCTTTCTTGACATCTGCGTTGCAAGAAAGCAGGATATCCTGCCAAATATATTACAGCTGTGAGACCCACCTTGTGACTTAAGACTCTGCAGAAGCCGAAAAGCACAGAAGACTTAGGTGTGTGTTTTCTGGGAGAAAGAAAACCTCATCCATTTACTCTTTTGTAAAAGAAAACATACATACACACACAGGCACACGCACAGACACATGCATGCTCCCAGTTTAGGTGAGCAGCTCTTCCATGGCACAAAAGCAGGCATATGAAAGGAACAAATGCGATTTAGCACACAAAGTCTTTCTTTACAAAACCAGAAGAGTAGCAGATTAAAGCACCTGGCAGTCTTGGCACGCTAGAAGAAAATCTAAGCTGTGACAAAACAAAACAGGTGTACAGGTACAAAACTTTTGCTTTCCAATAATGCCCGTCTCTTCACTGGAATGCTTTGACAGGTGCCGAAGTTCAAGTTACAGTGGGGAAGTGACAAATAAATACACAGCATTAGCGTCTGACGTGCTTGCTGAGCACCGGGGATGTTAATAACTGGCAAGGTACACTAATCTCTGATTGCAACATTTGGTTTACCTTAATCTGGAGGGACAGCTGTATTAAAGAGGGAATTATACTAATCAGTTCAAGGCCCTTGCATATAAAACTTCCCATTAGGCTTAAAGTACACCAGCTTATGCTCATTCTCTAGGAGCCTTACATCTGGTTCTGAATAAGGCTGCCTCTCATTTGCAAGGTACAAACTGAAAACAAGGGGGAGGGGTGCTAACAGTTGCTGGAGGATGGGTGATAGAAGAGTAAGCTACTAATTCTTTGAAATTTTTAACAGCACAAAACTAGCTTCTAGGCATCTTAATACTTAAAAAAAAAACAAAAAAAAAAACATGTGTTATCAACCCTAGGCCATTTTTTCCTGTTACCGGAGGTGACCAACATAAAATAAAATTGATGATGTCAGTCAAAAACAGCTAAGCACAAAGCTTGGCTTTGTTATCTTAAGTCAGAAGGTATGATAGGCCGTGCCATGTGGCTCTAATCCGCCTCTATCTCCCATCACCTAACAGGAAACCTTCATGTAGCATGACCTTATTTGGCTGGTTCCAGGTTAGGGCTGCCCAAAGGGGATTTTTCTGTTTCTGCTATATCCAAAGGTTTATGTTGATTTTTTTCTGAGCCCTGCAAACTATAAATCCGACTGATTACTCTGCACTCTTTTGCTTGACTGAGCCTTTACAATCAGACATCCCCGTTAACAATAAGCTCCTAATGAATCAAACATCTATGGCATTAGTTTCACCTAGCTGCCTCTTTCCCATGCACTGTGCTGCTTTGTCAGACCTGGTTTGATGAGAAAAGCTAGTGACACTTGCTGCACCTATTGATAAACAATTCAGTAATGAGGGGCATAACAAAAATTACCTAAAACAACCTGATTAAAAATGACAGGCAAGGCTTACTTCATTGCTCTATAGTGAAGGTAACTCTGGTCCCGTGGTGGAAAAATAACGAGGTAAAATCAAATTTCCTTCTTTATCAAGGAGTTCATTCCTGAATGTGTATTTATGAAGAGATTAAAGTTTTCTAGTGATGTTTTAAATAAAGTCTTTCAGGTTATGTGATTATCAATAATGTTGGGGACTCTTAGAATTCAGGATGTTTGTCTTTCAACTTTCTGAGACGAACTCCCTGCTTGTTCTGCTTAAAGTTTCTGAATAGTCAAACTAATATTGAGATCTTCACTTTCTTTCTTCAATGTGAATTTAGTCATTGAGAAACCCAATCGTGCCAGTGTTAATCATTAGGTTAGTATAGTTGGGCACAAAAAGAGAGATTCTAAGATACAAAAAAAAAAAAAAATGCTGGAACAAAGTAGAAAAAAAATTCACGAGCAAGATTATCTTCCTAAAAGGAATAACTTAACCTTACCATGGACATTGAAGTTTTTTATTGGGGTCACCCAGGGGACCTTTCCAACTTCGAAACAAGCTTATACCCAGGGGAGGCCAGGCTCTCATGAAAGCTTGATTCAAAGACAGAAATGTGTGGGTTTCACAATTGTGTGGCAGCATGTTGGGAGGGTTTCCATCAGTGCACAGATGCACTTGAAAATCAAATATGGACATGGGGAATGTTTTTTGGAGATGGAAAATGAGTGCTGATGACATGTTTATATTTCACAGATGGATCCAGTACAGAACCATTTTTTCGTAAAGAAACAATATCCACCATTTGCTAAATTTTTTTTTAAAACAGCTACAAAATGGTGGCACAAAAAGTGAATATTCCCATCATACACACTCCACCTGTTCCTTGGTCTTACAACTGTCTTCCATTCTGACTGTAATCAATGACTGTTGTAGACTTATTTTTTCCTCAAATGTTGTCCAAAAGAATATGAAAAAAAAACAACACAATACACAAAGGCATTTGGAAGACCAAAATGATTTGAAATTAATTGCTACATATGAAAAATTGGAAAATGACAAATGGTATTAAGTAACAAATGCTGATTTAATC
Source organism: Giraffa tippelskirchi (assembly GCF_054371585.1). Classification (NCBI taxonomy): domain Eukaryota; kingdom Metazoa; phylum Chordata; class Mammalia; order Artiodactyla; family Giraffidae; genus Giraffa; species Giraffa tippelskirchi. Next base: position 113,087,505 of record NC_137277.1, read on the forward strand.
CTGAAAAATGCATTTTCTTATTGGCATATTTTCTTCTTAAATCTGATATCAAAGCAATTTTTGAATGTTTTCTATTTGGAGTCTAGAATGTGTCCTTTATTCCTTCTCTTGCTTCCACCTTGAGTCTCCTAGGTATTTGAACCTCTGGAAAATGCAAACACTTAGCATAGTATAAATGCTAGTTGTTGCTTTATTATTGATACACTATAGTGTGATAAATGGGCTTCCCTGTTGTCTCAGACAGTAGAGAATCCGCCTGCAATGCGGGAGACCTGGGTTCGATCCCTGGGTTGGGAAGATCCCCTGGAGGAAGACATGGCAACTCACTCCACTATTCTTGCCAGGAGAATCCCCATGGACAGAGGAGCCTGGTGGGATACAGTCCATAGGGTTGCAAAGAGTCAGACATGACTGAGCGACTCAGCACATAGAGTGATAAATAGTTTATAGTTATAAATATAAATTATGGTAACATGGAAATGTACAATATGCATAGGGTATGTAGTCATCAGAAGATAATATAAAACATTTAGCTACCAAAGGACATTATTGATAGCATTGTAAATCTGCTCAATAGGAGATATGAGGATAAATCAACTTATTGCCACCATCCATGATATTAACTTGCCATTTCAGGTGTGAAATATTGATAAAATTGACTCACCTCAAAGATGAAGAGGCTGTAAAACAATAAAATAACTACGATATGAAATATAAAAGCTAACAGTTTCATAGTTAAAAATAAATTCTGAGCACATTTTCAGATTTGAATGACTACTTTTTAAGTGTTCCAAGTAATTTATGACATATTAAAATTATTTTTTTCTAGTTTTGCTCAGACAAACTAACTTTTCAGGGTGTTTTACCTTTCTTACCATCTGTATTCAGAATCTACAGAATTCCACAGCTAACCTTTAGTCAATCATATTTTTATTCTAAGAATTAGTCTGAGGTTAAGAATTAGAAATAGAATATGAATCCCAGCAAATGGTCAAACAGCCTGAGACTGGATAATAAAATCTTGAGAATATACATAAATCGACATGTTCTTTCAACCCTGTAGTTTCTGGCAGTGTACCAAACATAAATCTTCAGTTCTGCATTCTATGATTCTAACACCTTGTTATCATCCTGAAACTAACAAAAGTCTGTGTGCTCTTCTCTAAATAAAGCAAGTCTTCATTTTTATTGTTGGATTTTTGACACATGTGAATAAGGCCAAAACATTTTGAAAATTCTTAATTATTTTTTGCCTATCCATCAAAAAAAAAAAAAAAAACCAAAAATTTTACTTAGAGTTCCATAGAGTATTTTAGTACTCTACCTAAATTAAACTTTTGAGCTTTAGAACAGTCAAGAAAAATATACTCCCCCAATTTTAGCATTTATTATGTAGTTATGTTCTTAATCATCATTCAATAAGGGCAAGGAATATAAAGATTATCAAAAATTAAAATCATTTGTTTTAATTTCTTTATTTAAAATATTAGGAAAAGGAAATCTGAGAAGCACTATAACTATTTAAGTTCACATAACTAGAGTATACCTGGAAACCCTGCTTTCTGAGGCTTCTTTATTCTACCAAACCATTCTGTTTGAAGATCTGTAATATTTAATTATAGAGGACTAATTTTATGTTAATCATTTATTCACTAAGTATTATATTAAGTAGCATATTATACAATGATACAGTGTTTAGAGAACATCATACTTAGAGAGAATATGTGAATAATAAAATAAAATAGATTCTACCAGTGTCAAATTGTTACCTAAATGTAAAGTCAGCACCTGTTTAAGATCACTAAACTGTTAGTCAATAAATTAATTATGTGATAACTCAATCAGCTCCCCACTGACAAGCAAAAGTTATGTAAGGGTGTTATTTACCAAAGAATAGCTTAAATATAGGGAGCTTGTGTTACTCTTGCCCCTGCCTGTCTCTCTAGAAGAGAGACCCAGGGACAGAACACTCACGCTGTAAATCTGATTATGCCATTTAACATTCATATAAGGAAGAATTGGAGAGCTTTTCTGGCCTTCCCTGGTGGCTCAGTGGTAAAGAATCTGCCTGCCAATGCAGGAGAATTGAGTTCGATCCCTGGGTCAAGAAGATCCCCTGGAGAAGAAATGGCAACTCACTCCAGCATTCTTGCCTGGGAAATCCCCTGGCCAGAAGCGCCTGGTGAACTACAGTCCATGGGGTCACAAAAGAGTCAGACATGACTTAGGGACTAAACAACAACAGAGAGCTTTTCTACATCAAGGTCAACATTGACTTGCAAGGTAGTCTAAAGGACAAACTTTGAAAATTTGTAATTTATTATCTACTACTACTCCAGATTTGCTCCTAAATGGGGAGAACAGTGAATATTCCCAAGTAAAGCCATCTTTACTTCACAGAGTTGGAGCAATTTTCCTGAGCCCTAGATTTAAATGTGAGAAGCATGGCTATCTTACAAGTGTGTTGGGCTAATTCCCAAAGGAATCATGGGTATCTGAAGAGTAGCTGGTGGGAATCTATGGCTTGTCACCTCTATCCCTAATTTCTGGTGGTAGTCACAATTCTGCCTCCAATTATAGCTAATATATATGTAAAAAGAAAATGATTCTCTGCTATAAAAGGCTATGGATTCATCACACTGTCTTTCTGGACCCCAAGAGTTCTGATTCAAATAGTGTTTGGCATTTAGCACAGAAAAGGAAATGCTTTTACTGATGAAAATTAAAAGAAGTCACAGATGTCTGCCTAATGATGACACTGAATACTTCTTAGTTCATAGATACATCTTTACAGCTTAAGATACTTATCCAACACCTCCAAGTTGGCCAACTGCTGTTAACCAAAGAACAAACTAAATGTAGGGACATTAACTATCAGATATGGCTTTAGGCATTTTGAGGAAAGATGCCCTAGACTTGCCTAAATTTGGTCTAAGAAATGTTCTGGATGAAGTCTGTTCCCACTGTTAGAATTAGTTATGTAAAAGTGTACATAAGTCTAATTTTTCTAAGTGGGTCAGTTGGATAGTTTATGTTCATCCATATATTAGCTGTGCTGATTCATATATCCTAATCCTAATTAGGATTCAGACATAGTAATTCATATATAACTAAATATATAATAATCATGTCTTTTCTATTATTTGCTATTTAAAATTATCCATTAAAATTCAGCCAATCAAAATCATATAATCTGTAGGCAAGGAAAGTTTCGGTTCTCATGTAAAAAGAACTTTAAAAATTTTCCTTCAGGTAGAATTTCAGACATTTATACACATGTTGAGGGCTTCCCCAGTGGCTCAGCAGTAAAGAATCTCCCTGAAACACAGGAGCTGCAGGAGATGTGGGTTTGCTCTCTGGGTCGGGAAATTCCCCTGGATGAGGAAATGGCAACCCACTCTAGGATCCGATGGACAGGGTAGCCTGGAGGGTAACAGTCTATAGGGTTGCAAAGAGTCAGATGCTACTGAAGTGACTGAGCACACACACACATGTTGAAGTTCTTTCAGTTTGTACTGAATTTGTATTAAAGTATTCCCATCCAACATGTTAAATGGCAAAATATTAGACTTCTTTTTATAGCCTTGAAATCCAATAGAAAAAACTTTACTTTTGTTACCTAGCTCCCATTGCTGACCAAGGAAAGATTGAGTTACATCCAATGCAGTTATTTTTCACTGGTGTAGCTAATTCTGCCAGTGGTGATGGCACTAAAAGTGCAGTAGTTTCTACTTTAATTCTTGAGGGGTTGCCAGTTTGTGTAGTTGCCATAAGAATGAGTAACCAGCAAAGCACAATCTTTTGCATAGGCTCGATTTTTTCATTATTTAAAACTAACAACCTCATGAAGGTTTTAGAAACTATCATATAATTGGGTCCCTAACTGTATGGTAATCTGAAAAGGACTTGAAGTTCTATCAATAAAATGTCAAGGGAAGTTTGCATAAGCAAACTCCTACCTCTACATCAAAGGATGCAATAGGATAAAGATGCTGGGTTTATAGAACTGATCCCAAAATGTAGTCAGTTCCTAAGAAGTTCAAAATTCTAATATTTATTCAATACATTATTTTGTCAAGATAGGTAGTCAGACAGAGAAGATCTGCCATGGGTCCTCAATTCCCTCCAGCTAAGCTTTAAAAAAGGGCTACTAACTCTCCCCACCGTTATCTAAGGGGAGAGTAGATGTTCTATGACTTTTCTGGTTAGCCTCCCCGTCTCCACAGAAAGTCATGCTTACAACATGTGACCTTTGCACTCTAACACTCCCAGACCTCTAATTATGTGCTTATTGTAACATCAGATGGAATCTTTTTACTTCCCTTTGCCTCCAAGAGTTTTAAGTTAACTGAAGTTTTAAGTCACCATATTTCATTCAGAACCATGTTATAACATTGTTCTAAATACTTTTTCTTAAATTATATGATACTACTAGAATTTTAATTTTTCTCAAGTAACAAATCATCTTAAAAAATGCTAAAGTAAATTGTTTAATAAAGTGGATCACTAAGAATTTGAGTTCATTGAGGTCAATTTAAACTATATTCTACATATTCCAATTAATTCATTTAATGCATATTCACATTGTTAAAGTTGCCAATTTCTCTCTTTTGGCCCTCCATGAAGGCAAAAAGGAAAGACTAAGATTATAAGTTTTGATGGTGAAAACATGGAAGTAATAAATTTTCATATGCCACCATCCCCACCCCTGCAAAGCTTCCTATATCAACTTTAATAATTGAACAAAAATGTTGAAGTATTGGGTCCATGATGAGACCTGAGCCTCCATAAATGTTTGTCTATTTTGATTTACAGTGCTTTACGCATGGCAGGGCTTGGTAAATATGCATTAAATGAATTAATTGGAATATCGTAGAATTTAGTAGAACAATTTCCTTTGTATGAAAAGCACCTCCAAAGTGTTGGACTTCAGGGTTGTACCCAAATGGGCTTTCTTGTACTGTTTATCATGTAACTTCTGATCTCATCGGTGGCCCTAGAGCTTCCTGAAAGAATAAAGACCACGACACTTATTCAGCCTGCCAGTATAAAAGGCCTGAACAAAAGAGCAGAAGCTTTTAAAAAGATTTTGTCTTCTTTTCTATAGACCAACTCTCTCAACTTTACTTCCTATCCCATTATCTCTTTAGCCACTCATATTAGTATTTGATATAGAAATTTCAATTTCTAAGAGCCTTATATGGTGAGCTCTCTAGTGTAGTGGTTAAAATGATGGGCTTTGAAGACGGCAGTGTAGGAAGATCCTAAACTCACCTCTTCCCATAGACACGCCAAATCTACAACTACATATGAAAAAATACTCCCTGAAAAAGATTTGAAAACTAGCCAAACAGTTCCTTCACGACAAACAGTAAAAGGGCCACATGGAGATGGGTAGGAGAGGCAGAGATGCAGTTTCACCCAAAACCCCATGCTCAGCCTGACAACCCACAATCAGAAGGGATCTCACAAATCTGGAGCTTCTCTCTGAGGAGCAAGGGGTTCATGATCCATCCCAGTGGTGGGGGAAACCACTGGGACCTGCAATGGAGAGGTGAGTCTCCTTCCCAAATGCCTAGCACTGAAAACCAAAGCTGTAACAAACTGAGATATTTCTCCAGGACCGGCACAAAAGCAACAGTTTAAAAAGTGCCTACATGTGATGGAGATGCATTTAACAATCCTAAAGCTTCTATCAATGAAGCAGGGGCCTGTTGGAACTCTGTCTGGAGATAGAGGAACTGGTAGGTACCATTTTTGTGCTCTCTCTCTTCCTTGAAAGGGAGAGCAGACCCACCCTGAACGTGTGCTCTCCAGTGTCCCTGCAAAAGCTGGCAGGTAAGCCCTAGTTCTGTGATCTCCCACTAACTTGCTAAAGCTGTGCGCATACATAGTTCACACAAGAGATGTTCCTTGGTTGCTTAGCTTTGGGGGCCAGGGGGATTGCATTCCTGGGTTCCAGGGCACTCATTGTAACAATCAAAGAAGACAGTTCTTGGCAGGCTACCACATCCAGGGCACTGCACAGATAGCACCCTGAAAGATACCCCCATCCTTTCTGTGAAAAAGACTTATCTTACCTGTCCTGGAACTTCAGCCTGGGGACCAGGCTGCAGGTTTGCCATGCATCTAGAGGTTATAGAAGTGTTCCCAGGAAATGTAGGCTAGGGAACACCATCTTTGTGCTTTCCCTTAGCCTCACTACAGCTTTCTGGTACCTGCCAGAAAGGAGCATACATACTCATCTGAAACCCTGATGTTTGCAAGTGTTGCCCAGGGGACACCTAATCACATGGACTGCTGTGATCACCTGATCACAGAGGCCAGCAGGATTTACAACTGTGGTCCTACGGGAGTGGAGTGCATATTTTAGTGTACTTTAAAAACTGCCACCTGACGGTCTGGCTTCCAGTCAGCCTGATCTAGGTGCTGACTGAGATTCCTCTTTTTGAAACACTGACAGATTTTGACACACCTTCTACAACTGGGACCTATCAAAAACAAATCAGGTTGCTTGGATAATAACAAAGGTTCAATGGACAGCCAACAGTAAGGACAAGGTTGAAAGATAAGGTTCATCTCTTCCACAAAGCCACTCCTTCAAGACAGGGAGAGATTTACCTAATGCATAGAAACAAATCAGAGTCAAGCAACATGAGGAAACAGGTATACGTTCCAAGTGAAAGAACAAAAGTAAACCTAAGGAAAAGCTCAGTGACTCAGTGGTAAAGAATCCATCTGCCAATGCAGAAGTCACATACTCTATCCCTGATCTGGAAAGATCCCACATGCCGTGGAGTAACTAAACCTGTGCACCACAACTACTGAGCCTGTGCTCCAGACCCTGGGAGCCGCAACTACTGAAGCTCACATGCTCTAGAGTCAGCGCTCTGCAACAAGAGAAGCCACCGCCATGAGAAGCCTGGGCACTGCAAAGAGAGTAGCCCTGCTCACCACAACTAGAGAAAAGCCTATGCAACAATGAAGACCCAGCACAGCCAAAAATAAATAAATAAATTTTTTAAGAAATCTAAGGAGAAAACCTTAATGAAATGGAGATAAGTAATTTATGTGATACAGTTTACAGTAACAGTCATAAAAAGACTCATGAAACTTGGGAGAAGAATAGACGAACACAGTAAGAACTTCAACAAAGACATAGAAAGTATAAGAAAGTACCCAATAGAAGTCCCAGCGCTGAAGAGCACAATAACTAAACTGAACAATACACTAGTGAGCTTCAACAGCAGACTAGACAAAGTAACAGAAAGGATCAGTGACATAGAAGACAAGGCAGTGGACTTCACCCAACAGAGCAGTAAAAAGATAAAAAGAATTTTACAAAATGAAGATATCTTAAAGGACCTATAGGACACAATCAAATGAAATAACATTTCATTATAGGAGTTCCAGAAGGAGAATAGAGGAAAACGGACAGAAAACTTGTTTGAAGAAATAATGGTTGAAAACATTCCTAATTTAGATAAGAAAACAGACATCTAGATCCAAGAAACACACAGAATTCTTAAAAAAGATGAACCTAAAATGATCCATTCCACATAATACAATTAAAATGCCAAAAATTAAAGATAAAAAGAATCTTAAAAACAACAGGAGAAAGAAATGTTACATAGAAGGGAATCCTTAGAAGATTAACAGATGATTTTTCAGCAGAAATTCTGCAGGCCACAAGGGAGTGACATGATATATTCAAAATGCTGAAACAGAATAAACTCCAACCAATAACACTCTACATGGGCAGGATTCTCATGCAGAATTGAAGAAGAGATAAAGAGTTTTCCAGACAAGCAAAAGCTAAAGGAGTTCATTGCCATTAAACTAGCCTTACAAGAGACTTCTTTAAGCTAAAAATAAAGGGCATTAATTATTAACAAGAAAATATATGAAAGCGTAAATATCACTTGTAAAGGTAAATACATCATAAAGGTAGTGGATTAAGGACTTACAAAGCTAGTATGCAAAAGAGCAAAATGGCTGTCTGAGGAGGACTTACAAATATCTGTAATAAGAAGAGAAGCCAAAAGCAAAGGAGAAAAGGAAAGATATACCCATTTGAATGCAGAGTTCCAAAGAATAGCACGGAGAGATAAGAAAGCCTTCCTCAGATCAATGCAAAGAAATAGAGGGAAACAATAGAATGGGAAAGACTAGAGATCTCTTCAAGAAAATTAGAGATACCAAGGGAATATTTCATGCAAAGATGGGCTCGATAAAGGACAGAAATGGTATGGACCTAAGAGAAGCAGAAGATAATAAGAAGAGGTGGCAAGAATACACAGAAGAACTGTACAAAAAAGATCTTCATGACCCAGATAATCACAATGGTGTAATCACTCACCTAGAGCCAGACATCCTGGAATGTGAAGTCAAGTGGGCCTTAGGAAGCATCACTACAAACAAAGCTAGTGGAGAGGATGGAATTCCAGTTGAGCTATTTCAAATCCTCAAAGATGATGCTGTGAAAGTGCTGCATTCAATATGCCAGCAAATATGGAAAACTCAGCAGTGGCCACAGGACTGGAAAAGGTCAGTTTTCATTCCAATCCCAAAGAAAGGCAATGCCAAAGAATGCTCAAACTACCACACAATTGCACTCATCTCACACGCTAGTAAAGTAATGCTCAGAATTCTCCAAGCCAGGCTTCAGTAATACATGAACCGTGAACTTCCAGATGTTCAAGCTGGATTTAGAAAAGGCAGAGGAACCAGAGATCAAATTGCCAACATTTGCAAGATCATTAAAAAAGCAAGAGAGTTCCAGAAAAACATCTATTTCTGCTTTATTGACTATGCCAAAGCCTTTGACTGTGTGAATCACAATAAACTGTGGAAAATTCTGAAAGAGATGGGAATACCAGACCACCTGACCACCCTCCTGAGAAACCTGTATGCAAGTCAGGAAGCAACAGTCAGAACTAGACATGGAACAACAGACTGGTTCCAAATAGGAAAAGGAGTATGTCAAGGCTGTATACTGTCACCCTGCTTATTTAACTTATATGCAGAGTACATCATGAGAAACACTTGGCTGCAAGAAGCACAAGCTGGAATCAAGATTGCTGGGAGAAATATCAATAACTTCAGATATGCAGATGACACCACCCTTATGGCAGAAAGTGAAGAAGAACTAAAGAGCCTCTTGATGAAAGTGAAAGAGGAGAGTGAAAAAGTTGGCTTAAAGCTCAACATTCAGAAAACTAAGATCATGGCATCTGGTCACATCACTTCATGGCAAATAGATGGGGAAACAGTGGAAGCAGTGGCTGACCTTATATTTTTGGGCTCCAAAATCACTGCAGACGGTGATTGCAGCCATGAAATTAAAAGATGCTTACTCCTTGGAAGGAAAGTTATGACCAACCTAGACAGCATATTAAAAAGCAGAGACATTACTTTGTCAACAAAGGTCCATCTAGTCAAGGCTATGGTTTTCCCAGTAGTTATGTATGGATGTGAGAGTTGGACTATAAAGAAAGCTGAGTGCCGAAGAATTGATGCTTTTGAACTGTGGTGTTGGAGAAGACTCTTGAGAGTCCCTTGGACTGCAAGGAGATCCAACCAGTCCATTCTAAAGGAGATCAGTCCTGGGTGTTCATTGGAAGGACTGATGTTGAAGCTGAAACTCCAATTCTTTGGCCACCTGATGCGAAGAGCTGACTCATTTGAAAAGACCCTGATGCTGGGAAAGATTGAGGGCAGGAGGAGAAGGGGCCATTAGAGGATGAGATGGTTGGATGGCATCACCAACTCAACGGACATGAGTTTGCATAAACTCCGGGAGTTGGTGATGGACAGGGAAGCCTGGCGTGCTGGAGTTCATGTGGTCACAAAGAGTCGGAGACAACTGAGCAACTGAACTGAACTGAAAGCTAGTATGAAAGTTAAAAGACAAAAGGAATAAAAATCACTATAACTACAATAATCAGTTAAGCGATATACAAAATAAATTTACGTAAAATGTAACATTAAAACAAAACATGCAAGGGGTTGGTAAAAGTGTAAAGTTACAGAATTCATTCTGACTTATATTGCTACCAACTTAAAATAGATTGTTATATATATATATAGGCTGCTATATGTGAACCTCATGGTAACCACAAAGCAGAAAACTAAAATAGATACACAATAGATATTAAGAAAAATACCTAAGAATAACACTAAAGAAAGTCATCAAAACACAAGGGAGAATAGTAAGAGAAGAAAAAATGAATAGAGAGAAAATACAAAACAGCCAGAATACAATTAACAAAATGGCAATCCGTATGTATTATCAATAATCACTTTAAATGTAAATGGACTAAGTTCTCCAATCAAAAGACATAGAGTGGCTGAATGGTTTTAAAAAAATAGGACCATATGTATGCTGCCTATAAAAGACTCACTTCAGATAGAAGAACACAAACGGACTGAAAATGAAGAAATGGACAAAGATTTTCCACACAAATGGAAACCAAAAGACAGCTTCAGCAGCTATACTGTATCACACAAAATAGATCTCAAAACAAAGTCTGTAATAAAAAATAAAGAAGGGTATTACATAATGATACTAACAAGAGGTATAACAACTGAAAATATTTATGCATCCTAGGAGCATATGCATCCAAAGGAGCACTTAAATTTATAAACTAAATATTAACAGACCTAAAGGGGAAACTGACAGAAATACAATAATAGCAGAAGACTTTAATATCACATTTAAATCAATGAGCAAATCACCCAAATAGAAAAGCAATAAGGAAATACCAGCCTTAAACAACGTATTAGACAAGACAGACTTTATAGATATATACAGAAATACATATATGAAGAACATTCCAAAGCATCAGAAATCACATTCTTCTCATATGCACATGAAACATTCTCCAAGGTAGATCATCTGTTAGGCCACAAAATAGCTTAACATATAAATTTCAATAAATTCAAGAAGATTAAAATCACATCAAGCATCTTTTCTGACCACAATGATATGAAACTAGAAATCAATTACAATTACATCAATTACTGGAAAAATCACAAATATGTGGATATTAAACAACAAGCTACTGAACAACCAATGGGTCAATGAAGAAATTAAAGGAGAAATTTTTTTAAAATACTTGAAACAAATAATGGAAATATAACTTACCAAAATTTTATGGGATGAATTAAAAGTAGCTTTAAGAGGAAAGTTCATGGTGACACAGGCCTACCTCAAGAAAAAAGAAAAATCTCAAATAAATAATCTAACTTTCCACCTAAAGGAACTAGAAAAAGAAGAAACAAAGCACAAATTTAGTAGAAGCAAGGAAAAACAAAGATCAGGGCACAAATAGAGTTTAAAAAGATGACAGAAAAGATCAATGAAATTAAGAGCTGGTTCTTTGAAAAGGTAAACAAAATTGACAAAACTCTAGCTAGAGTCACCAAGAAAAAAGAAAGAGGGCTCAAATAAACAAAATCAGAAGAGAGAGAGGAGAAATTATAACCAATATCACAGAAACACAAAGGATCACAAGAGACTACTATGAACAATTATACACCAATAAATTGGACAACCTAAAAAGATGAATAAATACCTAGAATCTTCCAAGACTGAATGAGAAAGAAATAGAAAATCTGAATAGACCAATTTCTAATAACGAATCAGTAATTTAAAACCTCCCAACAAGCAAAAGTCCAGGACCCAATGGCTTCAGTGTTGAATTCTATCAAATACTTAAAGATTTAATACTTGTCTTTCTCAAACCCTTCCAAAAAACTGAAGAGGAGGGAACACTTCCAAACTCATTTTATGAGGTTATTTTTACTCTGATTCAAAAACCAAACAAAAACACCACATTAAAAAAAAAGAAGAGAAAGAAAATTAAAGGTTGATATCCCTGATGAACATAGATGCAAAAATTCTCGATAAAATATTAGCAAACCGAATTCAACAATACATTAAATTGATCATATACCATGACCAAGTGGGATTAATCCCAGGATGCAAGAGTGATTCAATATTAGCAAATCAATCAAAGTGATACTCCACATTAACAAAATGAACAATAAAAATCATGTGATCATCTCAACAGATGCAGGAAAAAGCATTTGGTAATATTCAACATCTTTTACATAAAAACTCTCAATAAAGTGGGCATAAAGGGAATGTACCCCAACATTATCAAGGTCATATATGACAGGCCCATCAGTAATATCATACTCAAGAGTTAAATGCTGAAAGCTTTTCCTCTAAGATCAGGAACAAGACAAGGATGCCCACTCGTCCCACTTTCATTCAACATAGTATAGGAAGTCCCAGCCAGAGTAATTAGGCAAAAAAAGAAATTAAAGCCACCTACATTGGAAAGAAAGAAGTAAAACTGTCACTATTTGCACAAGATGTGATTTTATATGTAGAAAATCCTAAAGATTTCACCAAAAAAAAAAAAAACTTTTAGAGCAAATAAACAAATTTAGTAAATTTTTAGGGTACAAAATCAACACACAAAACTCTGGTGCATTTCTATACACTAGCAAGAAACTATCAAAATGAGAAATTAAGAAAACAATTCCATTTATAATTGCATCAAAAAGAATTAAATACCTAGCAACAAATTTAACCAAGGTGGTAAAAGACCTGTGACTGAAATCTATAAGACATCGATGAAAGAAACTGAAAAAGACACAAATTAATGAAGATATATTTTGTGCTTATGAATTAAAAGAATTAATATTGTGAAAATATCCATATTACCCATAGCAATCTACAGATTCAGTGCAATCCTTGTCAAAATCCCAATGGCAATTTTCACAGAAATGGAACAAGCAATCCTAAAATCTGTATGGAACCACAAAAGATCCTGAATAACCTAAGCATTCTCAAGAAAGAAGAACAAAACTGCAGATGTCATAGGCTCTTATTTCAAACTATATTTCAAAGCTACGGTAATCAAAACGGTACAGTGTTGGCATTAAAAACAGGCACAAAAACCATTGGAACAGAATAGACAGCACAGAAATAAATCTATACATATATAGTCAATGAATTTTAGACAAAGGAGGCAGGAATATACAATGGGAAAAGGACAATCCTTTAATAAATAGTGTTAGGAAAACTGGACAGCCACATGAACAACAATACTATCTTACATCAAAAAATTAACTCCAAAAATGAATTAAAAACTTGAATGCAAGAACTTAAACCACAAAATCTCTAGAAGAAAACATAGATGGTAAGCTCCTTGACATCGGTCTTAGCAGTGTTTTTAGGATATAACTCCAAAAGTAAAAGAAATAAAAGCAAAAATAAACAGGTGGAACATATCAAACTAAAAAGGTTTTGCACAGCAAAGAAAACTGTCAACAAAACAAAATTTGAGAGAATATTTGAATGAAATGAGAGAAAATATTTGTAAATAATATATCTGATAAGGGGTTTAATATAAAAATGTATAAAGAACTCAATAACTCAATAGCAAAAAATAATCCAATTAAAAACTAGGCAGAAAATCTGAATAGAAATTTTCCCCAAAATATTCAGATGGCCAACGGACACATGAAAAGATGTTTAATATCACTAATCATTAAGAAAATATGATTTAAAACCATAATGAAATATCACGTCCCACTTATTAGAATGACTATTCTCAAAGAAAGAAAAGGAATAACAAGTGTTGGCAAGCATGTGGTCAAAAGGGATACCTTGTGCACTGTTGTGGCAATGTAAATTGGTACAGACATTATGAAAACAGTATGAAGGTTTCTCAAGAAATTAAAAATAGAACTACAACACAATACAACAATTTCACTTCTGAGTGTTTACCCAAGGAAAACCAAAACAGTAATTGAAAAAGATATATAGATCACTATAGTCACTGCATCATTACTTAGAAAAGACATATCCACTCACTGCAGCTTTATTTACAATAGCCAAGATACAAGAAACAACCTAAGAATCCATCAAAGGATGAATGGATAAAGATGTGCATGTACATGTATGTACATATACATACAGAATGGAATACTACTCAGCCATAAAAAAGAATGAAATCTTGAACTGCAAGAATGTAGATAGACCTTGAGGGTATTATGCTAAGTGAAATAAGTCAGAGAAAGACAAATACTGTATGGTCTCACTTTTATGTGGAATATAAAATACAAAGCAAATGGACAAACAAAACAAAGCCCACAGATATGGAGAACAAAGTAGTGACCAACAGATGGGAGGGGTGTTAGAGGTGGGAAATATGGGTAATGGAGGTTCAGAGGTATAGACTTCCAGTTGTGAAATGAACAACTCACAGAGATGTTGTGTGTGCCATGGTGACCACAGTCAACAGTGTTTCAGTGCCTATTCAAAGGTTCCTGAGACAGCAGATCTTGCAAGTTCTCATCATAAGAAAAAAATTTTTGTTAGTTTTTAGGGTGACAGTGACTAGATTTTTTGTCAGTGTACTGTCATCTTACAATGTACTCAGATGTCAAGCTGCTATGTTGTACACCTGAAACCAAAAAGATGTTGTTTGTCAATTATACCTCAATTAGAAGAAGAAATGGGCTTTGTAGTCAGATGACGACCAAATGCTTATTCTACCACTTACTAGCTTCTTTCTGGTCTTGAAAGAAATCCGTTAATTTTTCTGAGCCTCAGTTTCTTCATTTGTAAGATAGAAATGCCAATTCTTTCTTGGTGCCATGATAAAGACTAAATGAAACAGTATTCATGGGTCTATTAGCATGCATCCTCACATGTAAAGGGTTTTTTATAAAAAATGGTTTTTATTGTAAAGGAAAGTTCATTCCAGTGAGTTAAATGTGCATGTGTGTTTGGTAACCAGTATGACTCAGTTTAGTGGTTACAGTGGCAGAATTGTCTTCCTCTGAAAATAAGGAAAGGAAGCCTTGATGGAACCAAAAGAAGCAAAGTATCTGAACCCAGAGCAAGGGGAGAACTGGGCTGCTGCGAGGAAAGAAGCATCAGGAGTGTCTTAGAGTTTTCCTGAAGTCAGACCTTGAGACAAGAAACTGGATGTATGTTGTTTATCTCTAGAAATGATGAGGAAATGGAGAGAATGAAGCAGAGTTGAGGGAAAACCGAAAAAAAAAAAAAAAAATGCCGTGAGGGAACATAAGATCCCTGCTGTTGAAGACAGAACTTCTGACAAGCTGAGTGCCTCTCACAATTGCCTATCTAAAAGATAGGTGGCTGCAACATTTTTCCACAGACTTCTGTCTCCCACTGGTTTAGGGCTGCCCTTAAGGGTGTGAACTCCCCCACATTTCCACAGTGAGCTGGAGGAAGCATTGAGTGGGCTTCTGCAGTTCTGGAGAAGGCTCTGAGGCAGAAATTGGGAAGACTCGAAGTTCTGGAGACCTGGGCTTGTGAGGACTTAACCACTGAAGCTACAGTTGAATTCAGAAGGATCTTCAGGGGTAGCGGAAACAGGGCTCCAAACTTAACTTGTACAAACAGTCCTTCTGACAGGCCATAAAAAGCATTAAGACAGTCAGAAATTGTTATGGACTGAATGTTTCTGTCCCTCCCAAAATTCTTATGTTAAAATACTAATCCCTAGTGTGAGGATATTAGGAGGCAGGACTTTGATGGGAAGAGCCAACTCACTGAAAAAGACCCTGATGCTGGGAAAGATGGAGGGCAAGCGGAGAAGTGGGCGACAGGGAATGAGACGATTAGATAACATCACCGACTCAACGGACATGAGTTTGAGCAAACTCTGGGAGATAATGAAGGACAGAGGAGCCTGGCGTGCTACAGTCCATGGGGTTGCAAAGAGTCAGACACAGTTTAGTGACTAAACAACAACATATTTACATACATATAAGTCACCAAGAAATAAAAATTGAGAGTAATAAAATAAAGTCTAACGTTTTTCTTTCCTTTGTCCATAGTCTAGTTTCACTTACTCACAGGGGGCTGAGTGCAGAGGCCCTGAACAGGGCCCTTCAGACCAGAGTCCACAGAGTGAAACAGCTACACCAGACGCCTCACTTCAGGACTGTTTGCAGGAGCTGCACAAGACATCAATTCAAGATGGTGACCGAGTACCGTGTGCAGAGACTCTGCGCTCAGCACGCCATTAGGAGCGTGAGCAGCACAGGTGTGCCGGTCCTGCGAGAACTCCACCCCCCTCCCCTCCAGCTGAGAGAACCGCACCTGCCCGGGACCAGAAAGGGAAAGCATGTGCCCTAGAGTGAGAGCTACATCTTTCCATTCTCTCATCCAAGGAAAAACTCAGTCTCAATCTATTGGCTCAAATGACACTGGGCAGAAGGGTCCTTGATGAGGACCAACCCAGAGGATAAGTACATATGTACATGTATACGTAGTCACAATGCTACCACAAAAGAAAAGATGCAGCTTCACAAAAATATGTCCTCATTACGTCATTCTCTGTTAGAGCCTGATCAATGTAGGTAAGCCAGCCTCCTGAGCCACCTTCTCTGAAGTCTCCATTATATTAGACAGAAATGACTATATGCTTGAAATGATGAGTTGCACAGCTCCCTAGGAAAACAACAGGGGATATTACAAACTCAGCCTTGATGAGTTCAAAAGTCCTTTGGTTTCTATTTGAAGAAGCAAGTTTGTTGACCTGTTCTGACAGTGAAAGTTAAAATGATTCATAAATGACAATTTCTATTTTATAAATAGTTAAATTATCCATTCAATGCATGATTGCAATGTCTGTCTAATCAGAGTGCCACCTAGGGTTGCCAGATAAAATGCAAACAGTGATGCGACACAACTAAAAAATTAATCAGCATTCACCAAATATTCAAATTTAGGAATTCGTTAATGTTATGTGCTTAACCTAAGTAACCGTAGTGCCACCTTCAAACAAGTACAAAGAAAGAGCTGCTCCTTGAAACAAGACAGTAAATGTTCTGGAATGTTGTGCTAAAGGTATTAGGAGTTTTCAGTAGCAGCATTTTTATAAATTGACATGTGTATTAACTCAGACAATTTACATACTGCTTTCTTGGGTACATTTCCAAAAACTTTCCAAAGCATTTCAATAATTTATTTTGTCACAACATGGCAATTTGTATGTTGAAAAAAACACCATGATGGTGATAGGAAAACTCATTTCAAGTAATTCCAAATGAGCTCTCAAAGACTCCTATTTACTTGTTAAGAGTCAAATATGCATACTTTAAAATGTTTTCTTTGGATTCACCTAAATATTCTCTCATAAATAAAATTTAAATCAATGTGTAAGCCTCAGAACAGTTCTTCGGACTTCTTCGATGAAGGGAAACATCCAAGAACCACACGCAGAGTCACTTCATTTTAGTTGCAAGACTCTTGTTCCAGCTCACCTTCCAAAACAATTTCAGTCAAATAGAAATATTCTGACAATCCTGGCTTAGATTGGTAAATCATCTCTGCCTTTTCATTCATTCACTCGTTACCTCTCTAAAAAGAGAATGTGCAGTTACCAGAATTTTATACAATTAGTGCTTCAAGAGTGTTTTAAATGCAAACCTATGAGGAAAGTAAAAACAAATCAAAGTTAATGATGACTGGCTGGAACAAAATGCTTAAATCAATACGAGGATGGCTCATCTGCTCATCATTTACCCATTACCTGGGAGAGGAACACCTCCTGCTGTGCCAGATTTTTGATACAGATTTACCATTGCTTGCCTTCTCCAGACACATGCTAAGGAAGCCCACTCCTTCTCTGACTCCCTGTCTCATTATCCTTTTTGCACCTAATAACCTATGCACTTATTCATTTTTATTTTCTCTTGCTACTGTGTTCTTTGCAAGGGGGACCATGCACACAGGAAAACTGGAGTTAAAAAACTTTACAAAGAAGCCAAGGGGCACTTGCAAAACAGTCAGGAGGCACCGACATCTGCCTATGAATTACAGATTTCTCTCCACCATTGACTATTGTGATTTTTAGAAACTCCAAAAAGTATAATGTGACTCCTTTCACAAGGTATCTCTTGGAAAAAACCTGTTTGTTGTTGTTAAGATATTACACTAAATGAAGAGAAATAAAGCCCTCTTGCTTGAAAGTAGCAAATGTCTTTAAAGTAAGGGCAGTCTTACAACTCAACATATAGTGTCCAGAACAGCAATTAGATGCTGGAAACTCTGACTTTTTAAGGGCATACTCTTAGCTCTCATCACTAAAGGCTAGTGTTTTAGGATAAAGACAAATTCATTTCTAACTGTGCTGATTTCCACAAATGCCCTTCACTATAGCCAAGTATCAAAAAAATGGAATATAAAATGTATCTGCCATTGAAAGTTAATATGTATCTAAAATAAATACACAGACCAAATTTAAATGTCTGGATAGGATGGTTATATTGATTGACTTTTTTCTTCAGACAATTATCCAAATGAAAATCTTGAAACTATAGTTATTATTATTCTTTCATTATTAATAATTTCCAGTGGGAGGACAAAAAAGCTTTTGAAATTACTAATTTTTAAAATTCTATTTGACGATTAAATGGATCACCACATATTTATGGGCAATTATCTTTTTTTTTTTTTTTTTAGTTTTTTAGCTATTTTTGTTTACTTGTTTATATGGATTACCTAATAGAAAAGTACAGAGATGACCACATGAGGATAGCAAATCATAGATAGAAACTACGTTACTTTTTAGCCAAGTACACCTAAATAGGCTAAATATGTGGAGGTTAGAAATACAGTTCCCACTTTAAAATTGGAGTGTAAATAAATGTGGGAAAATCTAGGAGCACATTGATACAGTAGGGGGAAAATAGCCTAGTGCAAAGGATGACTACAGGAAAATTGTGATGATGTACAAAAGGGAAAAGAATAAGATACCACTGATAGCCAGCTTTAGCCTTTCAACTGACTGTTGGCGTGTGTTGCACCTACCACTTTCTCAATGCATCCTTTTATTATTTTTTTAGGAAAGAACATTCCAGACCAATAACAATGTTATAATGATAGTAACTGTAGGATTTAAGATATGTTTTTTAAAAAGCACCTTTAACCAGCATTAAAAAAACACCAGGCATGGGGGTGGGGGGGGTAGTTACCTAGCTCTAGGTTTTATTTAGTGACGGTTCCACTTTTTCACTCACTGCCTGCAAATCAGCATTTTTAGTGGACAAAGGGCTCAGCGGCGGCCTTATGATTGCTTCTTTTCAAATGGTAATGGCTATCCTAAGTCCTCTGCCAGGTTTTTCTTACCAGAGCACAAATTGCAGTTTACAAGGCTCTGAGGGGAAAAAAATCTTAGCTGAATATCTTCTTTTTTTTATTCGACAAACTGACATGTAAATTACCCTTTAAGTGCTCCACTCTAGGGCTCTGATCATCTCCTAATTGTCACAGTCAATTGTAGCCAACAGTCTCTTCAATCCCAAGCGCTTTGACAACAAGCACAAGGATCAAAGCAGAATCAGCTCCCTTCAATATCCTTCTGTTTAGGATGCTACAAAACGCCTGAAAAAGAAAGGTGTAAGGGCATTGCTGTAGAGGAAACTGAGAGTAGCAAGTATTACAATAGTCATTTTCTCCATCTCTAAAATTATGCTGTATAAGCTGCCGTGATCTTTAATCACATGCGAAGAACAAATATGTAAGCCTCCCGGGCAATTAATATGCTCTTAAGATTATACTAATATTCAAGCTTTACAAACAACACCATCTCCATGGCTTAGAGAAATTATGACAAAGATAAGGGATAGCAATCATTTCACAGCAGCTTCAGCACCAAAAACTATCATCAAACATATTCTATATTTGAGCATAAATTCCAAAGCATAGGTTTTATTACTCAGTTTGGTGTCAGGATTAACTGCTCCCCCAAACTAAATAGCCCATTGAAAATTCTAGAGTTTCTTTTCATTAACCTAGAAATGTCCAATTGAAAAGGTGCCCCCAAATAAATAAAATTTGTGACATAAAAACTAATTTCAGAGCAATGCTGTTTCCCTTAGTAGGGGTAAATCTGTCTTATTGCTTTACTGAAAACAAACTAATTAAAAGTCCTTCCATGATCTACAAACATGAGTTCTAAATAAGATGTACGTACCAGGATCATCACTTAACAAAATAAGACAATTCTCCCAACTAGTTATTGTTCTTCACTAACGTTCTAAAAGATTATTTATGCTTTTCTCAAAAGATAAAAAAAAAAATTCATGCTATCAACTATAATAATTTAAATAATTTCATGTAAAGAGAAAATCTAATAATAAAATAATAAATCTATATTAAAATAGCCACTTTAAAAATAACCTGAAGGCTGTCAGGAAAAAATGACAAATGGAAAAGAATCAAAGGTGCCTGTGTAGAGGGAGTCCTCTATAGCTTGTCTTGCTGTACCCAGGTATGACACACATTTTGCATGTACGGTTGCACAGTGATTGACAGTCTTCCTACATGCTCAAGAAAACAACTGAAAAAAAGACACAGCAAATACTCCAGGTTTTCTCTCAACTACTTCATTCAAATCCCCCTGTAGGGGTTTCTCATCCTCCCCTCAATTTCCCCTTGAATTCTCAGGTTTGATTGAAGAGCTTCACAGAAGGGTCTATTACAGATTGAGGAATGATCCATTTCACATCTGAAGCTCCAAAGAGCTACTTGTGAGGAGTCTCTGAGTGCATTTATCTCACATGTGAAGCTTTCTGCAAAATCAATATGGGTATTTTTCAGTTTGACAAGTCAACATGAAATATCACATCATAATAGAAAAACAGAGTTGTACATTTAAACACACCCAATACAGTTATCTATGACAAAGCTTATAGTTATTACTCATGGATATCCTTGAGTATGCCTAATCTAAATTCATTCTGAGAGTTGGGTGAAAGTGCATAGAAAGAGAAGCTGACTGGTCACCATATTTCTGGCTCTTCTGTCCTAATTAATCCAGGTTTTGCAGTGAGGGAAAGAGAATGAGCAGGAACCATGACCTTTGCATCCAATCTGAGAGTGATATGAGAAGAGGGAAGAAAATAACCAGCCGTAAAATAGAGGAAGGAAGCAGAACAAAGGAGAACTTTGTAAAGGACTTCAAGTTTAACTGATGGGCAATAACTAGGCAAAATGGTCACCCAAAGAACAGCAACTGAGTCTCAAATCGCCCCCAACCACTACCATAGCCACAGTAGCAGGAAAATTGACATATTTGTGTTTGGGTTAGGCAATCTTTAGGTGAATCCCAGATCTTTTACCACATGCACCAGCTTGAGAAACATGATTTAACTTCAAATCTCTGGAGGTTTTTTAAATCTCCAAATGGGATTAGTCAGAAGATTTACCTTACAAAGTTATGTAAAGGTTAAACAAAATGATGCATACAGCATATGGCACATGGAAAACATTCAATTATTGGTAAATATTGTAAATATTAATAAAGTTACTACTATTGTTTCCTTAAACCTATCCACAAGGTAGGTCTCTAAGGCTCTAATCTGGTGCCACTTCTACTTATCCCTGGACCCTTTCCATATTGTTTAATGTTGCCAAGTTGTAGATGATGGTTCTGATCAGAGTACCCTCACCATATTAACTCTAGTGTAGTTGCTAGCAGAGAACTGTAGTCATCCATATTATTTTGTCTTAAAAATGGTCTTCCTCCAACCAGGAAGGGTGTCCCTATCAACAGAGAGAGAATCAGATGAGGCTTCAAGAAAGGAAAAGAACCCAGGCTTAAATCTGCTAAATCAGCTCATCAATCCAAGCAATGAACGTGGTAAAACATGTAGCATACTTTTTTTCATATGCCAATGTTATAATTAATACTGGGGTTATCTCTATATACTCCACCATCGACAAGACCTTAGGAAAAACTCTCAGGAACATACTTCCACCCAGATTCAGTTAAATAAACTCACTACAACTGCAAATTTCTCTCATTCTATTTTCCTGTAGCCCGTCACTGCCTAAGTAGTACTAGCACCTTGCATACTTGATTATCTGTGTTTGGATTAACTAATTTGTACACTACTTGACAAACACACTTTTAATTTTAGGTTAACTCTCCCTACCACTCAGAATTAGTCAAGAGTAGACAAAATATGTGAGTTAAGAGATGTGAAAATTGATGGTAGTATCAAAATAAGAAAAGTATTGTTAAAAAATTCGATTGAAGCTTAAAAACTCTTACCCTATATTTCAGTCAAAAACTAAATATAAATGACTTTGTATTTGATTAACTCAAAGAACTTAATATATGCAATATTGTTCATTTTTAGCTATCCTAATGATCTCCATTATTAAAATTAAGCTATAGCTTTTACTCCAAAACCAAATTAAAATATTTGATTAAATGCTGATATAAAATTATAAGAACAAGTTGAGATACTTCAAAGGATCAGTTCCTTAAAATTTTTAATTTATTGTTTTGGACTCAAAATACATTTTTAGCAAGGAAACAAATTTATAAATGATAATTAAATTCCCAGGTTGACTCATTAAAAATTTGTTTCACGTAAAATGTGCTTGAAACACTCGAGAACCAAGTCTTAAGGTGACTCCAGGTCATGAGGTCTATAAATTTAACTATGCAGAGGCTAAAGAAGTATCATCAAACACAGTTTCCAAACTTTGCAACATTATCAGGCAAGAGATCTGACAGATGAATGAAACATCCATGAATCTGAGTGATCAATATTGTCATTAACACTGTCATATTAACACCTTCATCATCATTATTATCCTGCTGTTATTTCACCCAGCATGTTAGTATATGGTAGCTATGAAGGTAGTAATGGTACGTGGCCAATGAGATGACTTGATCTCAGCATCTTAACTCTTTAAATAAGTGGAGGAGCTCTGTACCAGGGTCTCAGAACCTCACTCAGCCTGTAAGTTTTTTCATTTAAACCTCTTCCATGATGTTCATTTCCCACTCGGGACCCTGAGCATTAATTAAACACTTTCAGTTAAGTAAATGAAGGCACTGAGATATCAGTACCTGCTAAAAACACTCATGCCTGCCTCTTGCCCATACTTTCAAGTAAACACACAGTACCCTACAATCGGCAGTTCAGTTCAGTTCAGTTCAGTTCAGTCACTCAGTCGTGTCCAACTCTTTGCGACCCCATGAATCGCAGCACACCAGGTCTCCCTGTCCATCACCAACTCCCGGAGTCTACCCAAACCCAAACCCAGGTCCATCGAGTCGGTGATGCCATCCAGCCATCTCATCCTCTGTCGTCCCCTTCTCCCCCTGCCCCCAATCCTTTCCAGCAGCAGGGTCTTTTCCAACGAGTCAACTCTTCGCATGAGGTGGCCAAAGTATTGGAGTTTCAGCTTCACCATCAGTCCTTCCAGTGAACACCCAGGACTGATCTCCTTTAGGATGGACTGTTGGATCCTCTTGCAGTCCAAGGGACTCTCAAGAGTCTTCTCCAACACCACAGGTCAAAAGCATCAATTCTTCGCCGCTCAGCTTTCTTCACAGTCCAACTCTCACATCCATACATGACTACTGGAAAAACCACAGCCTGGACGAGACAGACCTTTGTTGGCAGAGTAATGTCTCTGCTTTTCAATATGCTATCTAGGTTGGTCATAACCTTCCTTCCAAGGAGTAAGCATCTTTAAATTTCATGGCTGCAATCATCATCAGCAGTGATTTTGGAGCCCCCAAAAATAAAGCCTGACACTGTTTCCACTATTTCCCCATCTATTTCCCATGAAGTGATGGGACCAGATGTCATAATCTTAGTTTTCTGAATGTTGAGCTTTAAGCCAACTTTTTCACTCTCCTCTTTCACTTTCATCAAGAGGCTCTTCAGTTCTTCTTTGCTTTCTGCCATAAGGGTGGTGTCATCTGCATATCTGAGGTTATTGATATTTCTCCCAGCAATCTTGATTCCAGCTTGTGTTTCTTCCAGTCCAGTGTTTCTCATGATGTACTCTGCATATAAGTTAAATAAGCAGGGTGACAATATATAGCCTTGACATACTCCTTTTCCTATTTGGAACCAGTCTGTTGTTCCATGTCCAGTTCTAACTGTTGCTTCCTGACCTGCATCCAGGTTTCTCAAGAGACAGGTCAGATGGTCTGGTATTCCCATCTCTTTCAGAATTTTCCACAGTTTATTGTGATCCACACAGTCAAAGGCTTTGGCATAGTCAATAAAGCAGAAATAGATGTTTTTTCTGGAACTCTCTTGCTTTTTCAATGATCCAGAGGATGTTGGCAATTTGATCTCTGCTTCCTCTGCCTTTTCTAAAACCAGCTTGAACATCTGGAAGTTTATGGTTCACGTATTGTTGAAGCCTGGCTTGGAGAATTTTGAGCATTACTTTACTAGCGTGTGAGATGAGTGCAATTGTGTGGTAGTTTCACCCAATCATAAAACATATTCCCTGGTAGCTCAGACAGTTAAGAATCTGCCTGCAATGCAGGAGACCCGTGGTCAATTCCTGGGTTGGGAAGATCCCTAAAGAAGAGAATGACTACCCATTCTACTATTCTTGCCTGGAGAATTCCATGGACAGAAGAGCCTGGCAGGCTATGGTCCACAGGACTGCAAAGAGTTGGACACGACTGAGTGACTAACACTTTCACTTTCATAAATATCCCACTTGAAACCTGAACTGATCAGGGGTTGGGGAGGAGGAAATGGGAGTTATTATTTAATGGGTCTAAAGTTTCAGTTTTGCAAGATGAAAAGTTGTGGAGCTCTGTTGCACAACAGTGTGAAAGTGCTTAACACTATAGAACTGTACACACAATGGTGAAGATGGCAAATTTTATGTTGTGTTTTTTAACCACAATTTAGAAGGTTTTAAATTTTAAAATAATGTAGAGAAATTACTTACAAAAACCAGTACATTAATTTAATAATCAGCCAATAAATATGGAACATCTTTTCAAAACTGAATTAAGGGTATCCTGATTTTTAAGTGGTAGGCACCCAGAATCCTAGATTTCAGTTCTAATTTCTTTTCTATTAAAATACTGCGTGCAAAATTATCCATAAATTCTCAAATTCAAATGGCCCAGCATATGACTTCACATAGGAGAAGCTGTACATAAAAATGCAGGTCAAAATTAAATAAATCAGTGAAACTCGTATTATAGAATTTCACTTCTCTTCTGAAAGATTCAAACAGTGAAACACAAGAAAACCACCACTCCCAGGTGCTCTGTGCTGAGGCTGTAACCACCACACATTGTCACCACTTAGAATCTCAAAATTTCACTGACTTTTCAGGGGACCAAGCAAAAGTTAAAGCTCTCTGAGACAAAAATACTTGAACCCAAACCAGACTAGCTTTCAGTGGTTTCTCTGTTTTTGTAACAGTAGTTCTACAGTCTCTTAACACTCACTTTCTTCAGGGTTAATTTTTTTCTTACCATTTTTAAAGTTATGTTACAAAATAAAGACTTCTCAGGATTCAGGGTCATAATGCTTTCTTCAAACAAGCTGAGCAAATTTGCATTTACCCCACATGAAGTTAGGAGACGAGAAAGCTTCAAAAGAAGTAGACAGAATGGGATTACGGAGTAATGGGGGAAGTTCATGGAAACTAGTGTCTTTATAATCCCAACTCATACACAGAGAATGAAATCAATCAAAAACAGAAGTAGATGGTGACCCTTTTAAAGTGAGATTTCAGGGACAAAACTAATGGAAATGGTACGCGGATTCAAACATTTATTAGAAATTTTTTTGTCTGTATATGCACTTTACCCTAATCATCTGTTCATCTAATGGTTTGTTTTTTAACATTTATTCTTGTAGTCTGCATAGTTTACTAGATTAGGAGTAGCAATGCCTTGAAGTCCAGTGTGAATTTGAAATTTGTAACAGTACTTACAGTTTTAATAATAATAGTTACCCATGAATAACATATCTTGGCATTTATATTATCTCTTTAGAACAATCATATAAAGTGAGTATCAATATTCCTCTGAGATATGAGGAAACTGAGGCTTTGAGAGATTAAGTAACATGGTCAAAACCACACACTAAAGAATTCTGTGCTCTTAACCACAAAGGCCCCCTGCATCTTGATGAATTGCTAAGAGTGTAGCTTCATTTCAGTGTAGATTGTTCTACATCATCTATTACAAACTCTTACTTATCTTCTTGATAAATGAGTTTCCTCTTGCTTTTGAGATCTCCTATTGCCCAACAGTGCCTGAGTAGAAACCATATCTTGGACACAGACACTTGTTTTGACTGACTCCATGACTGAACC
The DNA here is from genome assembly GCF_054371585.1 of Giraffa tippelskirchi. Lineage (NCBI taxonomy): Eukaryota > Metazoa > Chordata > Mammalia > Artiodactyla > Giraffidae > Giraffa > Giraffa tippelskirchi. Next base: position 113,113,678 of record NC_137277.1, read on the forward strand.
AAATGTGGTCATAAGCCAACATGGTCATTGACCAGCAGCTCCCTTTGTTCCACTGTTGCCTCTCCATGTATTCACCAAGCAACTGGGTTACAGACTATTCACTACAGAGAGCAGCATCCATAATGCCAGGTATTTTGAAATCCACTTGAATTCAGGACTATAATCACTAGTAATTCACAGTATTCCAAAAGACCTTGCCCTTGCAAATACCATAATCAACACCAGTGAAGAAATAAAGACCAGCACAATGGACCATTCCATTTCCCTACTTAAGATCTGAATCCCTTTTCCCCAGACATCTCTTTACCCAGGTGAATATATCCATACCATTTCTAGGGAGGACAGAATGGAGGCACACTCTCACAGGTTACTTAGGGCCAACTTTAGAAGCCAAGAATAACAGCAAAACCAGAACCATAAGGACTCTCTAAGCCATGACATAAAATCACATATGATTAAAACATGATCCAAAGAAGTAAAATGATTTGCCCAAAGTCATAAGCTACTGAGTGAAGAAGCAGTTATACTCCAAGTCCAGTGCATTTAAGAGACTGTTTTAAACAAAAGGCTTATTATGTGTCAAAGAAGTTACTAGATACTTTACAAAGTGTATTTCACATAATCCTCACTACCTTCACACAAAATATTATCGGTCTTCTTACAAATGAAAAAGATTAAATAATTTTGCTAAAGTCACCTGGCTAGAAAGGAGCAGCTGTAGGGATCAGCTGTAAACACCTTACTTTTCATATAATGGTCAAATTCCTTTAAAAATATACAGAATGGCTTATGACACTAGACAGGCATGGATTGATGTTGAGATCAGAGGAGGAAAAGGTATGAAATTCAGGCCTAGGCAATTTAAAAAACCTAAAAGGTGTTACATGAACACAGTGGTCATTATTTTTGTTTCTTTATACCCTACTTTTTTTTTTCCTCAAAAGAATTTAACTTGGTTTATTTACAAAGCGAACAACAAAATACAAAGAAACAAAAATGCATTTACTACAATAAGACAGACTAAATTTAAAATAGATGAGTAAAATGAGTCTAAGAAAAAGCACACTGAAATTAAAAGAGACAAAATTCTTGCAAGAAAATCTTATATACTTGCCCAAGGTAGGCTGTAAATTTGAATTTGAGCTTTCAGACAGGCTACATAAAGAGGGAAACATGATCCATGACATGAATTGCAGTGTCCCTAAAACAAAGAAGAAGCCATTTGCTCAGGAGAGACACAATTACTCCTGGTTATGAGACCATGGAGAAATCTGTCCGTGTGCCCTTCCTGGGGAAGGCACGGTAGAGACCAGGGGACAGTAAGTAACCTCAGCTGTGTGCTCCCTGGACGCAACACGAGGTGCCGCGGAGGGCTGTTTACTGCACCTTCCTTAGTTCATCAGCATTGCACTCGGCAGAATGCAGCCATGGCAGTTGTAAGGAGACAGCATGCTAGTTGTCTCCGGGAAAGGTCCGAAGGAAGGAGAGGACGGTGCTGATGCGAAGGGGTGATCAACCACGCAGACGCGGGGCGGAAGTCCCGCACAGACAGCTCTTAAGTGAACTTCCTCTACGCCTTTGCTGTAGCACCCAACCCATCGTGACCTGGGAGGCATTTAGAAAGCTTTCGCCTACCTCATCCAACCTGAATAGGACCCACACTTCCTAACCTCTTCTGATGCGGAGAACCAGATCAAAATTAGTGGCCTGTGCACCAGACTGGGGTCTCAAGATGCCCTAAAGGAAATGAACAAAGCAGACAGATGGGGCAAAGCCAAGAGAGATGTTTGGACGGTGGTGTGCTCCCAGATCGTGCCAGGTGGTTGATCAGATAAAGGCCCACTGTTATTGAGCTTTCCAGAGAGCCCCAGTTGCCACTGGCAAGCCTGTTAGAAGCCTTTACTCCCATTCATTCATTCACTCATTCACTGAGTCAACAGATGCTTATTAGTCAGTATTATGGTGATGTACCCAAGAAATGGGGCATCCCAGGTGGCTCAGTGGTAAAGAATCTTCCTACCAATGCAGGAGATGCAGGTTCAATCCCTGAGTCAGGAAGATCCCCTGGAGGAGAAAATGGCAACCCACTCCAGTATTCTTGCCTGGAAAATTCCATGGACAGAGGAGCCGGGCAGGCTACAGTCCATGGGGTTGCAAAGAGTTGGACAGGGCTGAGCAACTGAGTACCCACACATACCCAGGAAACACAGGTGGGCGAGACATACATTGCCCCTTCCTAATGGGGCTTGTGGGTTAGCTTCTACCTAAAGATTCTTTGAATTGGGCTAACCCAGGGAAGAGCTTGGAGTTGGAGAATTAATCACTAAACTTCTACATCCTGACTTTTTTCATCAAAGGCTGTGGGAGCGTTCCTTTAGAAATCTGGAAAGAGCCATTCCCTGGGGATTAACCAAAGACTGTGGTTTTGCAATTTGTTTCAATACTCCATGCCTCTAGTTGCCTCATCTATCAAGAATAGAACGAATATTTGCAACAAATATTTCATAATGCTCTGTGAAAGAAAAAAAAGCGAGGTGTGAGAGCTAAAACATCATAGTAATATTACATCCCAGATATGTACACATTGATAAAATGAACTTTAAAGCTGTTGTTACATAAGTACACCTGAGTGTCTGTAATAGAAGCATGTGTTAAGAATACAAGATAATAAAATTAAACATGAGCAATTTATTCTATATAAATACTAGACAACTATATTAATTAATAAAATTTAACAGCCTGCACTGAAGGACTCACTGAATTACAAGTTTAGCTCTTCTAGGATGTTAAAAACATAATTAAGAGCAGCCTGAAATGGAAGCACCCAGCATTCTTATGTGTTGATGTGCAAACAGTGTAGTTATGTAAGGAATAAAACATACTTTAAAATCATTATTTCACATTATCAAGTAACGCTCAGAGCATGCTAGGAAATAACTCTATTCCATAGAGAGTTGTACATTCACTTACAACTCCTCTCACTGAAACTGGAGTTGTCATCTCCCTTCCCAACACACAAGTTACACCAAAGGAGTGCAGTCAGCTGGAAGACAATGAGCACTTGTCCTGGCTGTACAGATTAAACGAGTTTAAGCATTTTAACATAAAAGTACACATCACAAGATGCACAGCATTTTTTACATGAGGTCAAAGTCTCACCTTCTTGTCATCCAGATTGACTATCAAGTAGAATATACTAAATGGATTAGATCCATCACTTTCAAAGCTATCTCTCTGCGTGCTGTAAAAGATTTCATTGAAAGCAAAGGAATCATTGGATACTTCACTTTATAAGGAAATACTGCTAGGAATCTATGTAATATGCTCTGATCACCCTTTAAAATATACCCCTAACCTCACACTTTTTCCCACTCAATCTCCCAGGTTTGAGGCCACTTAAATGCTCTGCAGACCACATGTACCGTGACTTCTAGAGAGCAATTATATCAAACAGGTTTCAATGGACCACATTAAGCACAGTCACTTTGCTGTAAACATTTTGAAGGAACTTTTATAATTGTGTTTCTGAAATATTAGTCCTCTTGTGATCAGCCAAATTTATAATCAGCTATTTCCAAGCCATCATCAAGCACATAGAAGAAGGCTTGCAGAGTGAAAATGTTTAACCCAAAAACTGTTTTCAAATGTAATGACATTTTTACGATTCTCTTTTTGAAGCTGACACAAGATTGCATTTTGCTTGTATTTATTAGTTTGGATTTTGTGCTTCTTGTAATTTGCAAACAGTGTAATTGTGTGTGTGTGTGTGTGTGCTCAGTCGTGTCCAACTCTTTGCAACCCCATGGACCATAGCCCACCAGGCTCCTCTGTCCATGAATTTTCCCAGACAAGAATACTGGAGTGGGTTTGCCATGCCCTCCTCCAGGGGAATCTTCCCGACCCAGGGATCGAACTCACGTCTTTTGCATCTCCTGTATTGGCAGGCATGTTCTTTACTACCGTGCCACCTGGGAAGCCCCAGTATAATTGTGATCAGGCCTTAACGATTTTCCTAGCTTCATGAAACTTGTAAGCTCTATAGTGCCTTCCATTCCTACTGAATTAGGTGGCCCCGCCCACATCACCCCCAAACACCATCATCACCAGAAACCTTGCACAGAAGTCCCTGGAGCCTGAGCCACTGAAACCTCAACTCAAGGGTGGGCACTGTGCTATGCTGACTGGTCTTCTCTGGTTAAAATCTGGCACTGGCCAGTCCTCTGGCAAGCAGACCACATGCGGATGGAAGGGATACCTTCTCTGAGTACTCAGAACTCGGTGTCTGGTGGCTGCACTTGGCCTCTTGTTTTAAGTCCTTTTTCACATCTTTCAAATAAAATCCTCTTTTGAGGTCCAGCTGAATGTTAGAAAGAATAATAAATAACTGACCACATTCCCTCTCTCTCACACATACACACAAAAACAACAAAAAAAAATCAGTCAGTGGAAAAACCCTTCAGAAATAAGTAGATACAATGTATACCTCTTAATATCTCCAGAATATTCCATCTTCAGAGGCCTCTTGAAAGCAACTACCGCAGCTAATAGCCCCAGCTCCCTACCAGTAGTGAACTGTGCTAGGGTCAGAAGTCTCCCAGCCCACCACTCCCAACCTGACAGCCCCACATCCTTCATACTGTACTGTTTTAAAAGTAAAATGTCTGAAGAAAAAAATGGAATCTGTGTAGGTAAATAGGGCTTCCCAGGTGGCGCTAATGGTAAAAAACCCTCCTGCCAATTTGCAGAAGAGGTAAGAGACTCGGGTTTGATCCCTCGGTGGGGAAAATCCCCTGCAGAAGGGCATGGCAACCTACTCCAATATTCTTGCCTGGAGAATCCCATGCACGGAGGAGCCTGGTGGGCCACAGTCCATGGGTTGCAAAGAGTCGGACACGACTGAAGCAACTTAACATGCACGCCCACAAGTAGGTAAATATGGCATATTGTTATCATTTTAAATTCCAGGGAGATTTTTCAATATGTACAGTTCTGATTTCCCTGCAGATTTTCTAAAACAATGGTGCTGTTAAACTTTAAAATTAATACCCAGTTATGTTTTTTATAAGCATCTCCCTTATTCATTCTTTCTTTTTATTCATTTGACTTTAGTTGAGCACCTTCTCTGTGCCAGGCACTGTGCTGAGCCTTGGTGAATATAGCAGATGGAGTGCCTGGGAATAAAAGAAAGCAACCATTGCAACCCATTGTGGTATGTTACATAAGTGCTTCTGCATGGCTAATTTAAACCCATTTTACTAAAATTCAATCCCATTTCTCCTTGTTCTGCCCACAGAGTAGGCAAACAACAGCCAATCACTATCCTCTCCAGCATAGCCTTCCTGATACTTGAAACACTCGAGTTTCTTTTTTCTTGTTCAAAATAAACATATTTTTCCACAAAGAAGATTACAGTTGATGTGTGCAACAAGCCAATATAACTCCTTTGCTGTGTCATCACATTGTCATTGATATGAAAATATAGAATATGAGTTTTCCATCACATTGAAGGGATAAAGGAAAATATAGCCCCATGTGATCAGCTAGTTTCTCAGGCATTAATCTATACACTATTCCTGATAATGCCATTCTAAGAAAATGCATTATAATGGAACAAAAATTTTGCATCATTGCACTAGCTAAGGAAAAGGAAAAAAAAACTGATAGGTCTCTATCCTTTATGATACATATTGAAGAACCCTGCCCCCAAAGAAATAAAGACACACCGTTCTGAAGAATCACATTATTATCCCTTAAGAACATGATAAAACGTGTGCATCATTCATTCGTTGACATTGAACTTGTGCCAAAACTATTAAGAGCACATATTAATAGATATCCCTAACATGTAGGAATGAATACAGAATAAAACACAAAATGAAATTGGTTTTCACTATTAATTTATCTTCTATAAATGAATAAGTAAAGCAGATGAAGGAAATAGAAGGGCAATAAATACCCTTTTATCACAAGCTAGGGGTTTTCTCTTACTCTGGGCTTGATCACAACTGGTTTAGAAATATGCATAATTGCCTACGGTCAACATCATATCACTGCCAGATCACACATTAAACGGATAACCACTATTATTATAAAAGTGACTTCCTTGACCTCATATTTTGGTCTGGCTAGGAATTCCTGTATTTTCCCAGATCGACTGTTCCACACTGCCGATCTTGTGTTGTGCACGTCAATTTGTACCAGTACAAGTGACCGGTGTCTTACAGAGCCTACTCTAAAAAACACACTTATATGCATATGAATAGCATACGTTCAAGAAATATGATCATAGTTGTTCTTGTAGTGCTTTTTAAAATCTGAAGTCTATGTGTGTTTTTCTATTATAGCTAAGGTACAGTGTGTGTTATTTGGCAGCTGAATTTGACATGAAAATATAAAAGGTTTGGGCAACCACATATTTGGAAATAGAAATCTTTCCTGAAAACATGGCTTTGGTTTTTAAACACAGCTAAATTTCTGGAAACTTCAATTTGTTAAAGACAGCCAAGACTTCAATCATATTTAACATATTCCTGGGGTTTACATATAGTGTTTCAAAGTAATAAACAACATCTTGTTTGGAGTAGCACGAAGAAAATGAGGCAAGCACTTCTTTAGAGTAAAAGCTCCACTTTTAAAAATAGTTTGGAGACTCATTCTTATGTTGGTAAAATCACAAAACACTATTCAGCAAACAAAACATGATGAGCTCAATTCAAGTTGGTAAACATTTTTAGCTGGCTTTACTTGTAGTAAGAATTTTAATGTAACCATAACTTCAAGAATGCATCCCTTATAATGGAAACTTGAGGGCCAAAACTTTTTTTAATTGTTAATAAGAACAATGGTGTCAAATTTACACTGGAAAATCAGAAGAGATGCGATGACAACAGTATATTGATTGTTTGAACAATTTTTAAAATCACATTATAGGGCACTAAAATGCATCTGCATTTACTCATGAGCGCTCTCACTGCAATGACCAAAAAGCCCCCAGGCTTGATTCAGTAGCAGAAAATAGACTCCTTCCATAAGGTAGGATATATATACCTCACTTCCAGCATGTAAAACTTGCAGTAAAGCTATGAATCCTTCACATGCTTCTGCTTTATTGGTCTAAGGATAAGTGTGATGTCTAAAAACCCTTAAGTCACTTAGTAAGAATAACAAGCACTTTTCAACAAGCTAGACAGGATGAGTCAAAATAGTACCATCCAAAGAAAGGAAGTCATAGTGAGCTTTCTCTACACTCTTTATAAGTCAGGTCAAATTGCACCTAACCATGTTTTTTGCCTGCACAGGGAAGCAGTGAAAAGAACATTTGTTATAAGAACAACTATAGATTCACATCCAGATCATCTATGGCAAACCAAATAATAAACATACAAATGTCTTGCTCTGAGGTCCCAATTCATTTTGCCAGCATGTTAGTCCTAATTTTTTAGATAATAAAGGCTTTATTTCTCGTGGTTAATAGGTAAACCATAGGAATTCACTTAAAAGTTTAAAAGTGGGTGAAGTGTTATGCTCCTTTCTCACCACCTGTATTCAAAACCGCTCAAAAACACAAAAATCTTTGATCTGAATTTGCCTGGGACAGTGTTGATTTGCAGCTCTTAACCTGGAGTAATTATTAGTAACACATTTTCAGTCGCAAAAGTGTCTCAGTTTAGGGACTTCCCTGGTGGTCCAGTGGTTAAGCTCCAAGCTTCCACTTCAGGGGGCACTGGTTTGATCACCGATCAAAGAACTAGGATGCCGCATGTCACATGGCACAGCAAAAAGAAAAAAGTATCCCCATTTGGAGGATAAACTGTCTGGATATCACAGTTCTTATAAAGGATAAACACACTTCTTACAAAATAACAGATGCCATCTACTTGATAAGAGCTCTAGGGTACAACCATGTTTGCCTCAAGTATTTCTGCTACCCAGACAACACAGAATTAGAATTCTGCCAGTTACATTGCAAATTCCTTAAGTATCGAGACTGGGTTTTTAACTTAGTGCAATGTACAGTGTCAGTACAGTACAATAATAGTACAGTGTCAGTACTAGTACAGTACAAATACTAAATAAATATTATTTTGGATGAATAGTCATTCCTTTATATTCACATTGCTTGCTTTGGATATCCTCTTTTAAAATTCCTAGAAGAAGTATATACATAAAATTGATAATGACCTTCAAAACCTGACACCTCTCACCACTTCTACTGCTACTACTCTGGTCCAGGCTACTATCATCTCTTGCATAGATTAATGCTGCATCCTCCTCTCTGGTCTAGCTGCTTCTCTTATTGCTTCCCTGGGGTATATTTTCAACCCAACAGCAAGTGACCTTGTTAAAGCTAAATCAGATGGTGTGACTCCCCCATCTAACCCTGAGTGAAAGCTTGTCATTATAATAGCCTACAAGGAGCATTGTCAGATCTAGCAAATAAAAATATAAGGGCCTAGTTAAATGAATAACGTTTAGTACAAGTGTGTTTCATACAATACTTGGGACACATTCGTACTTTTAAAAAAGTATTTGTTTAACTGAAATTAAAACTTAATGGGGAATCTATATTTTATGTGGCAGATCTTACAAGGATTTACCTGATTTGACATATGGGTGCTCAAGTATGCATATATACACACACCTACCTCAGCCCTCCTTTCCTATTATCCTTCCTTTCCCCGGCTCCAGCCCAGTGGCACTGTCACTGATTGACACCAGGCTCACTTCTGCCTTGGGTATTTGTTCTGGCTATTTCCTGTCTGGAAAGCTCTTTCCTGGGATACTGCTGTCACTCATCCCCTCACTTTCTTCAAAACTGCATGCATTTTCTCAGGGAAGCTTTTTTCAGTTACCTTATTTAAGATGTCATTCCATTCCCAATTCCTAACTTACTTCCTTCCCCATTTCAGTTTTTCCATTGTGGGTATGTGTGTGTGTGTGTATGTGTGTGTTAGACGCTCAGTCGTGTCCAACTGTTTGCAACCCCATGGACTGTAGCCCACCAGGCTCCTTTGTCCATGGGATTCTCCAGGCAAGAATACTGGAGTGGGTTGCCATTCCCTTTTCCAGAGGATCTTTCCGACCCAGTGATGGAACCTGGGTCTCCCACATTGCAGGCAGATCCTTTACTGTCTGAGCCACCAGGAAAGCCCTAATACATTCTATTTTTCACTCATTTATTTTGAATGTCAGCTCCTTGAGAGGATGAATTTTTGTCGATTTTTCCCTGTGCTATATCTCTACTGCCTACAATGAGCTCTGGCACAAATGAAGTCAAATAAAAAATTATCAAATGAATGGGTGTTAGTAGTAGTCATATTATTATTGCTATCAATTAAATTGTATATAGTCTGTAAAACACTTGAATTGACACCTCATCAAAGGAGAAATACAAATCACCAAAAAGCACATAGAAACATACTCAACATAAATAATGTTAGGAGAATGCAAATCAAAACCACAATGGGATACCACTTCAGCACCCTTAGGATAGATAGCTATCAAAAAAAAAGAGAGAAAAAAAAATAGCAAGCACTGAAGAGGATGTGGAGAAATGGGAACACTTGTGCACCACTAGCGGGAATGTATTTTAAATGGTGCAGTCACTATGGAAAACAGCATGTCAGTTCCTCAAAACATTAAAAATAGAATTACCATGTGATCCAGCAATTTCACTTCTGGGTGTATACCCAAAAGAATTGAAAGCGGGGTCTTAAAGAGATATTTCTACACCCAAGTTTATAGCACCATTATTCATAATAGCCAAATGGTGTCCACATAAAACCCAAGTGTCCATAGATGAATGAAAGATAAACAAAATGTGGTCTGTATATACTTACAATGGAATATTAGTCAGCCTTAAAAACACAGGAGATTCTGACACATACTGCAACACAGATGAACCTTGAAGAATTTGTTCCAAATGACATAGGCCAGTCACAAAGAGACTAACACTAAGATCCCACCTATATGAGATGCCTTGACTATTCAAATTCATAAAGACAGAAAGTAGAATGGTGGTTCCCAGGGGCGGGGGTAGGGGAGAATGGGAAGTTGTAGTTAAATGTAGTTTAATGCAATTAGATAGTTTCAGTTTTGCAAGAAGAGAAGAGTTCTGTAGGTGGGTTGCACAACAATGTGAATGTCCTTAACACTACTGAACTGTATACTTGTAAGTTACAGTTAAGATAGTTGATTTTACCTTATGGGTACTTTACCATCAGTAAACATTTTTTAAAACTGAAATAAGTAAATAAACAGATAAGTCAATGTAGTCTGAAGACCAGGGCCAGGCAGGTTGTATCATTTTATCATTGAATCTTGAAGCGACACAGGTCATGAGTGATATTATGTCCATGTTACAGATGGGACAGCTGAGACCAAAAACCTCAGAACTCATTAAAGATCATTCTTTTAGTAAGTGGAGGACTTGGGAGAGTGATGACTCCAGACCTGTGTTCTATCTAGTGGTACACTCTGCTTCTCACACAATGTTGGTGCCTTATTGAAAATCTCTAGGGTTTATTCTGAAACTGTTAGTTGCTCAGTCATATCCAACTGTTTGTAACCCATGAACTGTAGCCTGCCAGGCTCCTCTCTCCATGGGATTTCCCAGACAAGAATACTGAAGTGGGTTGCCATTTTCTCCTCCAGGGGATCTTCCCGACACAGGGATCAAACATGAGTCTCCTGCATTGCAGGAAGATTCCTTACCATCTGAACCACCAGGGGAAACCCTGTGGTTTATCCTACAGGCTCCAAACAGCAATCACTATTATTATCCAATCACTGATATATGGGTTTGTCTTCATTTAACACCCACTAGATCAGCACTAACTAGGCACTGGGTTACAAAGACAAGGCTTGCATAGTTTACAGTCCAGCAGAGAGAAACACATGAAAACAAAGTCCCTGGCATGTAACTGGAAATGTAATAGATTTACAGCCTTTAGTTGGAGCCCAGAGGCAGAAAGGAGAATGTCCTAGTTAAGAAAAAAAATAAAGGCAAGCTCTGCCTTCTACCCAGTTTTACCCAAGACCAACTCTGAAGATTTCAAAGGAGCCAAAGAAATGTTGCTTGACCATCTGCATCAGTGACTTCCTTTCCTTTAGCCTTTCATCCTTGCCTCCTAGACTCATTCATTATGAAAATGCCCCCCATTTTAATTTTTTTTAAGATTTTTTTGATGTGGAAAGTGAAAGTGAAGTTGCTCAGTTGTGTCCAACTCTTTGCGACCCCATGGACTGTAGCCTACCAGGTTCCTTCGTCCGTGGGATTTTCCAGGCAAGAATAGTGATGCGGGTTGCCATTTCCTTCTCCAGAAGATCTTCCAAACCCAGGGATTGAACTACAATTTCCTGCATTGTAGGCAGACGCTTTACCATCTGAGCCACCAGGGTAATCTTTTCGATGTGGACCATTTTGTGAAAATCTTTATTGAATTTTTATTATAATATTGTTTCCATTTTATGTTTTGGTGGTTTTTTTTTTTGGCCACAAGACATGTGAGATCTTAGCTCCTCTACCAGAGATTGAACCTGCATCCCCTGCATTGGAATTCGAAGTCTTATAACCACTGGACTGCCAGGGAAGCCCTATTTTAAGTAAAGGATGAAAATGTGAAAGAATCAATTCTAAATCTCTGTTTTTTAAAGAAGTTTCTGATCTGTAAGAATCTCCAATCTTCCACTCAGAGAAAAAATGATATGAAGTAATTAAGTATTTGACTAAATCTCTCACCCCACAGTCTAACAATGGGCAAATATCAGGAGAAGAGAGGAAAGTCAATATTTTAAAACTATTTGCTTGTCTGATTCACAGTTTCCTGACTTTGACTCTCAAAATCCTTATAAAATAAAAAAAAAGATGATCCTTTACAGCATTTTTTCAGAGGAATAAATTTTTATATGTCCCCTATCCAAGCAGAAAATGATAAGATGTAGTGTTTTGGGTAATAAAACTCAAGATAAGACTTTTAAAAATTAAAAAGGAAATGTCTATAGAGTCACGTCTAAATAAGCCTAGGAGAATGTTAAAAATATACTCACTAAGGAATGCAAGATTTTGGAAAGATGGGGAAGTCTTTTCAATCCTTATTTTATATAACTGTATGAATATATGATATGCTTTTGGCATTTTTCAGGTCAAAAAAGAAAACCAGACAGGGCTAATATTAAACAATTTCGTATATGGATATTTCAGTATAAAAGAAGGAAGTAAATGACCATGTTGATTTACATAACAGACACCTTTATCCATCGTTAACAGGAAGTACTAAAGCACAGTGGTTAGAAATGGGGGTTTTTAAGTCAGACAGACAGACATTGGTTTGAATTTAAGTCTTATTCTCACTGGCTGTGAGACTGAAAAAATATGATTTACTCACTATAAACTTATGTTCCCCTCTCTAAAGTGGGAATAATAATACCAGATTTGTTAAGATCTCAGAAGTTAGCATATCTGATACATACGAAGATCTTGGTTAAATACAATCATTAAAGCTTCCCTGGTGACTCAGATGGTAAAGAATCTGTCTGCAATGCAGAAGACAGGGGTTCAATCCCTGGGTCAGGAAGATGCCCTGGAGAAGGAAATGTCAACCCACTCCAGTATTCTTGTCTGGAAAATCCCATGGACAGAGGAGCCAGGTGGGTTACTGTCCGTGGGATCACAAGAGTCAGACACTAAGCCAACAGAAGGTTTCAGTTAAAGAGAGACCAGGTGACTACTAAATTAGCTGAATGTAGACAATGGAGTGCTCATGCACAGACATAAAAGATTGCAAATAAACTGATAATAGACCATAAGGAAAGCCTGGATTTGATAATAAGGCAGCTTAATTACTCCGTTATTGATTAGGATAATAATGACGCGTATCCTGTTTCTAAAGACATAATGTACTCGCTTGCTCTTCTAGTTTCCGAAATAGTCCACAAACTGAAGACACTGATCTTAAGGCTTAACCATGTATATGATTAAAAATAATGGATGATAGTGAAAGCATCTGGTTCAGCAAATGCTCCCAGCACTGAAAAGTCAAGGTACCGATGCTGCTTTTTAAGATAACACAAACTGCCCTAAAAATGCTGACTGAATTTCTGAAAGGTAAACTGCTTAACAGAGAGGAATGAGGAATTATTTGTTAAAGAGTTAGAGGAGATTCGATGAAATTTATCACAGTTAAGTAGCGAACCAAGACAGGCGAAAAAAATGTGATACAAATAAAAATGGTTAAGCGGAGATTTTAAAAGCAAGTTGTTTGGACAGTTAGTGGAAATCTTTATGTTTACGTAATAAAATCACATAAAATAAACAGAAATAACAAGGTTAGGCTGAAAGGAAAATGCCAGGCAATGAACATGAAATCTACAAAATATTTCAAATAATCCTAAACATCTTTCTATAAACATTAAACTTAGCCTCCTCATTAAAGGGAAACACACACACACACACACACAACTTTTTCTAAATCAGGGTTGGGTGGGGACGGGTTTAACAATGGAGCGGCATAGATTTGTCTTGCTTTCTCAGCAAATATTATCATAAAACAATTTTGCTTTCCAAGTCTGTAAAAGAGCGGATTTGAGTCTTGTACACATACCAGAAGAAACAGTTGTGGGCAGAGAAGTGAAGTTGGCACACTGGCCTTTTATCCCTCTCCTTCTGTTACAGGGATCTAATCATATCTGGGACACATATGCAAAACTGGCCTCACATATAGACAGGGTAGGAGGCCATCCTTGCAGTGAAATTAGGAGGCTCTCACCTTCTCCAGGGAAGTTGCACTACCAAACCAACCATAGAAGGACTTTGTCTTACAGATCAGCAAAGCCAAGGCACTATTTCCAGAGTGCCACTATGTTACCTGGAAGGAGAAAGAATACTCTAGAGGGGGGCATGCTCCTGACCCTGATTTTCTCTGGCTTGCCCATTAGCATAGATTAGTTTACTCTTCACATTGCCCCCTAGACACTAGGCAGAGAGAGCAAGTGGACTGAAACAGAAACAATCCTTTGATGAGAATAGAAGCGGGCTAGGGGTAGAGTGTGGTACAGCAACAGAGTAAGGCATTGGGCCAGAAAAAACAGGCCCTGATGGACATACGGCGTCCATATTTTCCAAACCCAAACTCATGACACATAGCTTGACAACTATGATTGTACTTAGGGGAACAACAGGACAGAATATTTACAACCCAGGGTTGCCCTGGAAAATCTAGGATATATAAACACCACATCCATAAAGGCATTGAAAGTGGGAAAGCTAACATAACCTACTTGAGAATTCGGCATGTGCTGGCCAGCACATGTGAAAGCAAGTTTGTTAAATCACCCCAGTCTCTATTTATTTCGATCACAAACACATTATATATTTTTGACACATTTAGGATCTCTATTCCAAAGACTTGCTGTAAGAATAGCAGGTGATATGTGAAGGAAATAGATTTTTACAGTTGAGTAGAAAAGCATGCATAATATCGGATTAGATTGTTTGCCAAGCTTCCCAAATTTGTCTGCCCGGGCCTTGCAAGACTACTAAAGTCACCCATGTCACCATGTAACCAAAGGGAGGAAATATTCTCAGAAAACCTGTGCTCTCTGGCAGAAAACCTTCAGATTAGCTCCACAAGTTTTCAGAAAGGAAAATTAATCAGTTCAATTTGGTGCCACTTTTTCTTGCCTTACATCTATTTAATTACTTGCATGTGAGAGTCACTGTTTCTAACATGACCACCTCCCCCCCCAAATAGTTTAGTGAAAGCTTCTCATAGAAAGAAAAACAAAGGTCAGTAACCTAATATCCCCAAGCAACCGTACAACAACAAACCAGGGAGGGAAAAAAGTGAAGAAACACTCTGAATGGGAAAAAGATCTTCGTTTGTTTACTCTTTCAACAGTGAATAAAAGTTATGCTTTTGCCAATAACTATGAATTGAGAGTGTGCCCAACTTTTACAGAATATATAAGAAGATCCCATAAAATATAAGGGGAATGTTTTGTGTGAAGTCAGAAGCTAAAAATCTTCTGACTAGAAATGTATCAAATGTATCACCTTTGTCATGGCACCTAGAGACTTGAAGTGGTTAAATGCCTGGGAATTATCTAAGAAAGGGAAAGCATCTCTCATTCACATGGGTAAACTGAGGCACAGCAGCATGTCCAAGGTGACCCAGCCAGCTGTAATGGAGTCAAGGCAAAACCCCATCTCCTACAGAGTTTACGGATGAGCTTACTCATCTGTAAAATGAGGGTGCCGAACTTCGAGGTCAATGCCAACCGTAACATCCAGCAATGCTGTATTGATTGATTGCTTTGTAATCTACTTATTTGTATTTTGGCTCTTAAATAAAGGTAAGGCTGCCAGGTTTGACATATTTCTAGCCCTTAGAAAGCTGACCTGACAGTAAAGCCCTTCCAAAACATTTATAGAGACAATGTTCAGAACAATTTGCAGAATTTAATAAGGTGACATATTTTGAAGCATAGGGCAGTTACAGGCAGCCAACCTGAATGGATGCAGGCAAGGGAGGTATTATTTTTTTTAATTTTCAAGATGTCACTGACAAGGGAGACATATGCCAAATGGGAACATAGTCCTCTATTGAACTAAAAAAAAAAAAAGATCTTGAAAAAGACAGGAAGAGCAATGAGGAGCATGACACACAAAAATGGGTGAAACATCAAAATAGGATATTGAGAATGAGAAAATATATTGATTAAAATTATTTGAAGTTTAAAGTCACCTGATGGATCTTCTTATACCTGCCCCCAAAACATGACCATGAAGAGGATTTCCAGTATTTAATAGCTTACTATAAACCCTGGAAAGATATTCTAAAATCAGAGTATATTTGTTTAAAATCTATACTTTTCATAAAGTTTCTTGTTTACCTTTACCATGAATTCTTACCAGTATTTCATACAGCTTTAAAGTAGAATTTATGAAGTAAAAGAAAAAACGACTATGTGGCATAAATATTGGATGGATGCATGGATAACCAAGTTGTTAGCAGCAGTAGTAGCCAATTCATTACTGTCTAAAAGTTGTCAATCAGATGTACTATACTTTACATATATTATAGGTGAGGTGATTTAAAACACAATAAGTCAGTGAACAGAAGATTCTTTTTAGGGTCACAGAGTGCTTTTCTCAGTTTACATAGATTTAGCGAAATATCGTACCACCAAAATCATGATCGGAGGCAATTAAGAAAACCAAAACTACTTGGAAAAAATCGTTGGGAATTCTGGTTGCCCAGTTACCTCACAGACTTCTCATTCTGTCAGATAACCAGGTAAACTTTCACATCTCCAATGCATTTTCCGTACCTTGATAGAAGTACAAACACTTTGCACTTAGACCTGGTTTTGAGGTCATCACTTGTTAGCTGTTGGTTCTTGGACAAATTACTTAACTTTTCAGTGATTATTTGTCTGAAACAATAATAATGTTTGACTCACTAGATTCTTAATAATGACTAGATTAGATAGTACCTCAAAAATAGTCATCCTGGTGTATGGCACAGGAAGCATCAATGAGTGGAGGTAGTCACAGTGGTAGTCGTAAGAGTGATAATGGCCCTTACTTTTTTACCATTGTGACATGTTGTTTTGAAATCAACACACATTTTGGATTGAGAGTTGAGTTTGAAGCCAGGCTCTATGTTTGATGGCTGAATGACAAGATAGTTCCTCTGGTTTCATTTTTCCTTCTCTAAAATGAAGAACATAAAATTCTTATTAGTCTTATAAAATTAAATGAGATAATATAGGTTAGCACTACTCCATGCCTGGCACAATGACAGTGATCATAAATAAATGTTAGTTCCCAGTACTTCTTGTCCCCACAACTCCCTTCATTCCTGTATTCATTCATTCACAAGCATAACTGAACCCTTAGAACACAAAAGAAATAAGACTGCCCATCCTGGTTTCAAGAAGAAGGTAAGAGGGCAGAGAAAGAGATTATAGGATGTGCTGGCACATAATTTAAGGTGTAAACCAGTGCTTAGGAGCACAAAAGAGAAAAGCATAAAGCTTTCTCTAAAAGTCTTAAAAAGATATTAAAAATTAGGTCACTTATCCACTAGAATGGCTACTACCAAACAATACCACCAACAGAAAATAAAAAGTGGTCGGCAAGGATATGGAGAAACTGGAACCATTATGCATTGCTTACGGGAATACAAAATAATATAGCTGCTGTGGAAAATAGCTTGATGATGCCTCATAAAGTGAGACATAGAATTGAGACCCAGCCATGTCACTTGTAGGTATATCCCCCAAAGAGCTGAAAATAGGTCTTCAAACAAAAACTCATACATGAATATTCATAGCAGCAATAATCACAGTCACCAAAAGGTGGAAACAACCCAAGTGTCCATCAATAGATGAATAAATCAATCAAAGGTGGTCCATCCATACAATGGAAAATATTCTGCTATAGTAAGGAATGAAGTATTGATGTATACATTCTACAACATAGGTGAACTATGAAAACTTTGTTATGTGAAAAAAGCCAGTGACAAAGATCATATATGATGTGAGTTCATTTATATAAAATGTCCAGAATAGGCAAATCCAAGGAGACAGAAAACTGATTAGGGCTGAAGGAGATGAGGAGCAGGAGTGGAAAGGAATAACAGGTAAAGGGTACGAGGGTTCTCTTTGTGGTGATGAAAATATTGTATAGTTGACTGTGATGATGGATGCACACCTCTGTGGATATACTAAAAGCCATTGAACTGTGGCCTTTAAATGGGTCAGTTAAATGATATGTGAATTATATCTCAATAAGGCTCTTTTAAAAAGAGACAGGCTAAAAATTAAAATGTTAAAACACACACGCACTGCCCTAGGAATTCGGACAGACTCTGCCAGATCCAGTATGAAGAGTGTCAGTGACCATTCCAATGCTGGAACTGATTGCAAAAAAAAAAAAAAAAACATAAGCAAATTAAGAGCATGCCCGGCAGAGAAGGTAAGAATGGAACAATACATCCAAAGCCCAGGGCTGTGAACAGTGCTGGCATGCTGACGTGTTCTGAGGCATTGAGATGCTGATAGGGAGCTGGGACATGGAGAGATGGCAGGAGAATAATATTACATGGTTGAGACGAGTCGACCCAGAATATAGTAGTGGCCTGGGAAGTAGGCTTCAGAGAGATTCCATCACTCACCTGGTATGTGTAGAGGTAAGTCTGTGATCTCTCTTAAGCATCCATTTCCTGTAAAATGGGAATAAACACCATGCCCCCCTCACAAGATACTTTGAGGGTGTAATGGAGATAGATAAAGCATATAGTCAGAGCCTGGGAAACAGTCTGCAGTCAATAAGTGTTCATGCGCCAAGCCTGCGGGAAGCCAAAAGAGTTCAGAGTAAGAAATTTCCAGTTATCAACAAAATGTTACAGCTGGTGATAAAGGTTTCAAGCTTTTTGAACTTTTGAGTAATTTATACACATTACTGCTGATTTAACTTCCGCCGATCCATCAAGAAATACACATTTCTTAAAAAAAAAAAAGTCTGTAGAAGATTATGGTAAATGTTTCCTAGACTAATGATACTGATCTGGCCTCAGTAGCTCAAGCTTAGCCATAAAAATAATAAGTTCCTGTTATGACAATATTCTAATTAAACATCCCAAACTTTATTCCAGGTATACACAATCCAATATTGGCAGAGCTAATTCAACCAAGAACATGCTAGCCAGTAAATAATAAATTCTCAGAAGCCAAAATTTCCATTTACACCCGTAAATAGAAATTTCAATTTAAGGTAAATTGTTAAATAATAAGACCAGTGGGCAATGAACCATACTAAACACATCATATGAAATGGATCAGTCATGCAGCATGGTGACCAGGAAAGAAATCTGTGACATGTTCTGTAGCTAAATGCTGTGTGTTTACACATGCACACACACGCACACAGGCACATACAACCAGCTGCTACCACAGCGACACAGCGCACACGTGAAAGAGGGAGAAATTCTGAATGAGTAGCTGGTTACACTCCTCTGTGTTTAAAATCTTTTGGTCACTTTCCATGGGATCATCTAACCATGAAGAATGCTATTTTATACAATGCTTGGCAGAGTGCTTGTTAGGAAGAGGGATCCTGTAAATGGCTTTGCTGAAGCTAAAACACCATTAAGACACAGACTCAGGCATGTTCTTTATTGAGACCACCTTAAGTTCAAAAGTCACTGTCCACAAATTTAAAATCAGTGACACACTTACACAAAATACCAGTACTTACATAATTCCTCTAATTATGAGGCAATCAAGATTAAAATAACTCAACACAGATCATTTTTTTCTACCTTAATCTGGGCAACAGGACATGGCGTAGGCGTCAGAGATTTTGGAAATCACTCAACATGCTAGATGCAGGATGTTATCTTACAGATTGTCTGGAGAGCAAGGAACTTGGAAGAGAAAAGTTTGGAAGAAAATAGGTTTGATTTTTAAATATTTTTCAGCTCTTTTATTTTAATAAGCCATTGTGCATTCCAAGTTTGGAAACAATTTAAAAGAAACAATCATATGGATCATCTTTCACCATAGTCACCAAGATGTCAGCATTTGAGTGTAGCCTGTTTTAACAAGAGAGCAAAATCCTTAATGCCAGCTTAGTGCTTTGCTTTCTGAGTTCCCAGAGTCTGAAGAGTATGCAGAGCAAAAAGCTACACAAACCTTGGAAGCAAATTATTTTTATTTCTTTATATATATTTGTGAAGTACCTGTTTGCCTGGTGCTGAGAGATTCCTTGGGAAGTGGGAATTTTAGGACTAAAACCAGAAAATATCAGAGGGGCAAGATGGTTACCTTACGTGTTTACCAACAAAAGACTAAAATCGATGTATAATCTCTACACACACATCAAATCAACACACATATGTTGAAATAATTTTAAAAGAGTGGCATCCAAAAATTAAAATGTAAAATGTTCAGCCAAACTATATACTCTATACCAATTAATCATTAATTCTCCTCAGCACCCTCTAGTTATTACCACTTCTTTTCCCTCCAATCAAATCTTAAAGGACATTTTCAAAGAGTATTTTCCAATCAGAAGGTCCCACAGTCAACCAAAAAAACTTGCCCCAAATTCATTGGTCCTTAGGGATTTGGAAAGGTTTGGGGAAAAGTTTTAATACAAAATCATTTCTACACTGATTCAGAGTACTGATTCAATGTTTTGAATAGTTCAAGTGAAATTTATGCCTGAAATATTGATATAATTAAGGAAATAAAAATATTATCTGGAAGATGGCTTTAACTCAACCAAAATAAAACCTCAGATCCTTTTCTTTATTACATCATTTGAGCTTAGCACTTCTTGCTAAGAAATCTGTTAATGAGATTAATACGGCAAAAGAAAGTGTTTATATTTGCCCACCTTAATCACTCTCCACTTTCATCTTCACATCTTTAAAAAAGATTAAAATGAAGATTAGCAAAAGAACAGTTGTTTCTTTTAAAATGCATTGCAAAGTTTGCTTTCTCAGTTGATTTCTTCCAAATTTCTGGTGCTCTCTGCTGAAATATTTTACTATTGAATATTTCGTGTAATTCATTAAGAAGTCCTGATAATGCGGGACTACTTCATCCAAGGATCCTCCAGCATATGGAAAATACTGCAAATTACCAAAAAAGTCCACCAAGTGAAACATAAAGAAAAAAATGAGTTTAAGAGACAGTTGGACGTGTTTATGTAGGCAAAAGGGGTTAGACGATATGCTGACAACACGAAGAGGTGTGTTGCAATAAACTTGAAGGAGACAGGCCATTGGGCCAACCAGCCTTTTTCTACCCAGGAATTCCTTATGCTCTCATTAGGGTCTCATATCCGGACAGCTGCGTTATTAAAATTTGGCCCTAAACTTGAGTCAATGAAAGAGTTTCATGTCTTGATTTCATTCTTTCTTTACATATTAAATACACAAACACACACACACACACGTTTCAACTTTGATTCAAGGAAGCATTTCATTTAACATCCAGACATGAGATTTTTGTGACTCGTGGCCAGGGAGAGGGAAGGGCTTTATGAACAAGCTTGTTCTGATCATGTCCACCTCTGTCTGATATGAGTACATGTTCATGGCACCTCACTTTCATTAATACAACATTCTAAACAGTTCTCTGAATAGCCACCTTTAGTACTGAGTTAGGTTCAAGCTTTTATAACAGAGTTTCTTGGGAAGAAAAAATGCTTTAAGGGTTAGGGAAAAAGGGCAGTTACTCTTCATTCCTTTATCTTTCCTCATCTTTTAAAATATGTGGTTAGGAAAGATTTTGTACAGGATTGGTTAGAAGCCAAGAGTTTCTCTGACCCTTTTCATCACTGCCATTTCACATTTCTTGCCTCAGGAATTGGTGGAGTTTTGAATGCATTCACATTTTAATGTATACGACGTGAGCATAACTTGCATCTGAATATAAATACCAAACACCTGGATTAACACTTTGCAATTAACAAGCACTTGGATCCTCACTGTCTTGTTTGCTCTAAATCATTATCCTATTAGCTTGGTGCAATTATCTGATATTTATAGATGTATTGACAAACTAAGGCCCAAAGAAGTTAAACTTGAAGTTAAAGAAGTTAAACCCAAAATCACTTGCCCAAGTTGGTAGGTAGTTGAGTTAGAAGTAAAAGAATGAACTTAAATTCAAATAGAAAATAAAGCTCAACTTTAATGTGATTTAAAAAAAAATAGATAAAATTGAGCAAAAACATAAACAAATGATGAGCTCATATCTATTTGGGTCCATTTCTCAAGACCTAATCCATTACCTGGTAACAGTATATTTATGTGTGCTACTTAGTTATCTCAAGAGTAAAGATGCTTAAGGAAACAAATTCATATCTTCACTAATTAAAGATTTCTTTATAGCTTTGTTATCCTTTTTCTCTTTTAGGTAAAAAAATGTACAACCACTAAAATCAATACATCAATCAAAATATTGATGCTATCTGTTTGTACTCTTTTAACTTTGAGCATCATAGTTTTCGAAGCAAAAACCCAAAGCCTTACCTATATTCTAGCAAACTGACAATTACTGAAAATAATATCCTTCTAAGAAAAGCCAAACCCACATTCAAAAGCTATTAACTGTTGTTGTTGCAAACAGAAGTCTTAGTCAATATTTGAAAATGACAGGTAGTACGTGGATGCATGCTCAGCCATGTCCGACCCTTTGCGACCCCATGGACTGTAGCCCACCAGGCTCCTCTGTCCATGGGATTCTCCAGGCAAGAACACTGGAGGTGGTTGCCATTTCCTACTCCAGATACCATCCCGACTCAGGGATCAAACCCATGTCTCCTGCATCTCCTGCATCAGCAGGTTGATTCTTTACCACTGAGCCACCTGAGAAGCCCCCCATAACAGGTAGTACTGGGATATAAACAAATAGCTGATGCATAGAGGGGCAGTGGTGGCAGGAAGAGAGCATTGAGGAAAGAGAAAGAGAGACTACTGCAGAGGGCCTGATCCCTAGGGAGAATCTAGGCCCCTCCCTTAAGGCCCCTTAAGCTCCCATAAGAAGCAGCCCCCAGTTCCTTCTGATGTGCTCTTGTATTTGGTTCTCTCCTAGAACAAGTGTCCTGGTCTGGTCACCAGTTTGAGGTCACTCCCCTGATGACCTGTCTAGCCATTGCAAATGTCCTCCTGTCAGGGGCTAGAGCTTAACCATGAGACCCAGCATAGGTTAGATCTGGGTCCAATTACAACCAAAGCAGAACCCCAGAATGGAAGACACACTGTCTCATACTTGGCAAAAAGGGCACCACCTCACCAGAATGAAGCCCAGATTCTGAGGTCAGTATCCTGAGAGTTTTAGACACCAAAGTGCTTTAGCTATTGTCCTTGGGACATTGGCCACCACCCCCGCTGAAGCTCTGACTCTAGGCTTCCTCTCCTCTCCTTCCCTGTCTGCTGTGAGGTCCCAAGATGCCTTCAGCACAGCCTGGAAGGGTTAAAACACATTACAGGTGATTTAAACTAATTTCGGTGGTGGCGGATGGATGTTGAAGACCTGACCTTTTGTGCATTAGGAAGATCTACTCTCGCCTTCACTTTATTCTGTAGCTATCATTTGGCTAGATGGGCCTGCCTTCGATACTCCCAATAGCATTCATCACACACAGCCTGTCCTCCCCGCCAGCCTGCAAGAACTAGGTCTTTCTTGCTCCCTGTTGTATCCTTGTTTCTAGCATGGTGCCCAGCACATAGTAGGAATTAGTAAGAAACTTGCAATGAACACACATATGATACATGTATGTAATTGTCAAGCAATCCATTAGCTTAGGAAATGAGGGGCTCCATCACATGATTGAACGTATTAGTTGGCTGATAATACTGATGCATTAGACAGACATTTATATTACTTCATACCTACATTATATTATAAAGCACAAATATATCAACTTATATGTTTTTATCTACCATTTTAACTTCTGTGAATTCTCTGTTCAAAAAGAGTATCTGCTAAATTTGCTTTAGGAAATCCTGAGTGAAGAGAAATGAAAGACAGCCTCTTACTGGAAACAAAAGAACTCTAAGAAATATATGTTTTCTCGGAATTCACATTTGTCAGAAAAAAATTCTGGAAAACTGCAGGTAACGTATATTCAGATAATTTCATTATGTTAACTTAAAATTAAGAATTTAATGACTTGATGGCAAAAGGAACAAACTACTTTTTAAATGTTCAGTCTCCATATGATTTGCGCTACCCTTACTCTGCCCACTGGAGAAGGGCATGGCAAACCACTTCAGTATTCTTGCCTTGAGAACCCCATGAACAGTATGAAAAGGCAAAAGGATAGGACACTGAAAGATGAACTCCCCAGGTCAGTAGGTGCCCAATATGCTAATGGAGATCAGTGGAGAAATAACTCCAGAAAGAATGATGGGATGGAGCCAAAGCAAAAACGATACCCAACTGTGGATGTGATTGGTGATAGATGCAAAGTCCGATGCTGTAAAGAGCAATATTGTATAGGAACCTGGAATGTTAGGTCCATGAATCAAGGCAAACTGGAAGTGGTCAAACAGGAGATGGCAAGAGTGAACGTTGATATTCTAGGAATCAGCGAACTAAGATGGACTGGAATGGGTGAATTTAACTCAGATGACCATTATATCTACTACTGTGGGCAAGAATCCCTTAGAAGAAATGGAGTAGCCATCATGGTCAACAGAAGAATCCGAAATGCAGTACTTGGATGCAATCTCAAAAACGACAGAATGATCTCTGTTTGCTTCCAAGGCAAACCATTCAATATCAAGGTAATCCAAGTCTATGCACCGACCAGTAACGCTGAAGAAGCTGAAGTTGAACGATTCTATGAAGACCTACAAGACCTTCTAGAACTAACACCCAAAAAAGATGTCCTTTTCATTATAGGGGACTGGAAGGCAAAAGTAGGAAGTCAAGAAACACCTGGCGTAACAGGCAGGTTTGGCCTTGGAGTACAGAATGAAGCAGGGCAAAGGCTAATAGAGTTTTGCCACGAGAACGCACTGGTAATAGCAAACACCCTATTCCAACAACACAAGAGAAGACTCTACACATGGACATCACCAGGTGGTCAACACGAAAATCAGATTGATTATATTCTTTGCAGCCAAAGATGGAGAAGCTCTATACAGTCAGCAAAAACAAGACCGGGAGCAGACTGTGGCTCAGATCATGAACTGCTTATTGCCAAATTCAGACTTAAATTGAAGAAAGTAGGGAAAACCACTAGACCATTCAGGTATGACCTAGATCAAATCCCTTATAGTATACAGTGGAAGTGAAAAATAGATTTAAGGGACTAGACCTGATAGACATAATGCCTGATGAACTATGGACAGAGGTTCGTGACATTGTACAGGAGACAGGGATCAAGAAAATCCCCATGGAAAAGAAATGCAAAAAAGCAAAATGGCTGTCTGAGAAGGCCTTACAGATAGCTGGGAAGAGAAGAGAAGGGAAAAGCAAAGGAGAAAAGGAAAGATATTCTCATTGGAATGCAGAGTTCCAAAGAATAGCAAGGAGAGATAAGAAAGCCTTCCTCAGTGATCAGTGCAAAGAAATAGAGGAAAACAACAGATTGGGAAAGACTAGAGATCTCTTCAAGAAAATTAGAGATACCAAGGGAACATTTCACACAAAGATAAGCTCGATAAAGGACAGAAATGGTATGGACCTAACAGAAGCAGAAGATATTAAGAAGAGGTGGCAAGAATACACAGAAGAACTGTACAAAAAAGATCTTCATGACACAGATAATCACGATGGTGTGATCACTCACCTAGAGCCAGACATCTTGTAATGTGAAGTCAAGTGGGCCTTAGAAAGCATCACTACGAACAAAGCTAGTGGAGGTGATGGAATTCCAGTTGAGCTATTTCAAATCCTCAAAGGTGATGCTGTGAAAGTGCTGCACTCGATATGCCAGCAAATTTGGAAAACTCAGCAGTGGCCACAGGACAGGAAGAGGTCAGTCTTCGTTCCAATCCCAAAGAAAGGCAATGCCAAAGAATGCTCAAACTACCGCACAATTGCACTCATCCCACATGCTAGTAAAGTAATGCTCAAAATTCTCCAAGCCAGGCTTCAGCAATACGTGAACCGTGAACTTCCAGATGTTCAAGCTGGTTTTAGAAAAGGCAGAGGAACCAGAGATCAAATTGCCAATATTCGCTGGATCATTGAAAAAGCAAGAGAGTTCCAGAAAAACATCTATTTCTGCTTTATTGACTATGCCAAAGCCTTTGACTGTGTGGATCACAATAAACTGTGGAAAATTCTGAAACAGATGGGAATACCAGACCATCTGACCTGTCTCTTGAGAAACCTGTATGCAGGTCAGGAAGCAACAGTTAGAACTGGACATGGAACAACAGACTGGTTCCAAATAGGAAAAGGAGTACGTCAAGGCTGTATATTGTCACCCTGCTTATTTAACTTATATGCAGAGTACATCATGAGAAACGCTGGGCTGGAAGAAACACAAGCTGGAATCAAGATTGCTGGGAGAAATACCAATAACCTCAGATATGCGGATGACACCACCCTTATGGCAGAAAGTGAAGAAGAACTAAAGAGCCTCTTGATGAAGGTGAAGGAGGAGAGTGAAAAAGTTGGCTTAAAGCTCAACGTTCAGAAAACTAAGATCATGGCATCTGGTCCCATCACTCCATGGGAAATAGATGGGGAAACAGTGGAAACAGTGTCAGACTTTACTTTTTTGGGCTCCAGAATCACTGCTGATGGTGATTGTAGCCATGAAATTAAAAGACGCTTACTCCTTGGAAGGAAGGTTATGGCCAACCTAGATAGCATGTTTAAAAGCAGAGACATTACTTTGCCAACAAAAGTCCGTCTAGTCAAGACTATGGTTTTTCCAGTGGTCATGTATGGATGTGAGAGTTGGACGGTGAAGAAAGCTGAGCGCCGCAGAATTGATGCTTTTGAACTGTGGTGTTGGAGAAGACTCTTGAGAGTTTCTTGGACTGCAAGGAGATCCAATCAATCCATCCTAAAAGAGATCAATCCTGGGTGTTCATTGGAAGGTCTGATGTTGAAGCTGAAGCTCCAATACTTTGGCCACCTCATGCGAAGTGTTGACTCATTGGAAAAGACCCTAATGCTGGGTAGGATTGGGGGCGGGAGGAGAAGGGGACGACAGAGGATGAGATGGTTGGATGGCATCACCTACTCGATGAACATGGGTTTGGGTGGACTCCGGGAGTTGGTGATGGACAGAGAGGCCTGGCATGCTGCAATTCATGGGGTCGCAGAGAATCGGACACGACTGAGCGACTGAACTGGACTGAACTACTCTCCTATCCCAAATAAACCCAATTAATTTT
Source organism: Giraffa tippelskirchi (assembly GCF_054371585.1). Classification (NCBI taxonomy): domain Eukaryota; kingdom Metazoa; phylum Chordata; class Mammalia; order Artiodactyla; family Giraffidae; genus Giraffa; species Giraffa tippelskirchi. The sequence continues at coordinate 113,140,557 of NC_137277.1, forward strand.
GCAATTTCACTTCCAAATTACTCCCTTGAGTGACTCTGTTTATGATTTGGTCTCTTGATGTGCTAAAGACAAATAACAGACAAGTTATGGGAAAGACGGGAAAAAAATTCCTCAGAGCGTTCTGTAAAAACCAAGGATCCCTTTCTAATACACCTACATATGCATGTGTGCTAAGTCACTTCAGTCATGTCCAACTGTTTGTGACCCTACTGACTGTAGCCCACCAGGTTCCATTGTCCATGGGATTCTCCAGGCAAGAATACTGGAGTGGGTTGTTATGACCTCCTCCAAGGGATCTTCCCGACCCAGGAATTGAACTCGTGTCTCTTCTGTCTCCTGCATTGGCAGGCAGATTCTTTACCTCTAACGCCACATGGGAAGCACACATCTACATCACTTCAGTTCAGTTCAGTTCAGTTGCTCAGTCGTGTCCAACTCATTGCGACGCCATAAACCTCAGCACGCCAGGCCTCCCTGTCCATCACCAACTTCCGGAGTTTAACGAAACTCATGTCCATCGAGTCGGTGATGCCATCCAGCCATCTCATCCTCTGTCATCCCCTTCTCCTCCTGCCCTCAATCCTTCCCAGCGTCAGGGTCTTTTCCAATGAGTCAACTCTTCGCATGAGGTGGCCAAAGTATTGGAGTTTCAGCTTCAACATCAGTCCTTCCAGTGAACACCAGGACTGATCTCCTTTAGGATGGACTGATTGGATCTTCTTGCAGTCCAAGGGACTCTCAAGAATCTTCTCCAACACCACAGTTCAAAAGCATCAATTCTTCGGTGCTCAGCTTTCTTCACCGTCCAACTCTCACATCCATACATGACTACTGGAAAAACCATAGCCTTGACCAGACGGACCTTTGTTACCAAAGTAATGTCTCTGTTTTTTAATATGCTGTCAAGGTTGGTCATAACTTTTCTTCCAAGGAGTAAGCTTCTTTTAATTGCAGGGCTGCAGTCACCATCAGCAGTGATTCTGGAGCCCAAAAAATAAAGTCTGACACTGTTTCCACTGTTTCCCCATCTATTTCCCATGAAGTGAAGGGACCAGATGCCATGATCTTAGTTTTCTGAATGTTGAGCTTTAAGCCAACCTTTTCACTCTCCTCTCTCACTTTCATCAAGAGGCTTTTTAGTTCTTCTTCACTTTCTGCCGTAAGGGTGGTGTCATCCGCATATCTGAGGCTATTGATATTTCTCCCAGCAATCTTGATTCCAGCTTGTGCTTCTTGCAGCCGAGTGTTTCTCATGATGTACTCTGCATATAAGTTAAATAAGCAGGGTGACAGTATACAACCTTGACGTACTCCTTTTCCTATTTGGAACCAGTCTGTTGTTCCATGTCCAGTTCTAACTGTTGCTTCCTGACCTGCATACACGTTTCTCAAGAGGCAGGTCAGGTGGTCTGGTATTCCCATCTCTTTCAGAATTTTCCAGTTTATTGTGATCCATGCAAAGGCTTTGGCATAGTCAATAAAGCAGAAATAGATGTGTTTCTGCAACTCTCTTGCTTTTTCAATGATCTAGCGGATGTTGGCAATTTGATCTCTGCTTCCTTTGCCTTTTCTAAAACCAGCTTGAACATCTGGAAGTTCACGGTTCACGTATTGCTGAAGCCTGGCTTGGAGAATTTTGAGCATTACTTTACTAGCATGTGAGATGAGTGCAATTGTGCAGTAGTTTGAGCACTCTTTGGCATTGCCTTTCTTTGGGATTGGAATGAAAACTAACCTTTTCCAGTCCTGTGGCCATTGCTGAGTTTTCCAAATTTGCTGACATATTGAGTGCAGCACTTTCACAGCATCACCTTTGAGGATTTGAAATAGCTCAGCTGGAATTCCATCACCTCCACTAGCATTGTTCGTAGTGATGCTTTCTAAGGCCCACTTGACTTCACATTCCAGGATGTCTGGCTCTAGGTGAGTGATCACACCATCGTGATTATATGGGTCATGAAGATCTTTTTTGTACAGTTCTTCTGTGTATTCTTGCCACCTCTTCTTAATATCTTGTGCTTCTGTTAGGTCCCTACCATTTCTGTCCTTTATCGAGCCCATCTTTGCATGAAATGTTCCCTTGGTGTCTCTAATTTTCTTGAAGAGATCTCTAGTCTTTCCCATTCTGTTGTTTCCCTCTATTTCTTTGCATTGATCCCTGAGGAAGGCTTTCTTATCTCTCCTTCCTATTCTTTGGAACTCTGCATTCAAATGGGAATACCTTTCCTTTTCTCCTTTGCTTTTCCCTTCTCTTCTTTTCACAGCTATTTGTAAGGCCTCCTCAGACAGCCATTTTGCTTTTTTGCATTTCTTTCCCATGGGGATGGTCTTGATCCCTGTCTCCTGTACAATGTCATGAACCTCCATCCACAGTTCATCAGGCACTCTGTCTGTCAGATCTAGTCCCTTAAATCTATTTCTCACTTCCACTGTATACTCATAAGGGATTTGATCTAGGTCATACCTGAATGGTCTAGTGGTTTTCCCTACTTTCTTCAATTTAAGTCTCAATTTGGCAATAAGCAGTTCATGATCTGAGCCACAGTCAGTTCCCAGTCTTATTTTTGCTGACTGTATAGAGCTTCTCCATCTTTGGCTGCAAAGAATATAATCAATCTGATTTTGGTGTTGACCATCTGGTAATGTCCATGTGTAGAGTCTTCTCTTGTGTTGTTGGAAGAGGGTGTTTGCTATGACCAGTGCATTCTCTTGGCAAAACTCTATTAGCCTTTGCCCTGCTTCATTCTGTACTCCAAGGCCAAATTTGCCTGTTACTCCAGGTGTTTCTTGACTTCCTACTTTTGCATTCCAGTCCCCTTTAATGAAAAGAACATCTTTTTTGGGTGTTAGTTCTAGAAGGTCTTGTAGGTCTTCATAGAACCGTTCAACTTCAGCTTCTTCAGCGTTACTGGTTGGGGTATAGGCTTGGATTACCGTGATATTGAATGATTTGCCTTGGAAATGAGCAGAGATCATTCTGTCATTTTTGAGATTGCATCCAAGTACTGCATTTCGGACTCTTTTGTTGACTCTGATGGCTACTCCATTTCTTCTAAGGGATTCCTGCCCACAGTAGTAGTTATAATGGTCATCTGAGTTAAATTCACCCATTCCAGTCCATCTTAGTTCGCTGATTCCTAGAATGTCGACATTCACTCTTGCCATCTCCTGTTTGACCACTTCCAATTTGTGTTGATTCATGGACCTAACATTCCAGGTTCCTATGCAATATTGCTTTTTACAGCATTGGACCTTGGTTCTATCACCCGTCCCATCCACAACTGGGTATTGTTTTTGCTTCGGCTCCATCCTTTCATTCTTTCTGGAGTTATTTCTCCACTGATCTCCAGCAGCATATTGGGCACCTGCCGACCTGGGGAGTTCATCTTTCAGTGTCCTATCTTTTAGCCTTTTCATACTGTTTGTGGGGTTCTCAAGGCAAGAATACTGTAGTGGTTTGCCATTCCCTTCTCCAGTGGACCACATTCTGTCAGACCTTCCCACCATGACCCATCCGTCTTGGGTGGCCCCACACAGCATGGCTTAGTTTCATTGAGTTAGGCAAGGCTATGGTCCGCGTGATCAGATTGGCTGCTGCTGCTGCTGCTAAGTTGCTTCAGTCGTGTCCAACTCTGTGCAACCCCATAGAGGGCAGCCCACCAGGCTCCCCTGTCCCTGGGATTCTCTAGGTAAGAACACTGGAGTGGGTTGCCGTTTCCTTCTCCAATGCAGGAAAGTGAAAAGTGAGAGTGAAGTCGCTCAGTCCTGTCTGACTCTTCGCGACCCCATGGACTGCAGCCCACCAGGCTCTTCCGTCCACAGGATTCTCCAGGCAAGAGTACTGGAGTAGGTTGCCATTGCCTTCTCCATCAGATTGGCTAGTTTTCTGTGATTATGGTTTCAGTGTGTCTGCCCTCTAATGCCCTCTCGCAACACCTACCGTCTTACTTGGGTTTCTCTTACTTTGGACGAGGAGTATCTCCTCAAGGTCGCCCCTCCTGACCTTGAACGTGGAGTAGCTCCTCTCGGCCCTCCTGCACCAGCGTAGCCACCGCTTCTTGGACGTGGGATTGCTCCTCTCGGCCGCGCTTCCGCCGCGCTTCTGCATATCTACATATATGTATGTAGAAATGTTACTGTTAGTCACTCAGTCGTGTCTGAATCTTTGTGACCCCATGGAGCCAGCCAGGCTCCTCTGTCCATGGAATTTTCCAGGCAAGAATACTGGAGTGGGTAGCCATTCCCTTCTCCAGGGGATCTTCCCCACTCAGGGATCAAACCCTGTTTTCCTGCATTGCAGGCAGATTCTTTGCTGTCTGATATATACATATATGTATTGGGACCAAACGGAGTCAGAGAACACTGAGTTCAATTTCTACTTTGACAGTGGTCCTGTATGACTCCCCTCATATCTCATTTGGTAAAGAATCCACCCGCAACGCAGGAGACTCCAGTTCGATTCCTGGGTCAGGAAGATCCACTGGAGAAGGGATAGGCTACCCACTCCAGTGTCCTTGGGCTTTCCTTGTGGCTCAGCTGGTAAAGAATCTGCCTGCAATGCAGGAAACCTGGGTTTAATCCCTGGGTTGGGAAGATCCCCTGGAGAAGGGAAAGGCTACCCACTCCAGTATTCTGGCCTGGAGAATTTCAGGGACTACACAGTCCATGGGGTCACAAAGAGTTGGACACGACTGAGTGACTTTCACTTTCACTGTGTGACTCTGAGCCAGTCTTTCCAACACCCTATTTCCTCATCTGTCACATAAGAATAACAAGATTTGCCCTTTATCAGTTTCCAAAGATGTTTATATATCTGAAACATACTTAGGACTTCCAAAATAGGTTTGATTATTTTGCCTTACACCATCAAACTCTTGATTTCCTGCTTTTCCAAACTGGGGACATTAAAATATTTGCCCACCTTGAAAGAATCAAATAAAATAATGCATATGTAAAAACTTTGAAATTTGAAACTGTTTACATGGGAAATATCTTGTTATTTTAATATTTTTGCAAATGCATATTTCAACTAAATGCAGGTTATTGGAAAATGCAATGAGTCATTTCCAACTTTTTGGTCTCCTTTAATATGAAGCACAGAAGACCTTCTTGTGGCTAAACATATTATCAGTAGAACATGCATGTGCTTGGAGTTCTTTGCCCAGTAATAAAAATTAGCTTGTACCATGACATTCATATTCAGTTTAAAAAGTATTTCTCAGTGTCCTCTATATGCCAGATAATAACAGCTGGGGATACTTAGCTGAGGCGGTTATAACAAAATGCCCTAGACTGGGTGGCTTGGACAATAGCTTTTATTTTGAAAGCTGGGAAGTCTGAGATCAAGGTGCTAGCAGGTTCAATTCCTGGTGGAAACTGGCTTCCTGGCTTGTGGACAGCCACTTTCTTGCTGTGTGCTCATATAACCTTTCCTTAGTGTACCCAAGGAGAGAGCATGACCTCTGTGTTCCTCTTCTTATAAGAACACTAATCTTATCATGGGTACCCCACCCTCATGACCTCATCTAAACCTAGTTTCCTCCCAAAGGTCCCCCCTCCAATTACCATCACACTTGGGGTTAAGACTTCAACAGATTAATATTGGGGGACACAACATTCAACCCATCACAGAGTATTAAGTAAAAAATGATAGTGTCCCTGACCTAATGGAGGTCTTATTCCAGCTAAAAGAAGACATAAAGGAATGACCTCAGTGCAGAGTATTAAATGCTATGAGGGACACAGAAGGGCTAGCCTCAGACTTCCAGGAGGAAATGACATGTGAGCTGAGTTAAAGGATGAACAAAGAAGTCAGCCAGGTAAAGGGAGCAGGAAGGAGTATTCCTGCTAGAGTAAATAACAGAGACAAAGGCCCTAACTTCGGAAACAGTGTGGTCTGTTTAGGGGGAAATGAAAACAACATTATAAACATGTAATTAGCCATTCAAAGAGTGGTAGGAAAAGAGGATGAAGAAAAGAAAACATTACATATAAAAGGACCACGTGCGCTTTTCTAAAGAACCTGTGGTTTATCACATTGGTACTAAGCTTCAAGAGTTGTACGAAACATGGGTTCAATCCCTGGGTCAGGAAGATCCCCTGGAGGAGAGCACAGCAACCCACACCAGTATTCTTGCCTTGAGAATCCCATGAACAGAGGAGCCTAGTGGGTTACAGTCCATGGGGTTGCACTGAGTCAGACACGACTGAAGTGACTTTGCATGCATGCATGCACTATGCCTCACACACTAGGGTACTCAAACCCTGCGGGCAGGCAGGATTAACATAACCCAGCTTCTTAGATTCTCAATTTTATCCAAAACTATAGGAAAGAAGTGGGGCATTTTGCTTTACTACCTTCACAATTTTCAGTGGCCCTCTCTAGAGTTCACACATGACCTAGTCTCAGCTTCTTCACTGTTTTCTGTGATGCCTCTCAACCCCTATGACTGCCTGGGCATTTTCTTAGGGAAGTATCAACCTACCAGTTCTGTGCAGTTCCCAGTTTTCTGATCTTTTCAGTGGAACAGCATATGTCACTGACATGTTAACTGCTGGTAAAAAAAAAAAAAAAATAGAAGAAAATCAATTATTGTATGACCCACCAATCTCTTAACTCCCAAGTCCCTATTTCTGAACTTCAGTTCACCTCCAACAATGTCTTCATCTTTTCCAATCTAGCCCCTGGCTTCTCAGTTGTAATAAAATAGATACTGATCTCAGGTGGGGAGAATAAGCATCAGAAACAGATGAACTCATAAGACACAAATCTTATGTCACTATCCTCCTGTTTTCATGCAAATGTCCCCAGTAATTAAATCAGGAAAAGAAAATGTAGCAAAAACATAGCCAAATGGTTCAAAATTTCAAAAGAAGCTGTAAATGTGGTCCTTTTTAGAAGATCAGGTTCTCACTAGAGTATGAGAAAGGGTAACAGTTGTTCTGATGAAGCAGTTTTTAAATTCTTGTCAGTGATTTGAAAAGAGATAACTGATGTATGTTGAAGAAGCTGGCAAGATTTTTAAATAGTTCGGACGCTACAGGGAGCATTTTTTTTTAAAGCAATGCACTCAGAAGTGTTGGCAAGATTTTATTTGAACGTAGCAGTGCTTATGTGAGGAAGTTATTTTGAATTACCCTAGTATAAATATGTATGACTTTATTTGTATTGAAAATTTCCTTTGCAAGTGAGTGACTGCGGGACTGTTATATCTCTATTGCCTGGTAAATGATTTAGGTATTTCATTTTGGAAGTAAAATATTACAATCAGAACTCAAAAACAGTATCAAAACCTTGTTTGTTACCACAGTGACTTTTGCACCTACATTAATGCCTTTTAATTCTTATTTGCCACGTAGAACAAATGGCATCTGTTGTTTTAAGTCTGGCTTTTTTATATGGCATTCATGCTTGCATGCATTCATTCATCCAACAGGCATTACTCAGTGCATCTCATGTTTCAGGCTCTATGCTAGCCAATGGGCAGACAGCAATAGTATTGAACTGTCCTTCCTCATAACACATTTCATATAAACATTCTGTTTCCAGCTGGAAATTTTCCGCAGCACAGGGAAATATCAAAACCTAAGGTCATATCTTATTATTTAATACCTGTGCCTGTTGACACTGCAGATGGTGACTGCAGCCATGAAATTAAAAGACACTTGCTCCTTGGAAGAAAAGCTATGACCAACTTAGACAACATATTAAAAAGCAGAGACATTACTTTACCAACAAAAGTCTGTCTAGTCAAAGCTATGGTTTTTCTAGTAGTCATGTATGGATGTGAGAGCTGGACTATAAAGAAAGCTGAGCACCGAAGAATTGATGCTTTTAAACTGTGGTTTTGGAGAAGACTTTTGAGAGTCCCTTGGACTGCAAGGAGATCCGACCAGTCCATCCTACAGGAGATCAGTCCTGAATATTCATTGGAAGGATTGATGCTGAAGCTGCAACTCCAATACTTTGGCCATCTGATGCGAAGAACTGACTCATTGGAAAAGACCCTGATGCTGGGAAAGATTGAAGGAGGGAGGAGAAAGGGATGACAGAGGATGAGATGGTTGGATAACATCACTGACACAATGGACATGAGTTTGAGTAGGCTCCGGGAATTGGTGATGGACAGGGAGTGGGGTTGAAAAGAGTCGGACACGACTGAGTGACTGAACTGATGCCTGTTGAAGGTTGTGAACAAGTCTATCTTTAAAAGATAGGCTTTTTTCTCTGAATAAAAAGCACTGAAAGAAAGATATGAAGCGGTGAGGGCCCCGAGTAAGAAATAGGACTTGAAGCGGAAAAAAGAACAGAGACAGGAAGAGAGAAAGTATTATAAACAGGATTTAATACTTTCCTCAATACCTTTGGGCAACCAGTTACCGGTCTACATGAAAATGAAGCTGCTGGCAGGAAAAAGCTCCTACTGGCTGATGGAGCCTGTCCATTTAAGGAAGAAGAGAGAATTCCCTGGTGGCCCAGTGGTTAGGATTCCACCCTTTCACTGCTGAGGGCCTGACTTCAATTTCTGGTCATGGGAACTAGATCCTACAAGCCTCACCGAATGGAAAAATAAAGGAGAAACAAAACTCCCCATCTTCTCTGTTTTCTCTATTTACTTGTTGTGTGATATTACAGGGTGAGGGGATCATTTGTCTTAAATTACAATTACACACTTACCTTCTGAAGTAAGCCATACTTTTACTAGTCTACTCCATTTTCTCTTTATTATTTCTTTCCCTTTTCTGAGAAAACCTCTTATTAAACTTTAATATATTTAAAAATAAATCATGAATAGATTCATCAGAACCACTTAAAGAGAAAGACAAAGATATACACACAATTATACATTTGTTCCTTCATTTTTTTTTCAGAACGTGTAAACTGATGCACAAGAAAAGGAATAAAACAGTTTGTTTTATATTAATATAATGTAATATGGTACATAATTTGACAAAAGGAGGTTGTGTGTGTCTGAGTGTTCCATGCTAGGCTCATCCATACTCTTTTTTTTTTTTTAAGCCACGCATTTTGACTTACAGGATCTTAGTTCCCTAACGAGGGACAGAACCCTTGCCCTCAGCAGTGAAAGCTCAGAGTACTAACTACTGGACTGTCAGGGAATTTCCACAATCCTCATTCTTATCTCATTTCTTTACAAGTGTAAAATAGATCAGCTTGTGCCTGCTTGCTCAGTCATGTCGACTCTTTGTAACCCTACGGACTATAACCCTCAGGCTTCTCTGTCCATGGGATTCTCCAGACAAGAATACTGGAGTGGGTTGCCATGCCCTGCTCCAGGGGATCTTCCCAACCCAGGTATTGATCTTGAGTATCGCGCATCTCCTGTATTGCAGTCAGATTCTTTACTGCTGAGCCACCAGGGAGATCAGTTTACATCCCTTTTAAGCTTCTTAATGAATGGCACAAGCAGAAACAAATATTTCTTATATAATAGGCACTATTCCAGGGGATTGGGAAAGATACATTGGTGAGAGATCACCTTACTTTGTCAAATAAATTACTCTTTAGAGATCCCAAATGAAGCAATGGTTTAAAATTTTCCAAATGACGGTACTTTGCTTTAATATTGTAAAAAAAAAAAAAAAAAGCATTACTTTGCCTCCAAACTCAAAGTCCATGTGATTTCAAATGACATTTGCAAGCATATTTCACCTAGCTTTGAACTAGACAACTACACAAGAATCCTTACCAACAGAAGCAAAACTTCAGTAGATATCATCTCTACAGAATGAACTGTAGCAAATTACTGTAAATAATTTTTCAATATCTCATATACAGGCTAAATGATGGTAGGTAATAATATAACTCAGGATCATGCAGATTTTTTTTAAGTGAAATTTCAAATGCACAGCAGATACATCAACTAAACTTTAGAAGAACAAGGTTTTAACTTTTTGTCCTTGTTTTAAAAGGCCTAGTCTTTTCTGTGAACTTTCAGCTTTGTTCTGTCCCTCTTGTCTAGAAGGGTGCTAGCCATATGCCAAGAACAATAGGTAAGCCAGCTTCCCTCAGTCCAGAAAAATTATCCCCTTGCCACAGGAGCCATACTTATGGTTCCACAATGGCCAAGGAAAAACCTAATAGGAATAGATGTTTTTTGCCTGTATAGCAAAGTTAGTTCCAAAGAGGGAAAAAAAGAAGCCTGCTTTGCACTGTAGCAGAACCATTGGAACAATATGCTCCCTGTGTCCACAGCCCAGTCCTCCCCTGACACCCTCCTTTCTAGGGCATAGGGTAGAAAAGTCACATACACAATAGATCCTGCCAGGGCCTGCTGACACAACCCTACTCCTGAATTTGCAGGCAGCAGAGTGAAGCAGTGTCTTTAGATATATATACATATACATATATATATATATGTATTCTTCTTTTTTTTCCTTTTTTAAGCAGATGTTTCAGCACTCAGCTAGGGGGTGGGAAGAAGATACTGGAGGCAAACTTTCTCAGTACTATTCCTTTCCTTCTACTCCCTTCCTAGTTCCTTCAAACTTGAGAAGTCTGCATTAAGAGTGAGTACAGAGCTTTGAACAGTGCTAAGAGCTTCTTTTTACCTTGAATGAGTGATCTTTGACATTTCTTGGCCACATGAAGCTGCAAGAGGGCTTCCTCTCATGTCAGGTCATATAGGGAGAATTACATGGAAAAAATATTTGTTCTTACAATTGTAAACAGAAGTGTGAAATGCATAATCAAATGGTAAAGGACATTTATTCATCTCAGAGGTTAGAACTGTGATGCTTAGAATCATGAGCACTCCACCTTTTCCACTAGAAGTTGAGAAATCCCACATTACTTTTCCAATTGCTCTCAGTAAGCACTGATTTCTGTAAAATGCAGGAACCAGTTAAACAATTCCTAATAAAAATCATAAAGTAATTAAATAATTAAATAAATGGCAATAAAATCATTTAAAATTATGAAATAAGTATCACCTAAAATATATGCTACATTCACTCTGGTTTTTCTATAGTTTAACTTCATATATTTTTCAGATAATTCATGAGAGGGAATTTCTATTTATTGATATGCCTACCCTGTATCATACACTGTACATTTATTGTCATATTTTTTCACCACAGCCAGCTTAAATTTAAGTCCTCTTCTGCTCATTTTAAAAATGAGGTTCACAGGGGCTTAATATCTCATCCTCAATACACAATTAGTACTCACAAAGCAGAGAGTCAAATCCAGTTGATCTAATTTCAAAGCTTATATCTTTGCCACTACAATATGCTGTAATTGAGGAGAATACAAGGAATCTTTGAGATTCAGTTCTCAGTCAACAAGCAATTTAAAAATTACATAAGAAATAAAAACAATTCCCAGATGTGCTTGTATCATGATCTCTCCTTCATCACTAACTTTTCCTGTGCTTGGGCCAGGCCTGGGACCAGTGTGAACTAGCAGGAAATTGTTCACAGGAGCATCCCTAACTCAAGGACCCTGGTGAGAAGACAAAAATAGGAAAGATACTTTGTCTGGGAAACCAGAGACAACAAAGCCAGAGAAACCATTCTACCTGTACCAATCCTGCAACTGAAAAAATGAGCCTAGGTGTTAGATCCAAATGGCAAAATAAGCCACACATGGAAAAACAAGCACTAAACAAGTCATTAGGAGGTCTGGAAGAGGTCACAATGCAATATGCAGAGCGGGTGGGCACAAGAGGTTCAGAAGGACATCTGCTAAAGGTGAGAAGACATTGGATATCACCTGTCTGTGGTGTCTGCCAGAAGGATGAGTCTGGCAGGTTTAAAGGCCCGTGAAGAATCAGACACTTGAATTCTAGAGAAAGTCACTGATTTCCCCTAGGTCACATCTACAACTAGAAAAGGGTAGGCTAGAAAAGCAGGTTCCTCTCTTGGCTGTTATTATTTCATAGTTGTGATTATCATGTAGAGAATAATTTTTCAGAGTAAGGTTGTTGTATTTAAGTACCTGAAACATGACTGCAAAAAAAAAAAAATCACTTTTAGAACAATGCAAAATCAGAACTAACAAACAAGACTTATAATTTGATCTTTTAATAGAACAAGGACTATTAAAGAAGATCACAAAGCATCATGAAGTTATTTCCAGGTCACTAAACAATCTGTAGGTGCAAATAGTTTCTGGTCCCATTTTCCTTTCCAAAGGAAAAAAAGAAAAAGGTACTGGTCACTCTAAGTCCCTAGGCTGATGTCCAAATGGCCCTTTTGGTAGTTTTGATGTGAAAGAAGCATGGAATGGATCCTTTGAGAAAGGAAACAATTAAGGGACCCTTTAAGTGTTTTGGGGAATCTTAAGGAAAACAAGAAGTCAGTATTAGGATTAACTATCGCAGTAGTTTTTTTCCCTTTAGCATTTACATTGATTTTTCAGCTTATGCGTCAAAAAGAAAATCTGGTCTATTCTTTGTTTAAGAGACTAAGGAATTTCATTTTCCATTAGTAAACTGATTTTGTCCCCCACTATAGGTATTTAGAATTAGCACAAACCTCAGGATAACTACAATTCCAAAAGGAAATGCTCAGTTCATTATGAATGATCTTACAACAAACAGTGCTCTGACAGCCAAATTCCTGGTCTCCGAATTTGTAAGTTTGCCCTTTCTTCTCAGAAGTCTCACTCAAGACTGCTTCTGAGCTTCTGCATATTTAACCCTTACAGTCAAAGACAATACGTTACTAAAGAACATGAGAAACTTCAAGTTCATACATTTGGACTAAAAGAAATCTGATATTTATAAACAAACTATGATCATATTGAACACAATAAATTAACTCCTTAAGTAACAGAATAAAATATACTATCTTCATGTCTGTGGCTTCACATTCTTTGAAGAGGTCTAAAGAACTGTAAACCACCCAAAAATCTGATGATGCTTTTCATCTTATTTCTTCACTTTAATAACACAGCACTCATTTCTCAACAGAAAAATGATGAATGATGCTAAAAGGGAAATAGTTGTTTTTACCAGTCAAAATTAATTGTTTTCAATTGATCTATATGTTCCATGTTATTTTTTCAATCTTTTCATTATAATAATAAAGTTACACTATGGTGATGTTTCAGACAATACTTTAATTCTTAATAAAACTCAGAAGAACAGATATTATTAGTGTACCCACAAGAATATACATTTCTAGTAGCTTGCCAGAAATCACGCAGGTTAACCTGCAGGGTTAGTACTCAAAATAGCCTTTGAACTTCAACTGACACAGGGTATAAAAATATCAGGGATAGGCTTGCTTGATCATTTTAAAATAATTTCAAATCAACCCGTATGTTACTAAGTAAAAATAAAAAATTATCTTAAATTCATGTATGAATTATTTATCAATTACCTCAATTTCCACTTTTTGACTTGTGTAAATAGACACAACCAAAAAGTTCAATAACCAAATTCCAGTAAGAAAAAATGGTGCATAATTAGTGCACATCTCTTCCTTTGGGGAGGAGAGTGACTTGATTTTACATAGGGTTACATAGAGTATTGTTTTTCCTAATTAATTGCAGTCTGTTACATGTTTGTATATGACTGCTACACAAATGATTTACAAAGTGTTAAGAAGTTTTATGGATATCTAGAAAGAATAGTACAACTCAATAAGTAAACTTTTACAAGTGTTGAAGAGAAATTTTACATTAAAATGTTATTTTGTTTCTTCATCCTAAGAGAATGAATTTTTTTAAAAACACACAGTTAAAATTAAGCATTAGATATGCAAATATGTGTTCAGATCAGAGATACCAAAATTATTCCAATGATTAATTATTCATCATAAAATGTCAATTAATAATTATGAAGCATAAAAGGCATCTTTCTAATGCATCTTTATTTTTCTTGGCCTAAAAAGGGTTTAATATACATGTTCAATTGACTACTAACAAGTTTTAAAAATCCAACAAAGTAAACAAATTGCAAACAAGTGCAAACTGAATTTTAATAGGAGAACAACATACTCAAAATGAATGAAAGACAGAAAAAAAATAAGTAAAACTAAAACCAGAGCCACATTCATGACATACACAGCTCCATGTTCACTCACTTGCTAGGCAATAGGGCAACTGGCCAAGAAAACAACCCAGCAACTGAAGTTGTGAATTTGCTTAGCCTGTACAAAATACAGGACATGATGTTTTTCTCTGAACTGATCAATATTCCTGAAAGGCAGGGGTGCTTTAGAAATTTTTTACACTTTCCAAACAGTCATTAAAAGAAAAAGCACAGCTTAAGTTTCTTTAAATTACCTATTGTAATTTCTAAAGTCTGTTAAGCACTGCTAAAATATCACCATAAATGAGAAATTTTTTCACATTGCTTTAAAGCTAAAGAATTTCCCTATATCAAGTATTATTCATTTTTCTTCCAGGAAGATCCTATCTTTTAAGAAAAAAAAGAAGTCAATTTGAGCTGATATGGTAATTCAGGATAAGGAGCCATTATGATTACAGAGATATAGATTTATATTTATTTTATTACTATCACTATTATTCTTTTACTTTTCACTGACACCTGGGGAACTTGTCCTGTGATGACCCAGGGAGTTATTTTAGTCAGGGTGTCCCTGACCTCCTGCTGGTAGATTAATTACATACGAAACACTGTTTTCAAAACGAAATGATAAATCTGGACACATAAAGGAGGCAGAAAAGAATCAGAGCGAGAAAGGAGATCTTAAGAAACAAAACAAGGGATTGCAAAAGGGAGATAGATAGAAAGGATAACGTAGGAAATGCAATTGGGAAAGAATTTCAAGAAGACAAGGATAAAGGGCAGGGAGGGCTGAAAGGATGGCAAGAGGGAGCAAAGAAGGGAAGAAAGGATTCGGGGTTTTTCAATTCCCAGGCGAGGCTGCTGGCGTCCGCGCCCTTAACGCCACAGCCTTCCAAGTTGAGGCGAAAGCCACCTCCTCGGGCCTGCGTCGCATCCAACTTACTCCAAGTTTTCTGGTGACTCCTACAGGGCCCTTTCCGTCCCCCCTCCCACCCCTTAGTGAGATTGACAGTCGCGTGGAGGAGGCTTTTCCAGGCACAGCCTTTCTCATGGTAATCAGCCCCCAGCATCACCTCCCGGCCGCGGCCGCTCCCGCTCCGCGCGCAGCTAGCGGACCCCGGGGACCGGAAACAAGGCGGCGGGCGGGGAGCCGGCCAGCGAGCCAGGTCAGCTGACCCGGCCGCGGGGCGGGGGTCGCGGGGTTCCTGGGCGGGCGGGGGCAGAACCCCCCTCCCACGTGCTCCTCCGCCTGTACTGCGGGGGCCTTACCCTGGGATCAAATGAAGGGACCGAAGCTGGGGGCGTGGGGGACAGAGATCGCGGAGAACTGGGGGGCGACCAGCAGACCTGTTTTGCATCAATAAATTAAGACGCTTATTTGAGTCCTGAAGTTTGCTGGTTCCTGTCAGTGGAGACGCCGGCAAAAAAAAGCACTGAAGCCGAGATTCAGCCTTAACTTCAAAAAATAAAAAAATAAAATGAACCGCTCAGCTGGCCGCCCTGCTGGGGCCAGGTGACGTGCGAGATTCCAGAGCCCGCGGGCCTCGCAGCAGGGATGTTAGAGACGGTCTGAGATTCTCTGGTCCTGTTTTGATTTTGTTTGAAAGGGCTTCTCAGAGAGATGCTCCTGACTTTTTTTTTTTTTTAATAGACTTTCCCCTCCTATCCTAGGCTCAACTCCGAATGGATTGGACTGCGAGTTCGCACGTGAGAAAACCGTTTGACTTGGCTTGGACCCCTGCCGCCCCCCCTCAACACACCCCCATTGCAGGGGTCCCCCTTATCACCCTTTCCTTGGAACTCTAGAAGAAGTTGCCCACCTCCTGTGTAACACCACAGTCGAAATAATTCCTCTGGATGAAAGATCAATTCCGTTTGAAAAAGAGAATAGGTTCCTTTTTTTTTTCTCCACATGGTACAAAATAAACAGAATTTGCTTTAAAAAAAAAAAATCATTAGCTATGGCCAAATTCGAATTTCTGCTACAGCCTGTGTGTTCAGGGGCAGAAACACTGTATCTCTTCGGGCATCTGGGCCGGCGAGGGGAGCTGGGGGCAGGGGAGAAAAGGGGAGCGGCTGTGAGAGTTAAGGAAATTGACAGACTGAGAGGTGAATAGGGGGACAGGCACCAGGTCCTGGCTGGAGGGAATTGGAAAACAAAAGTGCATCTTCACATGCTGCCTGGGTGGAGGGAATTCTGAGGGAGGCAGTTTGTTTTACTCAAAGAAACCCTAAAGAATTATTTTTCTCTCGTCCACGTCCATTGCAATATTATTTCACATTTACGTGTATCTGTTGTTTTAATCCCCTTGGTCTGCGCTAATCTCGAAATAGATTATTAATGGGGAAGAAAGCCCAGGAAGGAGCGATTCATCTGCAGGACTTGCTTTGCTGTGTGAGGAGCCGAAAGCTAGCAGTTCCTAGTCCTCTCTCGACTTTTCCCTGCGTCCTGCGCTCCAGCATCCTGCTGATCCCACGATCCCCATTGTCCCCGACCTGGCCTTCGGACTAAGGGAGTGTTCGGAACAAATTTATATCCCGGCTTCCTCCGATCCCACCGCCTCTGCTCTTGTGGGAACTCTCTTGGTCAAATGGGGAGGGGAGTGTCGGGGGCGTGCCAGGCAGGGGAGGAGGGCAACCCACCGGCGCGCTCACCCCTCGTGGGGACGCTTCGCGTGCCACCGTCCAAATATCCACCTTGATGGGAACCTGAAAGATTGCTTTTTTTTACCCCAATTCAAATACTTGCACGTCGGAACTACCAGTGCTAAGTGTTGGGGCTGTCTCCTGCCACTTGAACAATTACTGAATCCAGAGTAATCAGATGATTAGCTGTTTTTAATGGAAATACTTGTCTTTTTTTTTTTAAGTCAGATCTTAAGTAACCTGACATTAATATACATAATAAAAACAAGTGATTTGTTAGCCGTTTGATTGGATACTTTGACCTGAGGTTTACCACTGAGTGTATGTCTGGGCTGTAAGCTCCAATGGCAACCTGGAGTCCTCAGGTGGAGTCTTACCTGGAATTATTCCATGCTAGGAACACCTTTGTTCTGGAAATGGGAGAGAAAACGCTGAAAAGCAAACTTCTAGAGAAAGCTAGACTCGATTTTTTTTTTAAATTAAAAGGTAGGGGAAAGTGGGAATTTTAAACAAGGATATTAATAATAGAAGTAAATCTCAGAGGAGAAACCTGATAAGTCATATATTTATAGAGATAGGAATATTAAAGAAATGTAAAGCATAAAACTGAGAATGTGCCTGACCCATGGTGAAAATCTTTAATTTTCTTTTTTTATTATTAAATTTTAGGCTGGTGATCTCAAATGCTCCTCTACAAATAAACTATCTGAGTGGGGTGGGGGAGATGATTCGCATTGTAATAAATGCTTAAGGTAGCAAAGAGGTGAGTCTGTAATCAACTGTGAAAATTTACTTCCTCACATCCTAAAGTAAGTATTGGTTGTGGTCGTGCTGGGTGGCTATTGCCCCCTCCCCAATTAACATACAAAATACAAGGCTGTGCACCTCTGGGAGTGTGGATGTGGCAAACCAAGTGGTGGCTTTCCCCCCCCCTTGAGTGCCATTGCCAGTGACTCTTGCATTCAAAGTCTTGCTTTAGGCACACATTCAAAGTACAGTTCAAAGCAGTTTATCTTAATGTGAGTAAAAGTCTAGTGTTGGATCAGGGTATTATTTGTTTCAGATTTCATCAGACTGAAAACAGGGGGCTGTAACATATTAACAATATTAAAGCAGAAAAAAATGGCATGAGGCTGTCCTTCAGTCCTCTTGACACCTCCACCTTTACCTTTGCAAAGAAGTCCAAAGACTGTGGGACTGAAAGTTTATTTGTGCTCTGAGGTTCTCAAGCACTTTCACTCTTTAAAAAAAAAAAAAAAAAAAAAGCTTCACAGTTCTTTAAGAAATTGAGCCTGAACCACTGGAGGCTAAGAGATTTCTTCCTTTTCGATAAATGCCTGTGCTCAGCATCCTCAAATTTGGCTGTCTTTATTTACTTCTATATTAGTTCCAATTATGTGCAGTGTAAACCAGCTTTTTGATTAACAAAACAGCAGAGCATTGGTTAAGAACACTTAAACTTCAAAAAAAATTCCCCTGGGAAGTAGGCTCTGAATTGGTTAATAATGTGCAGTACTTGCTAAATTGCTGACTTCCAGATGTGGAAAATATCTTTCTTGTTTAGGACCTATGTAACCTGATTGGATTACGACAGAAGCGTCACGTTGGAAGCTTTTGAGTGATTATTTAATTAACCATACAGTAGAAAGCTGTATTCTCCAGGAAATCCCTTCCATATTTACATAACCAATCCCTTCAGAGCAAAGGTGGAGTCTTTTCTTTTTAATTTTACTTTAATTGCAATATCAAAAACTATGTACTCCAAAACTTAGACCTCATGCCGTTTAATATCGTGCTCTTCCTTCCCTGCTAAATTCCTCTATGGCCTTTCTCCTTTTCCTCCTGCCTCCCTCCACACACTCCCTCACTTTGTAGTGAGGTCTCCTTGAGATGTAGACAGATTCAGAGATCGGTCAACTCAGCGCTCTATGTTAATTTACTTAGAGACCCTTTTTAAAAATGCCAAACCACTTTTTAGTATTGGGATCCAATCCAGAAATTCATCATACACACACACCCCAACACACATGCCCTAAAATGCAGCTCACATACAGCAATTTTTCCCCCTCTGGCTGTGGCATCTTGAAAGAAAATAATAATAATAATAATATGAGAAAGGGCAAAAAATTTAGTTCCAGAAACCGTGCTGAGAAATCCACACAACTTAATGTGCATCTCAAATCTGGTTATTAGAGATATCTGTATAAGAAGAGGCGATGTGGATTGAGGAACCGGGATCTTTCCCTTTAACTTTCGCCCCTTAGAGTTCTCCAGTTCTGTGAATGGTGTGCACCGTTTTCCGCCCTGTACTCTGTAGGATTTAGTGATGAGGATAATGATGCCAAAGGCTTGACGGGGGGGGGGGGGGGGGGCGTGGAGAAGAGAGGGAGGGAGGGAGGGAGGCGAGAGGGAGGGAGAGAGGAAGGGAGGGAGGTGGAATTTCATTTCTTCCACTAAAGCGTTTGCGGAGACTTCAAGGTATAATCTATCCCAGATCCTTTCCCAGAGAGAAACTTGGCGATCACGTTTTCACATGATGCTCACGCTCAGGGCGCTTCAATTATCCCTCCCCACAAAGATAGGTGGCGCGTGTTTCAGGGTCTCTCTCTCTCCTACAGAAAAGAAAAAGAAAAAAATGTCATTAGAAGAGGCGTAACACGTCAGTCCGTCCCCAGGTTTGTGTTTCCTGGAGTGGCCGAAAGAGATCAGTTCTAACCTGCTCCGCAGGAATAACGGTCCTGCCTCCAGACACTCTTGGCGAGGTTTTGTACAGTTTGCTCCGGGAGCTGTTTCTTCGCTTCCACCTTTTTCTCCCCCACACTTCGCGGCTTCTTCATGCTTTTTCTTCTCACCATTTCTGGCCAAAACTACAAACAAGACTTCGCAGGTAGGTTTTTTTTCCCCCCTTTTCTCTCTTTTTATTCCTTTTTGGCATGGTCACCCCCCCACCTTCCTTTTATGATTTTCTCCTTTTAAGTGGGGATGTGAGTCTAAAGTGAGAAGGAGTGTCTGTGGGTAGGAATTTCAGGTGGGTTTAGCTCCTTTATGGCAAGCTTTTCCCAAGAGTGACTTCGATTTTTCTCGCACTCCCTCTGTCTCTCTCCTTCTTTTTCTCCCCCTTTTTTCCTCCCCCAAATAATTTGCCCTGTACCTGTCCATTCAGGTAACCAAAGGTGCCTTTTACTACCCAGCCTTGGAAAAGTTTTATTGAGAACTGTATGGTTGGAATAAAAACTCTTCGAGGGGAGAAATTTTGCTCTATTTTCACGTCTAGTTCCAATTCATTGTATTCAGCAATTAAAACTTGGGAAATACCTGTTAATAATTACAAAACTTGATGGATACAAACCTACCAAATTCGGGAGCAAGTCTTTCTCTTAGATATGGCAGTCCAACCTTTCCCACCCAAGAAGGCTGTTTTCTAAGTAGAAAGTTGCCTGTTTTTGTCTGCTTAGCGAGTTTCATTTCTTTATTTCATTCTTTGTGTGTGTATGTATGTGAAGTAACACCTCACTTCTGTGATGATAAATAAAGAAGTGAAAGTCCTCATGGAACTTGAGTCGTTTACCAAAGGGGGGGGGCTCACTACAGCTGGGAAGAAAACTGCCGTCAAGATGTTAGGGTTTTAAATTAAGGATAACTTTTGAAATTGTATTTCCAATGGCAAAGTCATATAGAGACAGAAGATACATGCACTCAAATATCCCATTCCATACTTTGGCACTGAAAAGTCGAGATAGCAGGAGTTCCCAGGAACAGGGCTGATCCCGGTTAACATGAATGTGTGTGTCTCCCACCTACTTACATATTTTACATGCTCCCCCTATAATGATGAAGGTAAGATTACTAACTCCAGAGTTAGAAATAACAGGCAAAGATAAAGTTTACAGCACAAATGCCCTGTCTGTCCCTCACACACACATGCTCATAAAACTAGCAGCTTACTTTATTAAACATGTATTTATATGCAATTGTGTGTAAGTCTCAGCAGGAATACAGACAGGCCAGCTGTTTCATCCCAGACACTTGTGTGTCCATTTCTGTATTTCAGGATTTTCCCCAACAATTTCAAATCTACAGGAGAGCCAAGACATGACAAAATGTGTCAAACTTAAAAGGCTGCCACTATGCCTAGGTTAAATTCAAGGTGCTTTCTAAATCATCTACTTCCCCTTCTCTCTACGCCCCCCCCACCCCTCTCAGCAAATGTGTGGAAACTGATACTCACTTTCCAGGTTTTCCGCAAAGCTTCTAGCACAGGAGACAATAGGTGCGGGGCGTGGGGACCGAGTGTACTCCGCAGAGAAAGGGTTAATGGCCCTTGTGTTACAGTTTGCATCTGTTACATCTTTTATAGCCCCCTGTTTAAACTAATCCTCGAGGCACAGCATCTTCCCAACCTCCATCGAGTTTCGGGATTCTCCTCCTCTCCTGCCTGCCTCCGAGGTTCCCCTTCTCCAAGTTTTGACAGTTTCAGCTGAAAAAATGCAGCGCCTCTCTCGATTTTTAGGTACAAAAGTTTCGAAGCCAGAAAGGATACGATCATTCAGTAGGGCTGAAAAGTATTGTCGTAGCGGTTGGACTTTCTCTTTCCTTTCTTGAGGGGAAAAAACAATTTTCTACTGGAACTATTTAAGGGAACCAGTGTGGGGGAGCATGTGTGTGAGTGAGGTGGGGGGAAATACTTAAGTAAATATTGTCAAAGTGGAGAAGGTGGCGGCGGGGGGGGGGAGGGACAGTGTCCAAAGAGGCTTATAATTATATTTCTTATTGCGGCGTGAAACGGGAAATCCTAATTTGGGGGCGGGGGTGTGGGGGGGAGGAAGAGACAGTGTCTCGATAAACTCCGAAAGGGGAGGGGATGGGACGCGGGGCGAGTGGGTTTCCTGTAATTACTATTATCAATTTGCCCGAGTGTGCTTCATCGGGGGTTGTTTCGCGTTGTTTGTTTGTTTGTTTGCTTGCTTCCTCTGGGGAATGGGGTGGGGGGTGGTGAGACAAGATGAGAGCTAAAGGAAGCTTCGTCTCACCCCAAGTTGCCGAGCCGGGCTGAGGACTTTTCGGAGGAAAGGGTCCGCCTAGCCCTGAGTCAAGCAGCCTTACTGTACCGCCGTGTGCATTCCCTCATACGGTCAGGAGTTATGACTCATTTTGAAGATGTAATTCTTGTCTCTCTGATCCCCTCGCGGGTGCAACACACCAAACAGTAACAAACACAAAGCGCCTCGGGGCCAAGGCTGGGGGCGGGGGGCGGGGAGGGGGCCGCCGAAGTTTCGCTTTGGCGTTGGGGGGCGCGGATGGGTGCTCGCCCGGGCCCTGGCCCGGCTCCCCTGGGCGGCCCGCGCGCGTTTCAATGGGCGCGGGCGATGCCCACATTGTCGCTGTGTTTGGTTGCTAGATCGAGCCTGCGTGCTGCCGAAGCAGGGCGCCGAGTCCATGCGAACTGCCATCTGATCCGCTCTTATCAATGAAGCAGCCGATCATGGCGGATGGCCCCCGGTGCAAGAGACGCAAACAAGCCAATCCCAGGAGGAAAAACGGTAAGAAGCGGCCCGAACCAAACTTTTCCGGGCCACTCTGCGGCTCCAGACCCGGGGAGAAGGAGGGGGAGAGGGAAAAGGAACCGAGGCGGCGGCGGCGGCGGCGCCCAGGGCTCGCGGGCGAGCCTCCCTCCGCGGCCGGCGCCGGAGCCCGGCGCGCGCGGCGGCTGGACAGTGGGGAGTTGGGGAAGTGCCGGGCAAAGTGAGCGTCGGGCGCCGAGGGGCTCCGAGCGCTGGGGTCCGGCCGGGGCCCAGCGCCCCCACCTCCGCCGCCCCCTGCGCCCCCGCCTCCGCCCTCCCTCCGCCTCCGCCTCCCGCTCCGTGACTGCCCGGCCCGCCGGCTCCCCGGCCGAGCTGCGGGAGCGTCCGGCGAGGGCAGGGCGGGGGGCCTGGGCACCGGGTCGCGCAGGATCCCGGGGTGGGGGCGGGGGTGGCGGAGGGACTGCGAGGGCGGGAGAGGGGCCCCGGGGCTGTGCCTCCGCCAGGCTGAAAGTTTCTTGCCGGAGTCGCCGGGCCGCCTCTCCGCACGCCAAGTAACGGTTCGCGGGCAGCGGGGCCCGGCGGGCCAAGCGCGCCGGGACCCCGGGGTGGGAGGGTCTCGGCCGGCCCCGCGCGGGGTCCGTGCGGGCGCGGGGGCGGGTGGTTCCTCTCCAGCGAGCTCTGGCCCCACGCGGGGGGCTGGCGGAGTCCCGGAGCGCGGGGAGACTTTTCTGGGCAGTTTCGACATGGTCAGGAGGAGTCCGTTATCCAGGCTGAGTCGAGAAGGAGGAAGGAGATGGGGGTGCAAGGGGGACACGCAGAGCAGAGGTGGGGGATCAAAGGTGTGACAGCTCCGTAGGTCCATCTTAGAAAGAGTCAGGGAAGGCGCAGAGTGAGAGCGGGACAGAGAGGAAGAGAGAGCGCGCGCGAGAGACAGACCCCCTAGGTATTACCCCCAAACAAAATCGTGGGAATAAAAGAGAAAAGTGATTGGCAAGAGCGCAGAAGGCGCCTGGGGGAGGGGAGAGAACTGGGGACCGGAGAGGGTGCCGGGCGGTAGCTGACGGAGGATACTGAGTTGAAAAAGAAAAACCAACCCCCCAAAACCAACAAGCGAACTAGCGCCAGCTCAGACTGGGAGAGGAAACTTCTCGCTCCCCTCGGTCTCAGCCCGATCACCCGGCGCGGGGCCGCGTCGACGCTCCCGAGCTGGACGCGGGGACGCGGCGCCGGCCCCGGCCTCAGGTCTTCCGCGAACCCAGCCCGCGCCTCGCGGGGACCGCCGGGGCCCACTTGGAACAACTTTCCTCCAGAGAAGACAATTGTGCGCCCCCGGCCTGCCCCCGAGCTGCGCGGCGCGGGAGGGGGCGGCTGGGGGCGCGGTGAGGGGCGCTGGAAGGAGAAAACACAAAGACGAGGGAATTTTGATTAGAGACAAATGATGCTTCTCTGTGTCTCTGTCTCTCTAGGTTTCATGTGTGCGCGCGTGTGTGCGTGTGTGTGTGTGTGTGTCTTTTGCTTGTTGTGGTGGAGGTGTCGAGCCATATGGGGGAGTGATAGAGGAATTTTAGTCAGAAACTGTTCGTTATGTTATCCTGCCTTCTCCCTTTGTGCTGCCTTTGATCTATTTGCTTGGCTTAGTATTACAAAAAAACAAGTACAATAATATATACCAAGCTGCTTCCCCAATACCCAGTTCAGGCTGCCTCTTTTTAAGTCTCTTTCTTCCTGTCTCTTCCTCTCTCTTAATTTAATTTTTTCTTCACTCTAGTGTCTGGCATTATTTAAGGTGGTCCTTACACTGGAGACCTCCCCTTCCCCATCTCTGGGTAATCTAGTAGGCACTAAAATTACACCTCATGTCCCCCTCTCCTCTCTTGTGTTTCCTCTGTTCTTTTTATTAAATGTTGGTTATTGATTTTCTAAAATCAATGTCTGTTGTGGGGCTCTTTCCCCCCCTTACAAGTATCTAAAGCACATTGCTTGCTGATCAACTGGATAACAAAAGCTTTGTGTCAAGGAGGCCTTATTTTTTTTCTTATGTTAAACAGTCATTTTTTTGAGAGAGAGAAAGGAGAATAAGATTTAAAACAAGGTTCCCAGAAGTGTTCTTTTGCAGGAGAGACTATTTAGCATGTTTGTTTCTTCTTGTCTGCCTCCCCCAACCCCCTTCGGGATTTGGATTTTGCCACCGTTGACCAGCCTGGTCCAGGCTGTGAGGTCAGACCAGAGCCCAGCTCTGGGAAAACAGAATGCTCCAAGCTTCCTAAGAGCCCTGGGGCGGGGATTGGCAATGGGGAAGGTCTGCTGGGGACTTCACAGGTGGAACAGAGTACCAGGGAGGTGCTCAGCTATGGACATTGCTTGGTGTTCAGTAACGGACCCCATTTCCCTCTGCCCAGCCACAAACTTGGGAGAAGCCCTAACACTCTGAAGTGGAAAGTTGAATTGCACATTTTAAAGGCATTTAGCCCAGACCCTGCACACTTAACAGCAATAATTATTTCCCAATAATCTGTGGGAAAACATGCTGTAAATTCGTTACTTGTCAGTGTTTTGCTTTGGGTTTAATGTGAGCAATGTCCTGGTTTTGAGAAGCAGGTAGAAGAGTTTTTCCCCCTCTTTTTTCATTTTCTTTCTCATCAAGTACGTATCCAGTGCCTTTCCCTTTGGGAATTGCTAGGATTTATCTGAACTGAGTGGATTTTTCTTCTTTCCTGGTTTCATGGAAAAGATGTCACTTTTGAGCTTGTGTCTTTGCTGATAACACTAAATATGATGATGCTTATCAAAATCATATAGAAATTCCTGGAAAGGAATAATGGCAATACTAATCATAGAAGTAAAAACTGCATGAGGAAAAAGAGAGAGAGAGATGATCATCCAGGAAACTAGAATGGCACTTTATATAATTTTAATGAAGTCAACAGTGTGTATATAGACTAAGGCGACAAAGAGATAAAACGTGTAAAGCAGTATGTGTGTGTTTGAAAAGCTGGTCAAGAACGTGGGTTAAAAGACGGTGCTGTATGCAATTATTAAAAAGCAAAGGAGAAGGAGGCAGTTCAAGGGAAGCAAATGTACAAAGAGAGAAACAAGAGTCTAAAATCCAGCCTTCAAGATTCTCAAGCTAGCAAGATGCCTGGCAAAGACAGTGCCAGCGCCAAGTTAATCCATAGTGGACAGTCTCCTTTCCCCCACATGGAAAGGATGAAATCTCTTCCCAGAAAATAAGATGTGCAGGAGGGAAGGGGGAGAGGGGTGAGGGAGAAGGAGGCAAAAAGCAAGTTGCCCGAAGACAAGAATGTGTGTCGGTTTCAAGAAAGTTCAGTCAGGTGATCTTCAGTCGCCTGACTCACTTTGTAATACTTTCACTGAAGCTGGAGAGGAGGGGGAAACCCAGCCCCCCTTTTCAGTCCCCTGATTATACCCCACTATCTCCACACAGCCTTCGAGGCAGAAATGAGCACTTGGGAGCAGGAGGTGCCTGGCTGCTGCCTGCCACTGGCCCGGGCCCGGTGGTAACTTGCAAAGTTTGTTGCTTTAGTCCCAATTTGGGCATGAGCTCCTGGGGCTGCTCCGGCTACCCTCCTGCCTCCTGCAGAGCCTAGGAAGATGGGCCTGCCTCCCCAGCCCACCACCTCCCAGCATCAGCCTCTGAAAAAAATCACACAGACACAGGCACATTTTCATAAAAATCAAACCCGAAAACTGCTTGTTTCAGAAAAAGGGAATGAAGTTGTCTTTTAAATGAAAACTGAATTATGAGTGGTGGGAAGAGGAAACGGAAGAAAGAAAGAAAAGTTAAATTTAATTTTTCTCCAAAGTTTCAGCCAAAGGATTAGGCATTGTGTAGTGGAATGGGGGAATATTTTTACAAACACCTTTGGTCAGTGATTTTCAGTGGGGAAGAAGAGGGATAAAGTTGGATGCTTTCAGGGGTTTAGATCCTAGAGGAGAAACAATCAGATGAGCAGAAATGACGATCCCTGTTTAAGATAAGCCCTCACTCCCTTAACCACTTCCTGAAAAGGAGTGGAAGTGCTAGTGGTGATGCTGAGAGGCAGTGGAAGGCAGAGAAGTTGTTCCCGTTTCAGAGATGCTCAAATGAAAAGGAAGAGAAACGCAAGAAGCCCCTTCTTCAGGAAGTGACTCCTGTCTCTCTCGTCTCTCTTTTCAGAGAGGTGAAGTGGGATGGGGCAGCTATGAGCCAGAGCCCCTCAATACACTCTGAGGCAGGGAAGTTTCCTTCGAATTACAGTCGGTTCAGACTTGGTGCTCCTTGCAAGTGTGGAAACCTTGGGCAAGTACCTTGCTTGTAAAGTTGATGAGGTTCCGAGGAGGTGGTTTTGCTGACTCGCAGAGCACTCAGAGGCAGTTTGTGTGGCAGGTACCAGCTCTGAGGGTGTGCCCCAGATATCCATCTCCATCCTTGTGTCTCTGTGAAGATTTTCTGCAAGTTTTGTCACGCTGCACACACACATGGCTGGGGGTTATGTATCTAGACTGATCTATTTGTTTTATTTCCGTTTGAAAAAACTCGGTCAATTGGGGATAGAGACATGGCTTCCTACATAACATAGCCACTAGCCTGCTGATATCCATAGCGTGACTCTCCACCGGGGGTGAGGGTAGGGTAAGGATTTGAAACTTTACGTTATTTCTCTGTTGCCACATAAAGATACGTTCACGTCTTTAAGCATTTATTTCCGAATAAGACTAAAGCCAAGACTGACGTTCCCCAGTAAACTGCTCTGTCATATGTTTCAGATGCTTCCTTTCTTGCTTGCTTAATTTACTCGAAGTAAAGAAAATTCCAAGAGGTTATCAAAGACCCTAATGCCGTATTAAGACTTTTGCCTGGGAAAAATGTGTGTGTCTACCCTGAAGGTAGGAAAGGAGGCTGTTGCTAGTTCTCTGAGCAGTGCTGGTTTATTCCAAGATGTGGGAGAGTCTTTTCCTTACAACAGTGTTTGTCATCTGCATTCTTCCAAGGCTTTTAAGGTGCATTTTCTTCTGTGTGAAAGAGAACGCTTTGTCCTTTTCCTCTCCAGCACCGTGGCTTCCCAAGGTAGACACTATTTTGTGCCTGTCACAGAGAGAGGGAGTGCAGGTTTGCAATGCTCACAGACAATTGATTGTCTGCCCTAATGTGTTTCATTTACATGTTTATAACGTCAATGGTGCTGGGGTGTCCACTGTACCATTCATTCCCGCATTCCCACAAGGGGGCAATTGTCTGAATGGCCAAGTCAGACACCTTTTTGATTGCTCTTTGGTTGTCTTTTTAGAGCGAAGAGATAAAGGGGGAAAATCTGTGATGCAGAAACACTAGTTGAAAATATACAGAATTAAATGTCACCACAAAAGCAGATGTTAACATAAGCCCAAATATGCTTTTTAGCCAAGATGTGAAGGTTGAGAAAAAATAATTCAGAGCAGAGGGAAGGATGATTTAAAACCAATAAATATAGCCTTATTCCCCCTCCCTATTTCTTTTGTTTCTTTGGCAATCAGAAGGTGAAATGTGATTTTCCTTTTCATTTTTAAGCCTTAAAACATCTAGGCACCTCCTCATTATTTGTATGTTTGCTATGATTTGTGAATTTTGTATATATTTACATAGCTCTGTTTATGCCAACAGCATCAGCTTACCACTTGGAAAAAAAATCTATTGAATGACTATTTGGGCTGTCGGAGTGTAAACTTTTAAAAAGTAAAGATCCAAGTATTTCTTCATCAAGCCTTTTTAAAAAGGCAAGCACTAATAACCAGTAGACTCTGTAGAAGTCTTTGCCTTAATAGCTACATGCCAAAGACTTTTATCTTGGGTGACAGTCGTGTCAGAGTGAGAGCTCTCAGGAAAACTGTAACTCCTAGTTACAAAGTAAATAAAGAATTTTGTTTTAAGGTGTTCTGTACTGTTTTTACACTCTGTGTGTGTGTGTTTGTGTGTGTGTGTGTGTGTGTGTGTGTGTCTCGAGTTTCCTCTGAGGGAAGTGAGAGGAAAAACCATCCATGCGTGTGTGTTTTGGCTTTTCTCTTTACGCAGTTCTCCCCTACATATTAGCCATATATGTAGCACACATGAATACACCTGCTTAAAAAAAAAAATTTCACAGTTCAGATGGCGCAAGGCTGGTTCATTTAGGTAATACAGCTATTAGAAGTTGGTCTGATTTCGCGTGTGGTCCATAAGGAGAGAAAATACTAACTCCTGTGGCATCTGGTGGGAGGTAAACGGAGAGGGAGGGAGGACTTTTATAATTTTGAAGGAAATTAGGAAGGAAAAAAAATCATCAGTCTTTTCACAAAGATTTTTGCCTCTCTGGGAAGACACACACAGTAGCTGCACCGTTAGCTGAACCCCTGACACGGCGGTCTTTTGAATGCCTTAGGTATGATTTCACTTTCGCTCACATCAATGCTGACCTGAATGCCTTTCATATCTGATCCGCTGTGTCTCTCCCAGTAAACATCCCCTGAGGGGAGAACAAAGAAAGGAGCTCTTCTTCTTCTTAATCACAATTCAGCCCTTTCACCGCCGGCAGGCTCCATTTGCATTCTGCCACAGAAAGCCAAGATGAAAAGAAAGAGAGAGAGAGAGAGAGAGAGAGGGAAAGAGAGAGAGAGAGAGAAGAGGCAGAGGGTAGTAGCTGAGTAAAATAACTGAGGTGTTTGTGGCTGTTTGTTGGGCTTTCCCTAGTTACCAGCCTTATATAGTTGATGCTTAACCAGGCCCTGTCCCTCCTGACAGGCATATAGTGTTACAAGATGGCATGTCTGTACTATTCATGGCCACCCGCTCAACACTTGAGGTAAAAAGTGTCAGGGAAGGATCAAATTCTCCCCCAGAAGCCTGTTAGACTTGGGTCAGGTGTGTGGACATCCCACTCTGGAGTGCTGCCCAGTGTGTGGCTCTTATTGTTTACCTGAAGGCCAGGGAGGTACAGGCCCTGGGGTGGTGGGAGGGTGCTGGGGGCAAGCTGGGGAGCTCGAGAAGGGAGAGGCCCTGGTCTGCTTTCAGTGATGGGTGTCTGGCCCACAGCACAAGGGAGAAGTTGCTTACACCCAGCCGGAATGCACTGATACATCTTCAGGAAAACTGGAAAAGACTTTCCCATTTTCCCCCCTGACTTTTTATGATAATTCATATTTTCAAATGAAAGGGGAAAAAAGCCAAGAAAGAAACTCTCAAATGAGCCAAAAAGGAAAAAAAAAATTCTCTGAAAAGAATTTTAGGGGGAAAAGTTGTTCTATTTTAAAAAGCTTTGAGGGCTGTAAAGTGCCACGTTTTTCACACCTTCTTCATACTTTTTTTTCAGATTTTTTTAGTATGTTTAACATTTGTGAGATGACAGCCTTTTTGTATCTCAAACTGGATGCTTCAAGATTTGTAGGGAGGGGTTGGTGGTATTCACGTTCTCTTGAGAGAGAAAGTTTATGCCTAAAGGGCTCCTTCTTACTGGGAACTGTTTAAACCCTTGCAGGCGGACCTGTCAGGTTTTACTGTTATTTGCCTCCATTTTCAACATGCAAAAGTAACATGCAGTTAATGGTATTGGAATGAGACCACAGCAAGAACAGAAACCTCTCGTGACAACTTTTCAGCTACATTATCTTGCTCCTAAACTGTCTTGTCTTTTTTTTTTTTTTCCTTTCTGAAACCACTTTTAAGATACCAAGTTTTTCTTCAACAATTAGATTAAGCATATAATGTCGCTGCACATGCGTACACACACTCACACACACACTCAACCTTGAAAGTCGCTTCAAACAGCAGAGTGAATAATTGGAAACCTTTGGGGGGTGTCTTTTGTGATAGTCATTGTGACAAATTTCACTTACAAGAGCAAAACTAGCAAAGATATTAGAAGTTGTCCAGAAGCATGTGACACAGATTCCTGATTTTTTTTTCTTTTCCCAGAAGATTTACAGAATTTACAGAAAGAGATTATCCTTACACCTTCCACCCCTCCTATCCACCCCCATGACCCAAGCAATGAAGGATTTAGGCAGATTTACTTCAGTAAACACCTTTGGACACTTGTGGGGGAAAGTGGGAGTCTGTTTGCAAAAGGAGGCTTTTGTTAAGTGAGGTACCAGGATAATGCTTTACCAGGCAGCTGTGATATTAACCTACCCAGCAATGCAGGAACACTCTTTAACTCTTTGAGTGCCTGGCCTTTTGCGCTCAGCAGATAAAATCCTGACTCTCCAAAGACACTCAGAATCCTGGCTCTAGCAGTTTATTATTCAGACAAGTCTTATAGACATGAAAACTGTTCAAGCTTTTAAAACAATGTGGTTTAATTAGATGAGGTGGACTTACATTGCTCATAAGCCCTCCAAATGATGGTGTATAATTGGCAAGGGAAAAAAAGAGAAAGAGAGAAAGGAATCAAGGCAGCACATTAAAAATTCCAGGAAATATCTTTAGAAAAGCTATTTTCATTTCCAGCTTTTAAGATATTAGACTATGGTAGCTAGAGGGAATGAAGCAGCTGGGGCCTCCGTACTATAGAAGACACCAGAAGTTTGTGATGAAGCAAAGAGATTTCAACTGGAAACGCGGTCAGAGGCCA
Source organism: Giraffa tippelskirchi (assembly GCF_054371585.1). Taxonomy (NCBI): domain Eukaryota; kingdom Metazoa; phylum Chordata; class Mammalia; order Artiodactyla; family Giraffidae; genus Giraffa; species Giraffa tippelskirchi. The sequence goes on from NC_137277.1 coordinate 113,171,307, forward strand.
ACTCGGACAGTGACATTATCACTAGTCTCGCATCTTTTCGAGGGGGGAAGTGTTGCCTATCTCAAGGAGCTGGGGAGGTCATGTGAACCTCAAGAGTCAGGGGCCCAGGGACGGTCTTGCCAACTTGAGACTTTTCAGACCAAGCAGGGAGCCATTTCTAAGAGGAAGGAGTTAATGGTTATTTTTTGCTGGGCATAAGAATAACTTTTCAGGTGTTGCATTCGGGCTTAAATAAGATTGCCTTATTTAGTTTCGAAAAAGAGTGTAGGTGTCAACGTTCGAGCAGCCATGAATGTGTGAGAAAGTAAAGGGTATGAGACATGACAGAATTAAAGGTGTTTGCTATGTTGTTACACCGTGTGTCAGGCTGCAAGCTCCCTTTGTCACAGCCTCCTGGTGATTTGACAGCGCAGATCTACCTCCCTTCTAGGTGAGACAGCATTTTTTCACTGGAGTTATAAATATGGTACCCCCTTTGCATTGCACCCAGTCTCCCAGATCCGTGAATCCTATTTGAAAGCATCTTGCCCTGAGACACAATGAACAAATGCTGTATACAGGGGGCTGTGCGCTCGGGGGCTGGGCATCGCCAGAATCACAGTAGCTGGCATTGACTGTTGTTTGGCAGGAAGGTCCTCTGCCAAATCATTCAATAATTAAGTTTTATGTTATTTGTATGAACGACCAAGCATGCAGTATTCCTTTTCAAATCAAAGGGAGGCTTAAAATTACTTTTTGAACACTTTCAGACCATGGTCAGGTCACAGTTTGGGGGCTGAATTAAAATGATCTCATTCATGATCTAATTGAGGTTGGCAAAACCTTAGCAGTAGCAGGAGTACATAAATATAAATCAAAGACCAAAATTTAGCAAATCATATCATTTGCTAGAAATCTGCTCATGAATTATTCTCCGATTGCCAACCCAGAAGTTAAACTTCGTCTCCCCTCTGCAACAGTAACTGCGCATATTTTTTCAGGCTCCTGACAGGAAAGTTAGAGAGGCTAAAAAAAGGGAAGGAAAATGATCAGTGTCTCATCAGATATTGTGTATTTGTGATCCAAAAAGGATGAGAGCTAATAAAGCCATGTTCATTACGGTGGAGACTGCAGTCTTGGTTAGAAATTATGATAGGCTTCTGAAAACCAGACTTTGGAAGGGCAGGTAACAAGGACACATAAGTGATGAGGTGAGAGGGAACAAACCTCTGAGAAAGATCTGATTGAACTTTGCTTTCATTTTTCAGTTGAGGAATGTAATCATCATAAGGATTCCTGATTTTTTTAAAAAACAAATTTAGTTCTGTTATTCATCTGAGTTGAGATTTGAAGTTGTTAGATTTAAGAGTGCGCAAACGTTGGCATACGTATTTGCTTTTCATTCTTTTCTATTTTTTAGACATTACTATAAAATTAAAACCTCAGGTAATTTTCCATATAATCCATGGGATTCAATGTCATGTTCTAATATATGTAATCCATTTTTAGTTGTTCTTCATTTTTCTTGGTTGCTGTGTGTTATTTCAGCTTAAACCCACACACACTCTAAACTGGAGGAGACCTAATTCTGAACTTCAGTGTTTTGAAGTTAAAAATGTTAAGTCCCACTTAAATGAAGATATTCTTTCAAGCAAACGATCAACACAGAACTGGTCAATTCAGAAAACTTTACCCAAAGAGCAGATATATGGAGGTGGATTTTTAAATCCTGATAATAAAGGAGAAACATTTTAAAATAATATCAGGTGAGAGAGGTGAATGACTGTATTCTTTTTGGAAAAGATAATTGGCATTAATGATTTCCTGTGACAAAAAGGCAAACATTCTAATATTTTAAAAGTTAATGGATTCCCCCTTAACATTGCTAATATGGCAATATAGTGATTTTTGTACTTTATATACTGTTTCATATTTCCTTTTTTAACCAACTCTAGGAAAGAAAGGTACTCCTAAGAAGGTGACAGGTACTCCCTCCCCGAAATAAGTAATCCGTAAGACAACAGATTAAGTTATCATGCTATTTAAGGTCTGAGAATTTTTCTCTCTCTTAAATTAATAAATTTCAAGGAATATAGTATCCAAGTGTTCTCTGAATGTAGTGGATAGCTTTCACTGTTTTTTAATTTAAATTGTATTGACACTGTTTTATATATCTGAGTAACTGTAATCAAGGAAACTTTGCATTTTGCTTATTCTTGGAAGTACCTAAGTTTCTATTTTAGACACAAAGCACATCAATGGAAGTGTTTCGCATCATGAGATTTCTCAGTTTTAAGAGGTGAGGTTTATATATAAAGAACTCAGTAAACTGTTTTCATAATAAATAGACCCGTTAAAAGGGGAAAATCTCTAAGTAAAATGATTGTCCTCTAAAGATTTTCCATCACCTTTGCTCTGCTGATGGGAATCTAAAAACTAAATACAGCCTATGTGCGCGCGCGCGCGCGCACACACACACACACACACACACAGGTACACCCTAGGACCCCAACTCTAGGACTTTTCCTCTTTAACTATAACTCCAATCTTATAGCTTGTGAGTGAGATACAGTTAAGCAAAAATAGTAGAGATGAAGGATTAATGTAGACTCCTGTTCAGTAGGATTTATTGTTAACAAAAAAAACAAGACAACAGTGTTCCCTTTGCCACATGACATGACTCTTACAAAACTTACTTGCACCCATTAATCTAAGCTTTAAGTGTATTATTTAGGATAAATTACAAGCTTTGAGCTTTTAAACTGTTTTCCTTCTTTTTTCTTTAATATTACCAACCTTAACACAGATTATCCTAAATTGATTGCAAATTATTATGGTTTTTAAAACAACATTCACGAGTCCCAAATAAAGATGGTATTTTAAAGTAGTGTTTACAGTATTTAAAAGAAAGAAAGAAAGGGGGAGGGGATTAAACTATACTGAACACTTAGAAACGTGTAGAGTTTTATACTTGTGTAGATAAAGTGAGAGGTAGCCTTGCCCTGTGAAACCGAGACCACAAATGATATGTGTCAGTAGGTTCTTTGATAGGGCTTCTGGCCACAGTGTTTTTGTGCTGTCAAACTGCTATGTTGAACAAACACCTCCTCTGGGACAAAGTGATAAATGCAGAGACAGGCTGGCTTCAGCCAGTCTCAGCAACCTCCTCCACCACGCCCCCATCCCCTGGCCCACCTCCCACCTCCCACAGTCCGGCCACCCCTCCACCCTGCTTTGTCCTTTTACCTGAAATTGACAATTAGGGAGAGATGCCCAGGGCTTTTCAAGGTGTCAGTGGTGAGTAATTATTGATACTCCCCAAATCTTATGAATCGGTCCTCCGAAACTGTAAGCAAAGTCCTTTTTCTGGCAGGCTTTATCTAGTCTTTTTAAAATGGAAATGGACTGAGCTTCTAAACTTTTGCCAACTTGAACTTTTTCCATTTTTGCTTAATCATTTGAAAACCACTCGCTTTCCTCTTGTCTTTCCCCCAGTCACTGGAGTTTTATTTTCTAATGTTCAAGCAATTAGATTGTGCAATGCAAAACAAGATTTTGCCTTAAAAAGTCCAAATGTTATTACCTCCTATTTTTCACTTTCCGGCATTCTTTTTGGGCAAACACTTCAAATGTATAGCCAACTGATAGTTTTCCTCCTATCTTAGAGCCATTATTCTCTGACTAAAACTGTTTACTGGTGCCTTTGTATGTGCGTTCCCCCCCACCCCAATATTAAATGAATTTCCATCTTCTACTTCTGTGATCTCTAAGAAATAGATAAACCATTATATTTTTTCCCAGCTCGTATTTTAAAGTGGTGATCCTGACAGCAGGACGATTATTGCACTTTATGTTTTAGTGGATGTTTGCTGTTGCTAGTTACAGCAACACTTATCATAAGACAGCAAGAAAAGAGTAGTCCCTGGTAATTAAAGTAATGAAATATTCATTTACTCTACCTTTTCTGTAGTCTCACAAATTAGGCTGCTACATTTAATGCCTGCACTGCCTCTGTTTTTATTATAATGGCAGCTTTCGCATCTGCAATTAGGACTAATTCTGACAGTTACAATTTCTGAGGGATGGTAAACAGTGAACGAGATGTGCAGCAGAGGTATTACACGTGAAAAGCCCTTGTCTCTTTAACCTTGTTGTTTTTTTTCTCGCAGAGGTTACCTTTTCCCGATGGTGCAAAATCGACTTGACATAACTGTTCATCAGTTTCAGGGTTTTCCCTGGAGGTATTTGCATCAAATCAGCCCAGTCAAGCTTCAAGTTGAAATTGGCAGGCCAGAAACTGACAGCGTAGAGACTGGAAAAGAGACAGCTAAAGTACAGGCAGCAAACTGACAGTAGCAGAGTGAAAGACAGAGAGAGACGGGGAGAGGGGTGGAGAGCGAGAGCTTTTCAACTCTAGTGTAAGAGAAATCTCAACTCCTGTATGAATCGCAGGAGCAGCGTATCCTAGAGGAACTTGAAAGGTCGAGAGATTCAGTACACCTTCAGCTAATTCTTACCACTAGGGCTCATCAACCCTGCTCCCGGGGTTCACTCTCATTTAATCTGATTGGATGCCTGAAGAGGAGTGGGCACACTTAATTAAACAGGAGGAAAGTTCTGAGGCACCTCCTTAGCACTTATTAAAGCTTGAAAGCCAAATCTCATGATCAGTGTTATAGGAGGCAAATAAGGCGGTTTGGGTTTTTTTTTTCCTTAATTGTTAACTTGTAGGAAAGTTAACAGTCCTTCTCTTTACCAGGTTTGTTTCCTCCGGTTCCTACTCTGAAGCAGATTAAATGTTCCCAGAGACCAGAGCTCAGGAGACTTGTCAGTTCAAAAGTTAGTGCATTTTTGTCAACAAAAACAGCCACGTAGCAAAAATTACACTTGAAGAGATATTCCTTTGAATAACACGGGGTTGCAAGTTCTCTTTGTCACATAACGCCCTCCTATCCTGATAACGGAAGAACATTTATTCAATTGTTTAAAGGCCAAAAAACCGTGGCAAAACCTTAAAATAGCAATGACATTAAACTTCCATTTCACTATTGGGAATGTCACTTTGAGAAAAATTCTATGATTGCAAAACTTTTATAATTGCTTTGACAAAGAAAACAAATATGAAAAGCTCTCCCTTTGCCTGAGTGCATTTTTTTTTTTCCTCCTTTTACGTCTGTTTTTTTTGGTCATCCTTCCTTATTTCTTCTAACTTTGGAGTATGGGGTGGTGGTGGCAGGGGTGGAGGGGGAGGTTGTTGTCTTTACTAGATGATTTAAAATCCTCACCACTTTCCAACTAGACTTGGGGGTCGAATAAGCCCTTGCTTTCAAAGCGTCTTCAGGCTCCGTGTATGACAGGCATTGGCTGATCTGCTGATGCCCATTCGACAGGCACTGTTGAACTAAAGTGGTGTGACGGCACAGTTTTGTTAAGCTGTGAACAAAGAGCTGAAGATGCCTTCCTGGCATCGTCCATGTGCATATTGGCCTTGTCACAGTTTTGCTTGATTTAATGCTCGGTTTATTCCTAGATATTAAAACTTAAATTCCGAACAATATGTTTTCAAATACTACATACCAACTCTATTTTAAAAGCTTCAACTTTGAAGATCCCAGGGTTCATTTGCTCCTCCAATTTCTGTGTAGCCAACGTTAAAACAGAGCTTTGGAAATAAATAGATTGCCAGTTAGCCTCTTAGCTGTTATCCATTTAAAAATGGGATTCCAGTCTTTAAAAGTCTTATTAGGGGAAAAGATTTATTTTTCTTTGATCATTGGTCGAAAGTCATTATTTATTTCCAACAGTGGATCCTCCGGTAAATTCCTGAGGAAAAGTTACCTTGTGTGCACACAGGGGTCTGGGTAGACTTTTAAAAAGATACATTATTTAAAAGATACTCAGTTATAAAAAGAAACCATTTACAAATACCTGTCAGGGTAGGCACAAGACTACGGTAGGAAGAAAAAAAAAAAGAAATCAAGGGAGTTTTTGTTAAAGTGAGCCCTGTTTAGGAGACAGCAGCAGAATTAGGATTGAGTCTTTTTTTTTTTTAGGATTGAGTCTTAAAAATAAAAGAATTGTTATAAAAGTCCCTGTTGCACAGACAACAGCTAACTCTTCACAAGAAAACTGAAGTTTAGTACTAAATTTAGAGTCCCGTGTCCGGTTGAATGTGCCTTGAGCTTTATCTCTGCCGGGTTTTTTGTTTCCTCTCTGCCTCTTTTCCTCCCTTCAGGTTGGCTTCAAGTGTTTGCTAAGAGATTAGTTAGCAAGTTTATATTGAGGAGGTAGCCATGGGAAGCAGCTCTCTGCTCAAAGGAACGCCAGTGGGTCAGAGTGTGAAGATATGGGAGCTAAGACTAAGGCCCCAAATCAGGTACTTTATTTTCTCTTAAAGACAAACCCGCTCATAGAAGGTTTGTGGAATGACTTCTCATCCCAACAGGAGCACAGATGTTACCACTTTTAGAAACTTCCAAACAAGCATGATCGCTGGAACAACTTCATGAGAAAAAAAAAAAATAAGTTTATTGCCAGAACACTCCCTTTTCATTATGTAAAAAGATTATAATTTGAGATATTCAAGGTTATTTTTACCTCCATTCATAAAACAACATCTTCTGTCTTATGAGGAAGGTAAGGAGGCTGGCAAATGAGAAAAAAAATATTCAGCAGCATGAAAGTATTGCTGCTAATAACCAGTGAGACTGCACTAAAACTCTGAAATTGAATCTCTTGAGTAAAACATGTACACATTTCCACCTGCCCTAAGCATGCTTTCTTAGCAGTGACAGTTTTACTAACTGAAATAAATTGCTTTTTTTCCCTCAGTAGTAGTAGTTTACTCAATATCATTTATACCAAATAATTTTCACAGCCAAAAAGCATGATACAGGTAGGGGTGACTAAGCAAGAAAAAGTTTTATTGCTAGTTTTGTATAATATTACACATGAAAAAGACACCACTCCTAGTAACACAGATAAGATACCTTGGCCTATTTTAATTTCATGAGAGATTTTTGTGTCCATTTCTCTGGGTGTGCACAAGAGTTAGACATGCAAATCTTTCACCTGGCAAAAGAACAGACTTTTTAATACATTAATGGGGCAGATTCTTACTTCATATACAAAGTAAATTCTGGCATTGATTTGGTGCTTCCTATGAAAACTTTGTGCAACTATTTATAAAGGAGACAGACAAATAGAAGTTAATCCGAATAGTCCTCCTGCTCCAACTCCCAGCCAACACGATCTGCTGTGTCGTCTAACTCATAACATTCTATCTGTAAATTGCTCTAAATCAAGCCATAATCCTCGCTATGTTTTATAACAAACTCATGGCTAGGACCAACATGACTTCTCACCTTTTAATGAACTGTCCTAGTTTAGGATTTTCTAAGGAATGAAGTATAACAAGAAGCAAAGTAGAAGATGAAGAGATCTCGTAAATAGCTTCCTTTGAACACCCACAACTGCTTACATGGCCTTTTCCCCTTTTTTCCAGGCTAGCAGAAATGGCCTGCCCAGGGTGCATGCAAGTGAGCACATTTTAGAGCTATTCATTGGATGATTTGAAAGAGACACCAGCCCTGTGATACCAATGAAGGGCACTGCCTGAGAACTCAGCCCTGAGATCAAGAGTAGGTGTGATGTTAGCATAAGGAGCTCCTGAAGGAATGTCTGATTCATGTGAAAACAGGAAGCATAGATCTTCTACCCATTGGTCAGCATCAGGTTTCAGATAAACAGATATTGATGGCTGCCTTTTTCTCCCAGCCCATTCCTAGCTGAGTGAGGAGGTTCTGCTTCACATAAAAAAGATCTTTGAATTTATCTGCAGTGAGGTAGGGCTTTAATCTGCAAGCCAGGAGCATGAATGTGATCTCATTGTATCACAGGGTAGAGATGAGATAGTCTAGAGCTACAGCACGCCAGTGCATTGTGCCTGGGTGTCGGGAACAATTCTTCCATTTCCAAAGCAGCAACTCTTTCTCTTTCATCATTGTTTCCTTACCTCACTTGTATGCTTCTTCTGATACAGATCTGAGTGAGTTGTGCAAGCTTCAGACTTGCCAGCCCCCAGCTCCTAGGCCTAGTACAGAGTAATTCATAAACTTACCATATTAGACTATCAGATTGAAACCAAGGGTTTCTACTAGTGGTGGAATTGGAAAGCCCATTGTTTTGATTATCATTTCATCAGCCCCAACTGATACTAGTATGCTCAAGGAAAACATACTTCAGCTACAGTTGATTTTCAGATTCCAAAATGGTGCTGCAAAGCCTGTGCATCTCTAATTATATTTTATGCTAGGCTGTGCAATACCAAAATATACGCTGCAGCAATCAGTGAGTGAACAGTATCAATCAATTTGTAAACAGATGAAGTCACTCATTCCCAAACTGGTTTTCCAAAAACAATTACTAAATTACAATAGAAAAAAATTGTACAGTTACTGTATTTGTGTGCTGTGTTACAATCAACATACCAGGGAAACAAAACAATTTAATGCAGAAAAATCATCATTCATCTACATTATAATTGCTTCTTTTTCACATCTACAGGGCGGTTAATTAAAATTGTGATTAAATGCGGTCGCGCTGCCTAAGATGTCTTGCCCAAAACAGGTGGTACAGAATTTAAAAGTAAAAAAAATGTAATTAGCATTGGAAATTGAGAAATTGCCTGTAAGAATCAGTGTTAATTTCAGTCAGTGATGAGGTAATTTATAAATGAATGCAGTGGAGGCTGTGCAAATGCACATTGCCTTCCTTGCCATTCTTAGCATTCTCAGCATGCAGGTGAAAATGTTTTCAAAATATTGAGGTAATTTGAAAATCAATCCATGCATTCTGTATCTTTTTTCCTCCCGTTTGTACCAAATGCTGAACAAATGCTGCCATAGATGGCACGATCCGCCCATTTTTTTACTTTCTAAAAGCAATGCTGCACATATTTCAGACCTAGATTAAGAAACGTCACAACGCTGATTGCAAGTCTAGAATTGTTACGAGGGTTCGAACCCTCTCCCTGAAGTTCTGACTAACATGGACTGGGTTTGCTGCACATCACTGCCATTGGTGAGATAGAGCCCTGTGAAGGATTTTTTTCACAGAACAGGTAGTACAGACATAAAGACTCATAACCCATCCATTGAGTACTTGAGGTTTTATTTTTTTAACTTAAGGAAGAACTGGAGAGTTATAATAAAGCCTGTAGTTTCTTTAGCTTTTTAACTATGTCTTTAATATTCTATTGATAAACCTCCAAAACCAGTTCATAAAGTTATTACTCGAAAATTTTTTTCCCAGAAATTAACTCTGCCTATTAATAACATCTCTCCTTTTAACAAACAAGGTGCAACTTTCTAACAAAACATGATACCATCAACTTAGTATACTTCATGCATTCTACTGGCACATTCTGTTGGTATATGAGTAAATTTAAAGTTTAGATGCTGTTTTAAAAATTATTTGTATTTACACTATATTTTTGTTATTAGCATGAGAACCCCTAAGCTTTAAAAATCTCCTGTTAATGGAAGACACAACTCTCGTGTGCTTATCCTCTCAGCTGAACGTTATGAATTTAAGATATTTTAATCATTAATCAAAAAGAATATGGCATTTACATGTATGGCTTCTAAAAGAGACTTCTCAGGACTTTTTTTAGCATTCCCTTCCTGTATTTGGCACTCAGCAAAATGATCTCTCCATATAAAGCTTATCCTAAGAATATGCTTAGTTAACTGTTAAAGGTCAATCTGATAATCAGATTCTCTCATGTAAAATATTTTGCCTGGTTCTTTGCTGTTCAAGGCAGATATTCTTTGGATAATCCTAATATTTTTGGGGAGAGAGACAAAAACTAATGAACAGTCTGTTTCTCTGATGGTTTCTTACCATCCACTGATTTTAGGCCTATTACCAGGTCTACCTCCATCGCCTTCCTCATCTCTTTTAGGATACAAATGAACTGTGCAGTTCAGACCAAGTGAATGGCATGCCGTCATGTCTCCTGTATTTAAATCTGTTTCCCATTAAATATTACAAGTAGAAATAAAATGAGACCTATAAATGGAGGACACCGAAAGGTCACCCGTTAGCTTCAAGATCCCTCTCCTTTCACCAGCTCCTGCTCCCCACTGACTGTGCTTAGGGCGATTTCATCTTCCCGCAGTCCGTTCACCTTCAGTGAGGAAGCGTGAAAACTTCATCAGAGAGTGGTTTCCCTTCAGGATCTGTGAACAGGAGACCTGTAGCCACATGGGGTTTGGCTCAGGTTTCAGGAGGATGGTGGGATGGGGGCAGATCTATGACAGGCTCTGAGCCGTGCTGGTTCTGAGTTTACAAGGGGTCGCAGAGGTTAGAGAATCACAGATGTCAAGTGAGTCTCGGACCCTACCCCTTAAGGAATCTGCCATAGAAATCTTCTTCCCTCTTTATATTTAGTTTGTAGTCCTCTGTAAACTATCAGGGCAACGTGGAGTTCATTACATGGGAATTGTCACTGTGTTATATCAGGCCATAGACAATGACAATATCTTTTATACAAGCTCATCTCCCAAGTATCTTTTCCATTCTCTTAGAGTCATCAAAATCTTCAGAAAAGGTCTGAACTATGTGGCTATCCCAGCACCAGACTGGCCAGAAATTTGTTTTTTTAAGTTTTTTTTTTTTTTGCAGAGTTTGTCACGTGTGCTTCCTTGCTTCATTCTGCCATTGCTAGAAGCATTACCTCTTCAAAGCCGATGTCAGGCTCATAGAAGGAAAATGCACATTTTCTTCTTCCACTCAGGGCTCCTTTCTGCCTTTATTCCTAAGGGTGATCTGAGATTTGCATTATGAGAAAAAACTTTTTCTTATTGCAAAAATAATTGACATGTATGTTACCCGGTAGGACTTACCAGGTGGTGCAGTGGTAAAGAATCCACCTGCCAATGCAAGAGATGTAAGAGAAGTGGGTTTGATCCCTGGGTCGGGGTGATCCCCTAGAGAAGGAAATGGCAACCCACTCCAGTATTCTTGCCTAGAAGATTCCATGGACAGAGGAGCCTGGAGGACTACAATCCATGGAGTTGCAAACAGTTGGACATCACTGAATGACTGAGCATGCATACACACATACATTCTACCAGTTACTTTTTAGGCTTCTGATATTCCAGTAGAAAATGGTAGCATTTATTCATCCTGCATTAACTGAGCATCTCCTATGTGTAGGCACTGAACTTGAGGCTGCAAATCAAAAAATGAATGATAGAATCTGGACCCCTGAGGAGCTCACTGCCTAGTGAGAAAGAGGGGCTTCCAGAAATTAGGAATATGTGGTGAGTGCCATGAAGAACTTTGTATCCAGTGAGTAGAGAGCGCAGACAATGGCTTAACTAGATCTGGGAGCAGGTAGTTAGGGCAGACTTCCTGAGGGAGGTAGCTTTTTGAGGGGAGGATGGTCACATGGCTCAGGTTTCACCAGTGGAATTGGAGAAGGGTATCCTGGGCTGAGAAGAGGGCCTGTACAGGCCTTGAAGGAGGCAAAGGGAGACCCGCTGAGGTGCTGTCAGGCAAACAGCATGTCTGGAACAGAACCCCAGTGGAAGGGGATAAGCTTGAATTGAGTCTGCAAAGGTGGTTTGTGATCAGAAGCACCTCCTGTCACGTATTTCTGGCTCTTATCCAATAAATAGGTGATGGTGAGCTCGTGAAACACTTTTTAAAGAAGAATGACATAATCATATTTGTATTTCAATGAAATGTCTCTGGTGACTGGAGAAAAGCTAATATTATCTAACATTTATTGAGTACTTATAATGTGCTGAGACTGGTGCTGAGAATTTTGCCTATGTCATCTGACGTTGCCCTGACAACCATTCTATCAAAGAGATGCTATTATTTCAGTACATTTTTTACTGATGAGGAAATGAAGGCTTAGAAAGGGCATGAGTATGGAGTCAGGAAGAAAGTTTATGGTTAAAGGTTACTGGAATTGTAGAATTTCCAGAATTACAAGTAATTCTGGAAAAACATTTGGAAAAAGAAACCTAGCACTTGAAAAAGAGTTAAAGTGAGGCAGTTTGACTTACTTTGCTCTAGGTGAATAGTGAGACTAAGTTGAGTATATGGACTTTTTTCATCCTCAAAATTCTCCCTTTCATTCATCACTAGGCCAGCTTGAAAAAAAAAATTAAATGAAAAATGATTCTTGATGCTCAAGAAACTGATCCTAGAGTATGTTGCATCTTTGAGAGTTTGGAAAGAGATGGTTAACAGACAGCCCTTCAAAACAGTGGAGTTTAGTAAACCCCGGAACACTGGCCTTGCTGATTTAATTCATGACATTAAGGCCTTACGAGGAAGCAAATGAAAATAATCCGTTTGCGATGACTCTTTCCCCCCTTTTCTGAGTTAACTCTTCCATTGCCTAAGACTCACAAATCCTTAAACTTCCAGATTCTCCACACTGCCTTACCTCTGCCATCCCATGGCAGGCCCTAAAGCTGCTAACATTTTGTAACAACTATGTGACAAATTGTTGTGCTTTTATTCATGCTGGACATCTTTGCCAGGCTTGCTTGTTGTGTTTTCTGTTTGGCTGTGTCATGGGACCAAAGGTGGCTGCCTTTGTACAGCATGTCAAATCTGGTTAACATGCAGCCATTTATCTTTAAAACCACTCCTGCACAATGGCAGCGGTGGGCCAGGCCACAGGGCTCCTAGCACAACCCGATTTTTCAGACCATCTTTTCTGCATATGGGGAGCACGTTGGACAGCAGACAAGATGTTTTGTGATTTGGGGAATCTCTTAGAGACAAATTGTAGAGTGCAAGTGCAGTGTCGCTGGACTGCTGGGTGCCCAGTGAAGTGAGGAAAATCAAATACAGCACAGGCTGAAAGAATGAAGCGAGAATTCATATCTCTGTGCAGAACATGCACAGTACTTTGCTCACACAGAGAGTTGATACATAGACAAAAGCATGTTTGCTTGGTGGTTATTTGCAGGGGATTCTATAGATAGAGCTATATGTATATCGACACAGAAGCCTTCTTTCTGCGTTTTGGACTGGTAAGGGTGTCCACATATGAACATGGAAGTATGATGGTAGAGGAAGACAATTTGCTGTTACAGATTTAAAACCTGAGAAAGACCTAGTTCACCGAGGCGTTTCTCTCCTAATGTGGTAGAAGCAGAATCTTTGTTTTCAACGGTTGTTTCAATAAAGAGCTCTGTGTGTGTTTAAGGAAAACTCAGAGCCATTGAGTGTCAAGTGCCACAGTGAAAGATGCTGAGGACTTTTCTTACTATAAAATCACTGCAAACTTTATAACCTAATTCACTTTGGGTTTTCATTTCTTGATTGTTTTCAAGGTGTCTTGGGGATGACTTGCCCTTAAATAACTAATTATCAGCAAAGGAGAAAAGACAGCAATAAAAAAAAATGTGATAAACCTTCATGAACCAGTTTAACTAAATCAAAAAATTTACTTCCTTGGATCGGTGAAAACATTAAACATAGCCAAACCATACGATTTAAGTGAATTGTTAGAAATTATAAGTAGTTAATATAAATGTATGTATACATAAATACAGATACGCACATGTTTGTGTGTGTATGTGGGTATAAATGTATATATTTTACTGAGGTTGCTTGAAGAAACGAGCACCCAGTCTTCCTATTTCTTTTTCTTTCTTTCTCTTTTTTTTGGAGTAAAGGACCCAAGAGATTGCCTTTCACTTTGAAAACAATCTCTAATATCAGGAAAATGCGCTGTTTGTTTATGCGTACATAATGCAAGTTTGTCCGCCTGGGAACTGCAGCAAATGGGAGAAGTATGCATGGATTTCACAGGTAACAGGATTACGTGGGCACATAATTGATCCATTTGGAGAAAAAAAATGACAGTGCTCTAAAGATGCCTAGGCTTTGGAGATGGAGTTTATGAAACAGGCATTTGTAAATTCAAAGGAATCAATATGTCAATTTTATTACATCTCAGAACCAGCTGGGCATTAAAGGAACAGTAGCCTTTTTAAAAAAAAAAAAAATGGCAGCCATGTATTCCCACATTGTCTACCTTTCTTAAAGGGATTAGAATTTAAGGACATGAACTTAGAGATTTCTACCTTTCCAGAAATTAATTTAAGTTGTCAAAAAAAAAAAAAGAAATACTTGAGCATTTTCTCAGTTTTATCCTTTGCTGATAACTAGTTATTTAAGGGCTAGTCACCTCTAAGACACCTTGAAACAATTGAGAAATGAAAACCCAAAGTGAAAACATCTGATTCATTATTACAATTAAAGTCTAATAATAGATATAGGTAATAAGTAGAATAGTGACTCTCACATCGATTAAATACAGTCAAGGATTCATTAGAATTCCTATCTGCATTGTGCTTTTCAACGCAGCCTAGATTTTTACCTCTTCACTGTTCTAAGAACATAATTTAAGAGCTAAGCTTTGGATGTCCCACAGAATTTGGTCTGTGCAAGTATGAAATATTCCTGTTTTATTAGAGTTTTTGACAATTTTCAAAAAGACCAAGCTATTTTAAATTAAGTTCCCAGACAATAGGATTTGGACAACAGCCATGAGAGATGTGCATGGGATGTGAATTCAAGATACATCTTTAAGATCCCAAAGAGCTTACCCAACTGAGGATGAAATTTAGAGTCTATTAACTGGTCCACATGCAAGTGAAGCAACACTTGCCTTCACATCCCTAACGCATGCTGCCTGCTCCTCCCTCAAAGGTGAACTACTCTGCTATTTCATGTTCACATCTCCACTCCCCAGCCTCCTGGTCAAAGGACACCCCTAGATCCATTCACCTATAAGGAATGGAGTCCAGCTCTCCTCTCTCCCCAGGGAATGAGGATTTCAATACCCTGAAAAGAATGGAGCATTCAGACTCAAACAGATCTGTGTCCGAATTCTGATTCTCTCGTGTGGCCCTGAGTGTATTTATTAACCCCTCTGAGTTTCAGTTTATAATGCATAAAATGGGGTCCAATATTTATTTTAGGACTTACCTGTTGGTTTAGTGCTTAAGACTCCATGCTTCCACTGCAGGAGGCACAGGCTCACTCCCTGGTCTAGGAACTAAGATCCTACATGCCACACAGTGCGGCCAAATAATAACAAAAGTTTAATTTATAGCATCATTGGAGTCTTGAACAAAATTTGAAGGGCAGTTTCTGAAGCCTAGAAGATACACAATACATTCTGCTTCTGACTGTTTCAAGGTGTGACTAATCAGGCTGCCAGGAATTCTGTGATAGAGGTATTTCAGTTTCTGGGTCATGATGAAACATTCTTGAAAAGAAGAAATAGTAACCTTAAGCTGAAGTGTTCGTTCCTCTTCAATTCTTTAGGGAGTGTTAAAAAACAACAACCAAAAAAGAGATAGTCACAGTGGTTGGCATGGCCTTACACCTCTGCCTTTCCAGGAAATAGGCATGGTACTTTCTCTTTATAGGAACAATGCCCTCTTTAAAAAATACTCCTCAAAAAATATATTCTGAGCTGACCTTTATCATAGCACCTACAATATCTGATTCTGTTTGTCTTCTCACAAATGTGTAAATGCGTTGAGGACAATCTTGTCCATCTCTCTGTCACCAGTGACTAGCTCAGTGCATGGAACACAAAAATCATTTTGTTAAAGTGAGGCTGTACTTAATACGGAGATGAATCCATTCTACTCAACTATCTTCTGAAAATGAATACGGCAGGTACATTAAACATTTAGTATATATTATAATATCTAGAAAGAAGCTTTTGATAGCTTATGTTAAACTCCCTACCACCCAATTAACAATGTCTTGAACTTTACTTAGTGACAGCTATGCCATTTTGAATGCTTGAGATTTTTTTCTTGTAGCTTGTATTTAAATCAACTGGCTTTCGCCTTTCAAAATGAGTGAGTCAAGGAGGCAGACAGAGACGCTGTTTTGGTGCTCAAGAGAGCCTAGGCTTTGAACATATGGGCTCAAATTGCTTTCTGCTTCATACCAACCATTCAGTCAGCAAGTTGCTCAACCTGACCGTGTCTCCATTTCTCATAATACTTATGTCACAGAGTTATTGTAAAGGATTATTGGTAATAGGTAAAAGTATCAAATATATTATATAATAAGTTTTTGATGTTCTGTCCTCTGCCTCCGCTCTTCAATGTTTCTTGAGTATCTGCTTTGGGTTGGTATTTAGTGAGTTTCCCCTCTTGCTCCTTCTGTCAGATATTAAGTCAGTCAATGTTTAATACACACGAATGGTGGATATCTTACCCCAATTCCAAATATCATTATGAGAATTGGACTGTTTTCAACTTAAGGAAATGAGCATGTAAAAATACCTTCTGTACTTGGAATTACAGTCAGTCTAACTATTTTCTGCCTAATCTGACTGTTTCTTTGTTTCCACCATCCTTGTTAGTGAACCACTTTGTTTTTTTCTGCAAGACTTTGCCACCATTTTGTGCTTGACTATCTCAGATCTCTCTTCTTCTTGAGCCTTTGAAGACAGTAGAAAAAGGATGCGCTAAGGTCTCTTGACTTTATATGTTCATCATGCAACTATGGGGACTGGTTAGTTAATAGAACAGATTAAAACACTTTGTTTGATTCTGCTTAAGCATACCAGAAATACATTCAAATCTACAGCTACAAAATGTAAAGAAGGTAGTCCAAATATAGTACTACATAATGAGGCTCCCTGTTGGTAGTATATAAAGCAGTTTAGAGTATAGCTTCAAATTCTAATGAAGATCATTTTAAATTTTGCACTGAATTGTGAATTTAAAATTCCCATGTTCTCCATAAGTATCTGAAGAGGGGCATGTAAATACCATAAGTGAATTAATTACTGCCTTAAGTTGGTAAAGCATGTGTGAATCCAAACTTTATTCTTGAACTTGCACTTCTCTTCCCAAGGTTTTTTGAACCATTTCCTATATGCTGAGTTCTGAGTACCTAGTCAACTGCTAAGGACATATAAAAGAGGTATTTTTCTTTGCATGGATTACATGTTTCAATCTCAGAAAATCACCACCACCACCACCACAAGAAGCCTGCCCTGTATCATATCCATGTATAACATGCAGTTCATAAAGCAGAAAACAGAAATTTATAATCAAAAACTTCAGAAACTATGAAAAACTTTTATCCCCCCTTTTGCTATTAAATTATCAGTTTCTTTCTCTGGGAAGAAACAAAAGTCTAAATGGCAAGGATATCTTTAACTCTTGCTTCTGTCTTGGTGATGTCACATGGGATCATAGAAGTTATTGGACAACTTTTCCAAGCTGACTTTTTTGAGGTAAACCCCAGCAGGAGGGAAAACGGGGCTGTTGTGAGCTCACTATTGGCGCCCACATGGTGCCCACACTGGTTCCTTCAGAGACTCCATCATTTCCATGGAAGGGCCAGAGGCCTTGCCAATATCCGCACATCATTGGCATGATAGACCATAACAGCTTCTTCTGAGCCGTTTCGGTCTGTCGTGTCAATGCGTACTCAGGGACTCCTCAATGCACGGATCATTGACACGGCACTACATAACGGCTCCTTAGCAGCCATTATTGGGTATCAAGTCAATGCATACTCTGGGAGCCTTTAACGCACAGGCCTGCACAAGCAGACACATTCCGAATACTAAAATTCCTTAGGAAAATTAGTCATTGCCCATGTGTGATCACTGTTTTCCATTTTGAATTTTAACCATTTTGGGGAAAGGGTGAGAAGGGAAAATTACCAGAGTCATCTGAAAAGTCCTTCAAAGAGATGCAAAAGTTGTCAGGGTGGGCTGGGCACATGAAGGTGACGAGCTTCTAATTTTTTCCTTTCCATAGCCTCATTTGATTGTGTCAAGTTCTAGAAAGCCCTTTGCTTTTATGGAGGCTCTTTTCAGGCAGGGTACAGCCCAGAAAACCCTTTTTATGGTTCAGAGATAAATCCAAGAAAATGTTGTGGAAATGATGACAGGCTCTCTAACTATAAAATAACTGTAGTAGGTATCATTATAATAATCTTGCAGAGCTACGCACATCAAAAATATCACAGTTCATGATGATCTCTGCAAGAGATTTCAGTTGGTTGTCATTCTAGACTTTAAATAAATAACATGTTGGGTAGGACATGTTCTGCAAAGATCAAAATAAAATAATGATAAGGAAGATGATAGTAATAATATAGCCACCATTTATTATATCCTCACTATGTGGCAGGCACTTTGTATACATTATCTCATTTAATTTTCTCAACAGACATTACAAATCAGGAAACCATGGCAAGGTTAAATAACTTGCCTGATGTCACACAACTGCGAAGTGACAGCGGTGGGATTTGAACTGGGTTGGGTGAGAGCGTGGCTTGCACCATTATCTTGCTTCTAATGAAAAACACCTTCAAGGAACTAGGTTTTTATATATAATATCCAACCCCTTGTGTGCTTATTGATCAGGAACCTGAGGCAGGGTAGTTTTTGTAATTCCCCCAAATAATAAAGAGAGTCAGAGTCAGTACCAGAGTGCAACAAGAATGCCTATGCCCTTTCTCTCTGACCACATGTTAACCACAGACAAGACCTGGGAATTTCAGAGACTCTTGTTTGCATTTTTGGAGGAATGTCCACTGCTGCCATCACTCCTGAAAAGATTTCTCCACACCAAGTCAAAATGGTGTGAGTTTGCTCTTGTTGATATTTTTTCCTTTTGTGTTCTGCTTACTGACTGACATCTGCTATCATGCTAAGCAGGTGTTCCTATGTAAACGAACGTGCCCTGTTTGTGTTTCGCCATCCTCGCTGCTGCGCACCCAAATGAGCAGCGTGATTAAGAATCCTGTAAATTTTTGAAAGGAAACGGATGGCTACCCTACTAGAACATAATTACACCGTTCCAACATCCGCAGCACACTGCTGCAGCAGAGTTGGAGAACAGCAGAAATTAATAATATATAATAGCATCATTCTCGTAATTTATAAATGAAATAAAGTAGAGAGGAGATTCTGCTGATATGCCTTTTCTCCTTAATTCTAAAAGACAAAGTATAGATTAGAATTTTAGTGGGGTGAAACCTGGCCAGCAGTCTCCCACTAGTTGCCTGATTCATGATAGACGTGTTTTTGCTTAAGGAAAAGAGCTAATATCTTTTATTAGGCCAGGAGAAAAAAATGAATAAACAAGGCCCTCTAAAGGCAGTACTAGATAAAGGGGGCCTGAAACACACCACTGTGGGTTGTGTGCCCACTTACTTTTAAC
This sequence comes from Giraffa tippelskirchi, assembly GCF_054371585.1. NCBI lineage: Eukaryota > Metazoa > Chordata > Mammalia > Artiodactyla > Giraffidae > Giraffa > Giraffa tippelskirchi. Next base: position 113,190,539 of record NC_137277.1, read on the forward strand.
AAGTGTTATTACTTTAGGACCTTCATTGCGTGCTGCACTTTTTCTTTTATTATAATATTGTGTAATATATGTAATAATATATCACTGTAGGTCAACCCCTCTGAGAAAAGAGGGACCTGATCAGTTAAAAATGTGGTCCTATATAAACTTTATGTTAGAAAGCATTTGTGAGTACAACAACATGCACATAGCAAATAATCCTGTATTGTACAACAATGACGAAAAATTTGTTAATAGGGTAGATGACACGCTATGTGTTTTTACCACAAAATGTCTTTATATCTTTTTTTTTTTTAAACCATTATTTTGAGCACCCTGAATGTGCCAATAAGCCTCTTAGTACAAATCATTAGAGTAAGGGAGTTGATTCTTTTAATCACATCTTTCAGCCATGCTGGGGAGATAATAGAACTTTCCAAAGAGGCAAATAAATTATCTGTTAAAAGTAACTGGTCCATTTCTCTGTGCCATAGGATTGTGGGAGGCAGTTAGAAATTTAAAATATTTTTCTGTCTTTGCTTGTCATAGATAAGTTGCTGGAGAAATGAATACAGTCAGTTGTCTCAAGGGTCTGTCCCCTGTGAGCCTAGTGCCTTCGACAGAGACAGATGGGTGGACAGACACACAGACGCACACACAGGCAATTAGCCTTGAGAAAAATAATATTTATATTATTTAAATAGTGTTATTTAAGCAATTTTTGTGCTTAATTCCAAAAAGTGACAATATGTCCAAAAAAAAGTCAACATGGATTTTCTTGCTTTAATTAACCTTAGAGAACATGAAAATACTGTTTGCTTTTCAAGAGAAGCAGGTCCATTTAAGATGCTTATTCATTTAAGCAGTATTCATTTAAAGGTTCCCTTGAGCATTACTCTATGTGTTTTGATTTGGTTCAGAGAAAATAAATTCATTTAATAGATTTATTTCATTAACAGGTATTTATTTAAGTGGGTTCCACTGTATTTAAATCTCCAAACAGTTTCCATTACTTCCTTGCTTACTTGCTTCATGTTGACTCATTTTAATAAGCCTCAGGTGCCTAGGGTCTTATTGAGTGTTCAGTTTGATCAATATGGTTAAATTAAAATTGTGCAAAATATAAGCAAATGTATACTCTAACAACACAGTGAAAAATGTGCCGTGCGCTAAGCATTGATTGCTGCTGCGGACCCGGATGTATGGTGGTGGCTGAGCCTCAGAGCTACCTGGAAAACTCTAACCTCCGCCCTCTCCACATGCCCTCCAGTCAGGCGAGGGCGAGGGCGCGCCCACGGAAGCCAGGGAGGAAGGAGGTGTCTGCCAGGTGTTTTGCTTGTTGATGTAATGGAAAGCAGAATGTAACACTCGCAGTGAAATCCTTAATAATAGAGAAAAATCCTTAATAAAAGAGAAAAAAAATCTGAAATCTTATAAAGGTTAAGCTCCCACTGTCACTGAAATGCTTTAGTCTTTTTCACAGAGTAACTTTTTATTTAGTTGCAATTCTTCAGAAATCTTCATCACTTGGTAGCTTGTATCCTTTTTCAAATTTCTTGCTTGCCAGGTTTGATTGGGCAAGTTATCTAAAAAATACCTCTGACTTGTAAAATATACCAAAAATCAGCCTTGCCATTAGCACTGCATTTGCAAAACCTGTATACCTTAATAGCTTTCTAACAAATTCGTTGCTTTCTATGTAATTATACAGCTAAATAGATGACTGAATATGTTTTAGTAGGCTCCTTTGGGCATGAAAATTTTCTGTTCCTTTGTCAATTTCTTAATCTTTCCTTTTTTCCTTCTTGTAGTTCCCTTTCTTGCCTTTTAGAAACACAATAGGAATATTAAGTATCCATAATATTCAATGTCAGTCTGTTTAAGCTTTTCAAAAACAACCACAATTACTGAACAATCATAATTATATATCAGTCAAAATTTTTCCTGATGTGTATTGACTGTTAGGACAGTTTTTTTCCTACCTGTTGTGTGATCTTGCATCTATCTTTAATCTTCTTGCTAAGTGATAGCTACCATCACGGCTCTGGTGTTCTTTGATATTATCTCTTCCTACATGTCCAAAACATGAGTTCACATGAGCAGAAGTTGATCTTATCAAAGGTAAATCAGAAGTTTAAAAAAATGGGGCAAGAAGATAAAAACATCAAAAATACATATCTTGCAAGCAATGATTGTATTTAGGAAAGTGTGATCTGTTGAGATGGAAATCACCCTCTAGTTTAAACTGATCATGTAGTTTTATAAGAATAATATGAATTTGAAGTTTCCTTTGGGATTAAGTCAAATGGTCAAACTTTCTAACCCTTAGTAGTACAGGCACCAGGAAGCTTGCAAAATAATGTTGGAATCTTAAAAATCATCAGAAATAAGTCAGCCAATACAAGTTCAGAAAAAAATTACTATTTTTGTAGCAGGACTTTATTTTTGTTTAGTTTTCTGTGTGTAACTTGATTTTTCTCAGTGTTTTGCATGTTTTCAGTTTTTAATATCAAAGGTAGTGCTCTTGTAAACAAGTGTAAGTTTACCCAGGCAGCTTCTCTTACACCCTTCCCTTGTAATCAGATGTGAAAATTACACCCTCCCTTTTGGATACATGATAATTACACATTTCAACATGCAAGGAATTTTCTCTGTTTCAGTTGTTGGAATGAAAAAGCTGAGACATTCAGTAAAATATATTATTATATTAAAGATCATTTCCATAATTGTTTTCAGGATTCATAATCAAAACCATGATCGAGGTAGATTTAGTTTTAAAAAGAAGACACATGTAAATAAAGAGTGAATAAAGTGACTCACTGAGTTCCACCTGAATGGCCATTCTTTTATTTTATAAAAATGCAATTGAGAAAAATGTAATCTTTCTTGCAAAAACTCTTAAGTATCTTATTTGACATTTTCTTTCTCCATGCTTATTGAAATCTCTATTTTTCATGTAGACTGAAGAGAGGTTAAAAAAAGACATCTACATTTTTGTAATCAATGTGAAAGGTATAAGGTTTAGTCAGAGGAGAGATATAGATACAAGAAAGGAATTTTTTAAGAAAAAGATATTGTTTTAATTGTGTTCTTTGTTTTTTGTTTGTTTAAGTCTTTTTGAGTCAATTGAGTCAACTGTAATAGTTTTGTAAACTTAGGTGGGGTGCCTCAAACTTCACAATCAGATTCTAGATTCATCCCAAGTTTACCCTTACATCATAATGTAAGGATAGATGTCAGTGAGGGGCAAATAAAAGCCCCCCAAACTCAGAGGTTTTGGAAAAATAACACTGACTCAAAAATATTTTTCTCTTCTTTGGAAGGTCAACAGCTTCAATAATCTATTTCATTTTTACTTTCTTAAGCTAAGAAGAAAAGGAAAATAAGAGAGAAAGCAATGCTAGATAACTGATTTTGTATAGTTTCTTGAAACAGTTTACATCATAAAGGAATACCCCAACCAATTAGTTCTCTTAAGTATTTTTTTTTAATCCAAACACTAGCATAGGTAAGTAAGGATATATAGTCATATGGTCCAAATCTATCTTTTTAAAGGACTATACCAGGTTTTTGGATTTGCCCAACCCGGTTGTCAAATATTTGGAATTAAATGATAATACTAATTAGCATGTATGTATATACATCCTTTTCTGTTTTAAAATTAGACGTTTGTATTTAATTTTCCAAAATATTTTCCCGAGAGAGCATCCATATATTTTCTAAAACTTGGAAGAAACCAGAGAAGTCAGCTATTCCTATCCATAGGCTTTCCTCATTGGGTAGAAATTGAAATAGAGCTGGCAGCTCAGGATTTGAACCCCAGTCTTCTGACTCCAAATCAGGGATAGAATGCCGTTTTCAATGTAAATTTCATTATTGTTGTTAATAGTTTTTCCCAAGATCCAATCTGGGATGATGTCTTATTGTTACACTAAATGATTCTTTAAGTGTTAGGTTACAGTGGTTCTGTATGCCAAGAGTGAAATGGACTAGGATCAGAAAATCCAGTGTGCTTATGTGGTGCGTTATTAGATGATGGAGCCACATGTTCTGAGCTCAAGACTCTTTGGTTTCACTGCTTCTGTGTGTTTTTAGAAAGATTGGACAGTTGCTTTTCAGGTGAAGTATTTTCATAATTCCTGTACAGAGAGCTCAGAACATGTTTCACCTGGTATTGACATTAGCTTGGCAGGAAGTGGGTTCCCACTGCAGTCCCATTGCAAAGTAAGCCATCTGGGCAGGTTGAGGCAGGTGGTGAGAAGGAAGAGATGGTGGTAAGAGATGGCAAGAAAATTGCCAGGAAAGAGTTTAAAACTCTGTTCTGCTGGCCTCCTTGTCAACATCTACCTTCAGCACATTTACCTCCACAAGCAGCAGCAACAGCAATGAAGAAGAGCTCAGGGTGGGAAAAGTAAAGAAGGGGCCATACCTGATGAGGCCACACATCTTCCACTAGTTTCCATTCCAGCAGGCCACTTGCTCTGTGCGGTTCTGGGATCACAGTCGGGTGTGATGAGAAGAGTCCTGGACTCCGTTCAGGAAACTCGGGTTTCTGGCCCCCAGCCCTTCCATCCAATCATAGCCTGGCCATGGTACATCCCTTAACCTCTCTGGACCTCATGTCCCTAGTTGTAAAATGTAGGGATTGGATGGAGGTTGCAAACTGGTGGCTGACAGATGTGTTTGGTTTGGCTCACAGAGTATTTTAAACACATTCGAATTGGTTGCCAATATTTTAAAATTGGGCAGTTTCACTCAAAGAGTCAGATTTCAAGCACCTCTGGAGAACTCAGAAGATCTGACATCTCTGGCCCACATGGATGCCTGGAGAGGCCAATGAGGGAACTACTCCTACTTCCCCGTGGAAGGATCAGCTCCCCCACCACGCCTCACCTGCTTGGTCTGTGTAGATATTTGGTGTGTGAACCTGACCCTTTCCAAAGGTCTGTCCCACCTTGAATTCTATTATTCCACATCTGACTTGCTTCACTATTCAAAATATACTGAATCCTTAGCGGTTTCTACATCCACGTGTGTGCGTGCTAAGTCACTTCAGTCCTGTCTGACTCTGCGACCCCATGGACTGTAGCCCGCTAGACTCTACTGTCCATGGGTTTCTCCAGGCAAGAATACTAGACTGGGCTGTCATGCCCTCCTTCAGAGGATCTTCCCAACCCAGGGGCTGAACCACAGTCTCTTATGTCTCCTGCACTAGCAGGTAGGTTCTTTACCCCTAGCGCCACCTGGGAAGCCCCTCTACATCCACAGCAGAGTGCTAAGTTATTTGTCTACACGTTAAGTATCATGTAAAGGCTGGGAATATGTTAGGTCAAACAAATCAGCCCCATTTGGAACAAACACTTACTTTGAAATCTGATGACAAGGTGACATTTAAGGTTGCCACAGGAAGGGTTTGGCCTCAGACTGTTGTCTACTCAGAAAACTGTATGAGTTTATTATAGATTATCCCAAAACTGATACTTTAAAACCCAAAGCAAATAATATAAATCCCTTCAGTTAATATAGCGTTCTTTCTATATCGCCCGCTAAACTAACATCTCTAATTTTCTACTTGGATGTTAGATGTGTAAACTTTTCCTATTCATGTGATGGCAAGCAAATTATGTTGACTATGTTCAGTCTTCTTCGAAGGTAAAGCAGTTACATTATTCTAGAAGTTCATACTTTTATAAAGCCTGTGTGCTTAGTCACTCAGTCGTATCCAACTCTTTGCGACCTCATGTTCTGTAGCCCGCCAGGCTCCTCTGTTCATGGGATTCTCCAGGCAAGAATACTGGAGTCGGTTGCCATTCCTTTCTCCAGGGGATCTTCCCGACCCAAGGATTGAACCTGTGTATCCTGCATCTCATGCCGATTCTTTACTGTCTGAGCCGGCAGGGAAAACTTATTTCCAGATATATACACTTTAAACACAAGGGATAACATTTGAAACTAGTGGTTATCAAGTGTTTAGCATTGTACAAATGCCTTGACACAAATGTCTTTTTGATCTCTACAGTAATTCTAGGAGGTAGATAGAGGGGGTACTTAACACAAACAAGGGTCCAAGACTTAGGAAAGTTAGAAAACTAATGAAATATTGGCCTGCTGAATATTTGAAACAGCCAGGATTGAAACCTACAGCTTCAGGTTTCCAGTGTCTTAGAAGATAAAGATAGATACATAGACACATAAATAATCTTACCTAAAAATCATTTTTTTCCTCTCATAAAAAAGCAGAATTCTCTCAATATTGTCCAAATTAAATGAAGAAGCTTTTTCATAGATATACTTACATGAATGGGGGCTTTATGTGAATGTTAGAGAAGCTAACACATATATAAAAACACAACTTATGGATAGTGTAGGGAATAATTTAAGATTAAGTTTTACAATGAATCAACATCACAGAGAGATGAGGAATGGGCAAAAAATCATGAACTAGGCAAGTAGAAGTTTATGGGGGAAAAAGGGTGCTAGGGAGAGTTTAACTATAAAGAAGTAGAAGATAGAACGATTGAAAAGAGTGACTATAGATAGATGAGAAGAAACAGCGTAAATAAAAGAAGACTGCCTAGTAATTTAAGAAGTGAAACCTTTTAGGACGGAGGTAGGAGAGAAATGGGAAACACTAAAGAGGAAGCAACAATTAGGAAGTGTGGAAGAAAAACCTCTAGGCCAGAAATCTGAGCAGACTGAAGGAGAGGGGAAGGTGGTAAATATGGAAACATAGAAAGGGATGTTTTTAGGAATTCGCAAGCTTGAAAGGAAAATAAATTGTAATCAAAAAGCTCTGTGAAGTTCAACAAATTTGGATTACAAGGAAGGCAATTAACACGGTTAGGAGGAAAGAATAGAAATTAGAGAAATCTTTAGATTTCAAGAGGTAGGAAGGGAAATGGTACGAAAGGGAAAGAAGGCATGTGTGGAAAGTAGAATGAGGTGAGAAGCCATGGTAGGTGGAGGTGGAAAGCGAAATGAGTCAGGAAAGGCATGCCAGGGACCAGAGCAGACTGCAGGGCTGCAGAAAAGGAAGCCATTTGTGAAAGAAGCTGCAAAGAAAAAGAAACCTCAAGCTGTGATGGGAGGGGCCTGAGCCCCCCAGGTGGCAGAGGAAGAGGCTGAGCTCAAAGAAAGAGAAGGTGAACAAGGAGAAAGTGGGGAACAGAGGGAAAAGAGAAAGCAGTCACTGCAAATGAGGAGGCTGGAAGTAGGAATGAGGCATTGTTTGTAAATTATTCATTTAGGCGTATGAGTATTGGTACCTCATCTTCTTTCACATGTTCATATGACAAGATTACACTATTATCATCAATTCACATGGAAAAGGACTTTACCAGAATGAGCTTTTTTTTTTAACCTTTTAAAGTTTCCCCAAAGGTGAGATAACCCTGATGATTATTTATCTGAAGGGTACCAACACTGGAGGAGAGTGTAAGAGAGGGGCTAGAGTAATGATCAGTTTTGAAACTGTTCTTTCAACAAATTCACAATTCATATAAAGTGGGAATCATATCTAAACATAGAAAAACATATGCTAGATATTCATTTACCTCACTTATACTAAAGATGTCTTGAGTTTAGTGTATGGGTTTTTCATATCAAAGGTCTTTATGTAGATTATATTTTATAATCAAATTGTGAACAGTCCTTACCTTGATACTAGATACGCATTTACTGGATTTGAATGTTCTTGCTCAGAATGTTCGTTTCTTGCTCAGAATGTTCTGAAAATATACACCACAGGGCTCTAGAATTTAGAAGCCTTGTCTCCCCCAACTATTTCTTGTCTCTTCTAATTGAGTTAATATAAAGCCTTTGGCAATACAGTTTCCATGTCACTATAAAAAATGGGGTTAAAAATCATAACAGATGTAAAAAAATAGCAGAAAATTAATACTTTGTTCTTCCGGTCACACCCTGGACTATGTGCTCAGGCCATGTGCAGTGTGTGCCCCTCAAGAGTGGGCTGCATAACTGGGGGGTGGGGGTGGGGGATCCAGGAGGTAAGGCCCACAGAGCGGATTAGTTTATCTGAGGGTGGGTTAGATAGTCCCTCTGCCTTAAATGCAAAGACTTTTTCAAAAGGACCAAAAGCAATTCTCTTCAGTACAAAATTTAACCCAATCTTTCCCCTCCTTCCCTTCCTTCTTCCCTCTTCCTTTTTCTTTTCTTGTTTCCCTACATAGCCCCTGACCCCGCTTCCAAGATCCTCACCTCAATATGTGCCTGAAAGGGAAAAACAAAATCAGTGTGTTGCAGTACTAACACGTAATGCTATACGTCAGAAACCAGTTTGAAATAAGATATAAATTCTCAAAAGTAGTATCTTATCTGTTTGAAAAACCTTTTTAGTTCTAGGCAGGATATGAATAGACACATTCTTTACATCAAGATAGCAAATGCTTGTATACAACCACCTGGAGAAAAGGAATACCACAATGGTGGCAATACCTATTTTTCAGCAGTATAGAAAATACCCAAGTGGCTTTTGGAACATTTATTGGTGTTTTAATTTTGTTTTTTTTGTTCATTTATTTTTAACTTAAGCATATCGAGATGACAGGTAGGTCCCTAAGTAAGATGACAGGGTGACAGACAGCATTCTTGACTATCAGGGCAGAAGGAATTTGTAAGACATGTAGCATAACACAGTTAAGTTCAGAATTGCCATCAGAGTTGGGGGAAAAGCAATGTTTCAAGAGTAACTATTGTCTTTAAACATTCTGTTAATACTAAGTCACTTATCTTTTTTTTTTTTTCCCTCCTTTGCTTCCTAGAATTAAGTTCTTCCTTAACTTGGGTTTCTACATAGAAATGGGAAATTTCATTGGCTCCGAATGCTTTTCTGTCTAGTAAGGACTACTGGGAACCCTGCTAATGTGCATATTGATGTACCCTGTAGCTTCAGAGATGATGAAAGAGCATATTACTTATTTCCACAACAACAAAGCTAAGAGAAATTTGAAAGCAGCCTGTTATTTTACCTGGGGACTTTCTCCCAGGTGACAGGGCTATAGAGCCATGGAATTTAAATATGGAGGGCAGTCTCATTTTCTAAAAAGTTTTTCTGGGGAGCCACAATACCACTCCTAACCTGAAAAAAAAAATACAAAAATTAAAAGGCTGTTGCAACTATACCTAATATACAGAAAAGACATTATGCTCATTGAGAGTGTATTTTAGTCATTGTTTACTAGGCCAGACTGACATGATATGATTTGTGCTTTGTGGGGTCACAACAAGCTACTAGCAGGACAATTTGCTGAATCAAGAGGATGATTGTGTCTGGTGCCAGTCAGTCGCAATTAGGACCAGGATCAGGGAGGCCTAGGGCTTGTGCATCGTCTTGGGCTGGCTGCATAGAAATCAGCTCACCTGAAACTAATTGTCACAACAGAGACCTTATGCAAATGAGCCCTGGGGTTAGCGTGGGAAAAGAAAAACTGTCGCAAAGATAGGTGACCTGCTGAGCAGGGGGTCTGTTGCTGGGGAAATCTTTGTTCAATGAGTTTAAAAATGTTTTCATTGTTCAAAATTCAAAAAAAAAAAAGCGTACCCACTCAACAAGAGCAAGGCAAACATACTCATCTAAAATTCCATTAAAGTTGAAGCCTGCTTTGGAGCATGCAATAAATTCCAAGTCTTTATACTTTGTAAAGGCTACAGCAGGAAATTTCCCTTTGCTGTGGATCAGAGTGACCTACCTTGAAAATTCTCTTGGAAGATCGGGTCTGCTGCTAACCTGGTCAGACATGCATCACCTTCTCTACCTGATTCCAACTTCTCCACCTCAACACAGCCATGAAGAAGGCTTGTGAACCAGACGAGAAAGGCTTATTTTCTAATTGAACTTTGCTTTGATCTCAGGTAGAAAAGGGCTAGAAGAGCTCCCTAACCACTTGGCTAGAAGAGCTCCACACCACAAGAATCCAGGAAACAATGGCAATTTCTTGAATTGTCAGTGTCTCAGAAGTTCACAAAATTAAATGAAGCACAAACGTGGTGACACTGAAGGATAAGTTATGCAGCCCAAGTGATAACAGAGGGTGCAAACTAAAAGGAAAATTTATTTTTAAATTATGACTTAGTTTCTTTTCTTAAAGCCCTGACAAAAATATTTACAAATTGGGAAGGTGGTTATTTAATCTTAACTATAGTACTCCTTTGAAATAATCTTCGAAATGTTCAACCTTGGGAAACTAGATAAAGAAAGGCTATTTTAAAGTAATAATCAACATTTGATATGTTATTGTGACAAAATTGCCTTGGGTTCTTAATGATTTTCAACTATTCAATCTTGTTTTCCTAAAAAGGTATGAGTTAACATACTGACACTGCTCAACTGTTCACTGAAAATTTGATTCAGCAGTAACATATTAAATAATGTCAGTTCACACAGCAGTATAGATATAATAACAAGGAAATGACATGGGATATCCTAAGCTTTGGGGAGAACAGAAGTGTTTTGTGTCTAGTGATTCCAAAAGAGGAATAATTTGAATAAGAACTTTTAGGTGAGAGAAAAAGAAAGAAAGTTGCATTGCATTAGCTTGGAATGCAAATGTTATTTTGTTTGGCAAATTACTATGTCTAAGAAAGTAAGTGTTTTCATTGTGTTTCCTAAGGGGTTGGATTGAAATTTGGATTTGTAGCAGAGAAACAAACTCTGGGAATTACCTTGGTGGCCACTACAAAACCTAAGAAAGTTAAACTTAAAAGAAGGACAACTTAGTCACATCTTAAATTATAAAAAAAAAAACTAAACTAAACTAAAACTCTTTTGTCCCTTCACCACTGTCTGAAATAATTTCCACATACAGGAGACGTTTCACAGTGGGTACGAAGTGCTCAGCTTTCACTCATCAAACTTTAATCGGAACTGCATTTTAGTTTTTGAATAAAGAACACTTAAAAAATTTAGATGCAAATTATTTTGCATTATTCATGCTCTAAGTGTCCTTGTAGATTTAAACACTTCTGAGGCCACCTTGATTCAAGTAATTACCTAGGCCCTCACTGCTTCGTCATGAATAAGGTATTTTGTACAAGTAAAGTATGCACCCGATGAGCTTTTAAAGTGGCTTTACACTGAACTTGTGTATTGCTTCTCGTGCATGAGTGAGTCGAACAAGAGTCACAATCTGTCTCAGGTGGGAAACCCTGGCTGGGCAACCATGGGTGACGGGATGAAACCCGAGCGTCTCTCTCCACACACATGCTCTTCCTTTGTCTCTTCTTAAGAATCTTAAAGTGATTCTCCTGCCTGATTCTAGTAGCTGTTTTGCAAGCTAAGAGAACAGTAGGTGCTAGGAAAAGCAACCAGGGGGAAAGTGGCAGGGATCCTGCCCAACTTCTCCATCACCTGAGTTCATTTTAATGTCCACTTTCCACGCCACCTTATCTCCAACAGGAAAGGCTTGTGCATGAGGTAAGAAGTCCCTGTGATTGTACATGGCTCGGCACATCTGTCTCCCCATCTGTCAGCCTGGGTTCCGCAGCTATCAGAGCTAGGTCCTATCTGCCTCCACCAGGATATTCTTCACCAAATACAAGTGGCTTCCAACTCAGAAGCAACTGAAGAATGCTTACGATGGAAACAAAAGTGACCACACGGCATACAACTCTGGGTTTCTCCACATGCACGCAAAAAAAGTAGGTTTGCAAGAGTTAAACATAATTGGCTGAAGCTTGGAGCTGGCGTTTGTTACAAAATGCCCAAGCCTTTCCTTTCCAACTCCGTGGCTTTGAAGAATTATAGGAATTTTATGATGTGCTATTGGAGTTATACTGGCAGAGATTACAGAAAAGGGGTTAAAGTTGGTTTATGGTAGAAAAAAATTATGCAGAAACCAATAAAAATAAACACACTCAAGTAGACTAAACTTGCTGGGCTTTTAGTTTTAGTTTAACAAAGGAAGTTTAGATGAAAGTAAATGTTGCAGCTTTTAGAATATTAGTTGACACTCGTACTTGATCATCTTTACTACACAGCAGTATAATTAATATTTAAACATTCTAATAATGCAGCTTGCTTTGTATGCACTTTTCAGCTTCACAACAGTATATTTTATCTGAAATTGTGCTAGTGTTTTCTTGGGTACTGCCCATTTTCATAGTTAAATTTAAAATAGAGTAGGGCCTTAGCTCTGATGGCCAGGAAAACATTGATAAGAAAGGAAACAGGTTTCATGCATCTCCCAGACAGTTTATTATTAAGACCAGTATTTACCCAAGAGAGTAGATAATGTATAAATTTTGTTTCATTGTCCCTGTGAACATTTTTAAATGACCGAAGTAAATTAAGTCTGAAAGTTGCATTTGGCTAGTGTCCACTTACCTCTTACTATCCAAACCAGGAGAATTTTGATGATGTCAAGGTAGGGTGAAATGAGGAGCCAACACATGAAATGCCAGCGATGTCGGCCCATTCATTAAGACGTCAGGTTAACATGGCAAAGAATTTTTCTTTTCAATACGTGGGATCATTTTAGGATCATCGTCTGAGTTGTGACAGCTGAATACCCAGTAAAACAATAAAACTAGTAACATATCAAGAAGTAAGCTAATTGAGAGAAGACTGAGCTAGTTTATTTTCACATGAGAACTTTCTTCCTGTTCCAGTCTCAGGCCTGTAGGTGGTAGGGCAAAGTTGTTTCAGGTGCTACCTTCAGCTTGGTCCCTTTGAAGAGGGCAAGTTGGCCTGTGCCCTTGATCTTCTTCTAGTTTGAATGGTGAGAAAGAGCACTCTACTTTTCCACCATAACTTAGGTGTCCTTTAATAGAAATAGAATTTGCATGCACATATTTACTGCTCATTCTTTATAAGTGAGTAGGTGTACTGAGCTGCTTGTCTGTTTTGAGATTCAGCCCCCATTAACCCCGTGAAGCCCACTTCATGATAGGTACTGCCCTATGGGAATCCTGTCACTTAGTGAAGCATGAATCCATAATAGATCCACAGCCATGCCAACACAGGGGCATCTCATTTCACTCCATTCTGTGAAGCTGTGGTTTGCACAAATCAAATGGTACAATTGAGAACTGCAAAATTAGGCAGGTTCAATCTCGCGAGGAAAAAGATGAGCAGTAGAAAAAATCGTCAATATAAAATATTACTACAGAGGCACAGTATGTAAACTAAGTTCCACGCAGAAAGAACCACAGGGCATCCTGAAGTAGCTGTCAATAGATGGTTTGCGCTGGCTACTTGATTACCCGATGTCAAAAGGAAGTCATTGTCACAGATTCCTGGACATGATTGTGTTTATTTCTAATATTCAGAAACTGAACTGGCAGTTTGGTGTCTTTGTATTTTATTTGCGTTTGTTTTGAGAAAAGGAGTCAAATGAACTCAGCCTACAAATAACTAAGAGCCCACGGACTATTTAAAACCTGCTATTAGGTGGTAAAGTAGAGATAAGTTGAACCCAACTGCTGTCACAAGTATGGCTTTGACAGATAGGTAAGTCTCAGAGTGGACAAAATTAAAAGCATTTTTCATATGCTAATCTCCACCTGCACAAGAATAATTTTTTTTAAGGAGGAAACCTACTGGCAGAGTAAATTCAAGAGCTGTCTATCGCTGGTACCTTACTTCTAGGAATTGTTATGACACAGAAAAATGAATAAATACCTTTATGAGCAAGGTCTTCTGTAGAATCTCAATTCCAGATGGGTGTCATGACAGCTATGGGCAAGCACTCTGTGAAAAGAAAAAATAGTCATACGTGTAACTTTTAAGCTAAAAGAATAACTCCCTTCCTATGCAATTGGCTCAAAATTATATCTGAGGAATCAGTTTCTAGTTGAAAATAGAGAGCAAAGTGAAAACAATGTTCTGCCTTGCCTTTCGGGTGGTAGGTACATGTGAACTTCGTAGCGAGTGTGAGAGACAGCCAAGGATGTCAATCAAGACCTACAGATTAACCCACAGCAGTGAAATCTGAGAAGGTTTATAACAAGTAGGTAATAGTTTCAGTCCTCTGTGAGAACACATAAACTCCCAACTTCATGCTGGGACAAAACAGGGCAGGACATTTGAGGTAGAGGGTGAGAAAACCTTCCTCTTATTATGACAGAGCCTCCTCTGTACTTGTTTAAATGCCACGCGACTGCTATTGAATGCTCGCCATTTCTCTAGGTTTTATATTATTTTACAAAAAATCTTTGGGAGTTTCCTTCAATTTCGATAAATATTCAAATTTGTGCATAATTTCTACAGTTCAGTTTTGAATGATAGAAAATTTCCCATGCTTGTTGAGTTTCCTTTCAAGTAAGAAAATGATTCTTGTAATCAATAAAAATGTTGTGTTTCTTTTTCCAGATATTGTCAAGATAATAAACCCTTTACCTTTGTTCACAAATTCAAAATTCACTAATTTATTGAAATCAGAGCCAAAATAATCCAAGAAAAACCTTAAATATCACATGGTGACTTGAGAAAAATGAGTGGGTTGTGGTTATCTCATGTAAGGTTCTATCTTTTTCTACTAAGAGAGTCCTCAGGCTCAAGAAACTTACGGTTAAAGTACCTATAAACTGGGTTAGAATTCTCACTCCTTATATGCACTCCTTTAGGCCCTGTGAATTAGATTCTAATCAGTGATTACAATAGTAATGTCATTTATAAATATACTCTTCTTCCTCGGGAGGTAAGTGTCAGAGAAAAGTTTCCAGTGTGCTAGTTTACATGTGGAAAGGAAAATTAAAATAATAACACATTTAAGTTCTAGATGAAATGCTTTGTGTGGGCTTAATTATGGGGAAACCTGGACAATGGTCGTTTAACTTTTTAAATGGAACTTCCAGTTGGATGCCATGTGACCAGGCTGCTAACATGAAGGAAAAGTTAGTGGCATCAACGTTCTTTGACTGGAGAGCACGTTAGGAGGTAGATAAGCGAGCAGCTCAGGCGACCCACCTCCTGGCCAGGGGAGGAGGACAGTGCCTGGAATGTCTGCAATGTGTTTCTATTTTTGTCGCACCTACTTGTGGCCACCCATCTGGTCTGAATCAGTCAGTCTCATCCCAGAGCTCTGCTCCCCTCCCAGCTGAAATAATACCCTCCTTTCCTAGTACTTTATGTGAAGGAAGATCACTGCTCACAACTGCTCAGGCAAGACTATTGACAAGGCTGCGTGTTTGTAAACACTGGTGAACCCAGGAGAAGGCATTAGGGAGATTTTTTTTTTTAATATGGATATTTTATGAATAAACTCTGCTCTCCCTGAACAGCACTTGGGAAAACTGGAGGAATCGTTAAAGAAATATTTGACCCCAGAAGTTGCAGGAATTATCCTATACAATTTTGTGTTGTTGTTTAGTTGCTCAGTCATGTCCGACTCCGGAGAAGGCAATGGCACCCCACTCCAGTACTCTTGCCTGGAAAATCCCATGGACGGAGGAGCCTGGTAGGCTGCAGTTCATGGGGTCGCTGAGAGTCGGACACGACTGAGCGACTTCACTTTCACTTTTCACTTTCATGCATTGGAGAAGGAACTGGCAACCCACTCCAGTGTTCTTACCTGGAGAATCCCAGGGACGGCGGAGCCTGGTGGGCTGCCGTCTATGGGGTCACACAGAGTCGGACACGACTGAAGCGACTTAGCAGCAGCAGCAGCAGCGTGTCCGACGCATTGTGACCCTATGGACTGTAGCCCACCACACTCCTCTATCCATGGGATTTCCCAGACAAGAATACTGGAGTGGGTTGTCATTTCCTTTTCCAGGGGATCTTCCCGACCCAGGAATCTAATCCAAGTCTCCTGCGTTGTCATTATTTACCACTGAGCCACCTGGGAAGCCCACAGTTTTTGATACATACTTTTCAATTTTTGATGTAATGCAGTTTACTTAGCTTGCATTTAAACCATGAATTATTGTGCTGTGATACCAAGAGCAGAGAAAGCCCAGGGTATGAAGTGTTGACCATGACTTAGCTTGAAGTATTTTCTTAGGTCATTTTGCTCTGTTCCACACTGGAAGTGGTGTTCCATTTTCCTACATGTGTGTAACCAACTCTACACCTCTGGTTCTAGAGCATTTTTCTGGCATTCCTCATGTGCACAGTCTGATCTTTAGCAACACAACATCCACACCTCCCTTGTCAGATTCCTACACACCTGACAGTCTCTTGCCTGATATTCCAGCTACTAAAACACTGACCTCAATTAAAAGGGTCTAGGTGTTCACCGGTGAAAGCAGCCATGCTTTAGAACCTCATAGTACTCTTCCCACGAGAGACTTCAAAACTTACGTTGACATCGGCCAATTAAATATCATGGCAAAAAGCTACTCGTCTTCCTTATCTGCCCATTTGCTGCTGCACTGGGAAGTACCACCCTATCGTGGACCTCCCAACCAGAAACTCCAGAGTTATTTTTGCCTCACCACTGTCTTTCTCACTCCCCACATCCAGTCTGTTACTGACCGTTGCCACTTTTTTCTGGCCAACATTTCCTGAATCCACCCCCTTCCTTTTCATTCTCATAGTTGTGGTCTTAGTCTAGGCTTTGGCTTTGACCCACTGGGAATTTGTGGCCTTCTTCCCTCTCTGCCTCCTTATGAGCGTATCAAACTTCAGCTTAATTTAACACCACTGATGAACTTTCCTTTTTCTGTCTGTCTCTTTTAACTGGTCCATCATTTTCTTTGGGTTCCATTGAGACTGCCAGCTGCTCTCGGGACTCTGTTCTGACGTTCTCTTTGTCTCACCTCTTCATCTAGCTAGCTCCTAATTGCTCCCATCTTTTTCCTCTCTTTTCTGGAGTAAGTCCATTATTGCTTATAGAAACCTTTGCTCACTGCTTCAGGAACCCTTCAGCTACAAAGATTCCTGATATGCACCATTACATGGCAGATTCAGAAACTTTGCATCTTTCCTTAGTCCTTCCTTTCCTCCATTCTGGTCCAGCAAATTGTGGTTGTTGAGAGAATGCCCGGGTTCAAAACTTCTAGCTCTTCCACTTGCTATCTGTGACACTGGGCAAGTCAGCTAACACCCTTTAGCTTCAGTTTCCTCATCTGTAAAATGGACTATTAAGAAGGAAAAAAAAAGAGGTAATTTATGTAGAACACTGCTAGCACATAGTAAGCACCATTTGAATGTTTTTTGTTGTTATTATTATAGTATCTCAAAGGACAACCACCCAATCACACCCCTTTCAGTCACCCTTGCACTGTGCTCTTTTATTCTTGCATATAAAATTAGACAACAAAACGAGTCCCTTTAATCTGGTTCTAACAGCTGCATATGTCTTAGAAATCAAGGACAAAATTAATTGAATATGGCTGGGATCAATGTAGGTAATAATGAAGACTTAAATGATGCTTTTTGAGGATGATTATGAAGATGATGATGATGACAAAAATTTGACCAGATGCTCCTTTGGGTTAATACTCTCTGCTTATACAACTAAGTCTCCAGGAAACATATAGTGCTTCCCCTCAAATTAGTTTTTTCCCCCATTACATGGATGCATGATATCTGTAAGAAAATATCTAGTGCAGTATGCATGAGATTTATTTCTCAGAAAACAGAGAAATGGTAAGAATTTTAAGTGTTTCTACATACTTATTTAGATCTCACATCAGGAGATAAAACAAATGAAAACTCCAATTTGGTAATAATTTACATTTTAGTGGAAAATTCGTACATGCTGTAAAGATACCTCTAAGACCCAACACAGAAAATGCAAATAACTTACATCCACTGTGCACTGAAGACAAAATTTGTCTGGGAAGAAAACATCAATTAAAAAAAACCAAGAAACACCCAAGTGTTTTCAAGGGAAAATTGACCATATTTACAGGGCTATAATTATGCTTATAATTTCAGAGGACTCTTTGGAAGTATTCATGTCAATGATCTCTCCATTCATCAGGTGTTTCTTACAGAAAATCCATGAGGTCTACCTCACCACCTAGGAGGTAGCTTACAAATAGGGGATTTCTTTTCTGTGAGCCACACCATCACTTTTCTCTAACAGCTTATGCAAAAGTTTCATGGGGGAGGGAAAAGCCCAAGCCAAAAAAAAAAAAAAGTAGAGAGAGAAAGACAGAGAGAGGGAGAGGAGTGTGCATGACAATAACTACCTCTGTCCCTTTGGTTTTTGTTCTTTTCATGTCAGGGAACTTTTTAGCTGTGCTGCCGGGGTAACTGCTCTGGAAGGTTGGAATATCTGTTGTTGAAGGAGGTTTGTGATTGAGGGCCTTCTGACACAACCTTTTGTTGCATTGAGGTGTTTGATCCTCTTTCCCTTTCTTCTAAAACCAATCCCATCCCTTTAAAAAATGGATAACCAGCACTTCTTTTACTTATTGTCAGCTTTTGGAAAGTTACTGTGGGGGTTTGTAGAAGTTTAACTAGTTAACTCTTTGCATGCCGATGTGGTGTTGATCAAGATTCTTTCAAAACATGAAAGATTTCCATTGCTTTTATCAGGTGTATATGGTTTTCATTCGTGCCCAGGAAGGGAGTTGCTTTCAGGTCCAGAACTTAAAGTGTTTGTGTTCAAGGCTTTGCAATGAGGCCCATGCTCATTTTTCTTTTTGTCCTAGAACTGTGAGAGTTTGGACTCTGCCAGTTGGAAAACCTGGCAAGATACACAGGTTTTTAATTCGAGAATGACAAGTTTTGGTAAAAAAGTTAATGCAGGGGGCTACTTCCAACTGAGAGGCGTAACCTGGGGGCAACAAAGGAAAAGAGCCTCAGAGCGCAAGTGTGAGGATCTTGTTCAAGTCTGCGGACTAAATGCTGAATTTTTTTCCCCAAAGGAAGGGACACAACCCAGGTTATAGGAGAGAAAAGAAGCTTAAATGGATTATTTAACAACAAAAAAAGCAACTTAGGGATTCTGACAAGTGACCTACATTCTGCACACAATGATGATAGTTTTACGGCGGTGATAGGGTTAATAACCTAACATCATTCATGTAGTGTTTTTTGAAAATTGAATTTTACTGCTACAAAGTAAATGTAACAGCCCTCTGGAGACAATATTACAGGCACTTTATTGTTTGCTAAGCTGATGTCATCTTTCTACAGACTGACTTTAAAACAAAGGCAGAACATTTATTACAAATATCACTGTGTGAAAGGAAATCTACTGAAATATTGTTTAGAAGGTGAGCTGATAAAAAAAGTATTAATACTTGCCTTTGATCATCTTACACTATAAAGTTATGACTTCAACATGCTTCTCATGTGATTTCTATTCAA
This sequence comes from Giraffa tippelskirchi, assembly GCF_054371585.1. Taxonomy (NCBI): domain Eukaryota; kingdom Metazoa; phylum Chordata; class Mammalia; order Artiodactyla; family Giraffidae; genus Giraffa; species Giraffa tippelskirchi. The sequence goes on from NC_137277.1 coordinate 113,209,740, forward strand.
GGCAAACTTCATCCTGGAAATCCTAGGCATGTCTCTAACATTATTTGCCCTCAAGTTGGAATATTTGTTTAAGCTTCATGCATGTTTTAGATACATTTTTACTCTCAAGGCAATTTCTTAGCGAAGGTGATAAGCGTTTAAGAGAGAGATGAAACAGTCACTTTCAAAGAAGATGTATAAATGATTTAAGAAAGAAAGACTGAAGATGAAGCTGTTTAGTTTATAGAACGAACTTTCAAAATCACCTGTAAGTAGAGGCAGGAAAGTTTGTAATTTAAATAATCTGTTCAAGGCATTGCCAAGCCAGACTTCTGCATGGCAGGTTGTTTGCAGCTCAGAGGGTTTGGTCTCTGTATCTGATGCACAAGTAATACACCGTGAAGTTGTTTGTGGATCACACAGAAGCTTCCTAGGGTTTCATTTCCACACTGTAGCCCCTAAAAATGTATCAAATGAGCACACACGTTTGGCTCTTCCTTACAAGGCACAAGTAATTTGTTTGTAAATCAGTTACCTTTCAAGAAAAGTTAAATTAGGAAGAACTTTCCTTTCTTTGATGTTTCCCACTTAAAAAGCCAAAGAGCAAATTAACGATCATTTTGAAGTAATAATGATAATGAGGAAAAGAGAATTTAGTGAGCAACACCATCTCAGAATTACTTTTCAGGTATGGCATATAAGTAACAGCCCAAATGACCAAAATAGCCCAATGGTGTTTTTCTAAGAAAATGATTTACTGCTCTGCCTTTGTCTCTGAAGTCTGGTTAGAAAGAAAACACAGGTCAAGGAAATTGGGTTAGAAAAAAGCCTGTTATGAGGTAGATGTAGAATTGCCCAAATAGTGTCTGATAGGGAGTCTGAAGGCACTCACGAGGTCAGCAGACTAGAGTCTCACCAGTGTTTGTGAAATGCCCAGGACTGACTGATGGAGTTTATGTACATCGAAAATGAATTCACAGACATCTACTTAGTGTGCCCTGTGCAAGGCTGTGTGTTAGTTTGTGTATGGGTCATGCCAGGAATTGTCTACCTGTACAACGATTGTGATTTTAAACCAAGAGCTGAACTGCCACCTTTTTAAAACTCAACAATGAGTACACTTCTATGTGAAAGAACTATTTTTTTAAAATCTTACACCTGTTGGAAGAATTTTACTATAAACATGCCAATGGAAGTTATTTTATATTCAGTTCATTCATTATTGTATTTAACAAATAGAAGCTTCTTACCAGGTGCCAGGTACTACTTCAGCACCAAAGATCAGTTCTCACTAAGCTTCAGGGATCAGTGTCAGAAAGAACAGCTTGACTGGGTCAGAGCCTGACACACTGTAAATATTCAAAAATTCAATATTCAATAAATATTTAGTATTCAATACATAGTCAAGAAAGCCACGGTTTTTGAGATAGACTGAATTCGGTGATGATTAAGGTAAGTCCTTGATGCTATTTATGCACAAGGAGGGACTGAGCTGCCCTCCGCTAAACAGGTCAGCGCAGCTATAAGAAAGGACACCCTTGAACTGGCCTTAGGAAAGAAGGAGTGGCATTTGCCATGTGAGTAAGGACAAGAGTTATCCACTGGTGGTGGAAATAGCACCCCAGTATATGATGTGATTTTTAAAGTTCTAGCACCTTCACTCCTTCTTGATGCTGCTTAATGATTTGGTCCTTGTCCTTGTCTCCCCACTACCTGTTGTACTGTCAGTAGCACACACACACACACACATACACACACACGCTTTCTCTCTCTCTCTCTGTCTTTCTGCCACTGGGATTCAGGCATCTGCCTCCTCAAGTAAGAAACAAAGTATCTCATTTGTCTCTTGAAAGAAGAGGAACAGTAGTCCTGTTCCTCACTTTTATCCATAAAACTCAAACTTCAGTTGTCTACCCAAGCAAGTCATTTTTGACCAAACACTGTTTTGAAACATTCAAGGCAGAAGAAAGAACGTGTGTTTGGAGGGGCAGGGGGGCGAAGGAGGGAGGCAGAGGGGAGGAGCAGTGCATATTTAAACCATACACCCGTCTTGCAATGAAAGAGTTTTTCAAACCTCAGGATGAATTTATTTTCAAACACCAAGAAGAAATCATTACAGCTACTTTTTGTCTCCAGCTTAGCGAGATGTCTCATGGACGGGACACTCCAAGCAGGACAGTTTGGGCCAGCTCCAACCGCATGAGGCCTGGTATCATTGCCTCCACAAATAGAATCGAGCTTCCTTTCTTCTGCAGCTGTACATTTCCTTGCCTTTGATTCCCCTCCATTGCTTTTTCTCCTGGCAGGCCTTTCCTCTCCCTCCTGTACCAGCCACTCTATAGGCAGATGTGCCTCTTTTTCCATTTGCCAGATCCACCCCCCCAAATCTTCCCAAGTACTCCCCTTTGAAGTCTCTATTACCGATACAATCACTTTTGTTTCCCTTGCATCCCCTCTCTCTGCACTCAAGCTTCTCCTCTCCCTAACCCCATTAGTTACATCTGCTGCCCCTACCATTCAGCGTGTGTTAAATTGTAATGCGCTTGACATAACTTCAGTTTGTCTGCTAAGTACTCAATCAGTCCGCACTGCCATCTTCTGATTTGTAGGAGAGGGGGCAAGAGTGAATAAGCTGGCTCAAAATTCCCTAAATGATTCAGCTCTGACCAATTAGCCCGACCAAAATGGGAAATTGACAACTAATGATAATGTAATAAATGGGGTTTTAGCTAAGAGTATAAATCCCACAGACTTAGTTCCTGATGCCTGTGGTAGATAGACCATCATGTGATGGTCAGAGAGCTCAGAGGATGCAAGGATGGGTGAATGAAGGGAGGTATATAAATAATTTTAGTATTTATTAGTTGACTGGGGTTCTTTCCCTGCCTTTCATTAATGGATTTTTAAGGGATCTGTAGACCAGCAGAAACTGCATGCAACATTTTGTACATTGATGCATTTTTTTGGGCAGTGGGTCCATACATTTAATCAGATTTTTAAAAGGCTCTGGGACCTCCCAAAAGGTTAAGAACCAGCGCTCAACGAGTGAAGACACCTATTTTGTCTGTGTTTTCCTGTGGTAGGCTTTTTCTCCCCTTTAGCACACTTTAACATCCCATGTGATTTGAGCAGTTCAGAGGGTAGAAACATAGGCTCTTAAAAGAAAAAAAAAGGTACCTTCTTTAAGAGGAACAATGTTGAAACCACCTACCAAGTTATACAATTCACTTTTTTTTTATTATTTTAGTTTTACTACAATGTAAAGACGGGCCTTTTTTTTTTTTTTAAACAATGGGTATAATCACACATCTGAACATAAGAATTAGTTTTATGCAGTTCCATAGAAAACCAAAATCTTGAGGAACACTTTCCAAACAACCAGAGAAAAATAAACCATTCCTTCTGTCAGTCTTGTTAGAGAGGGATTAAGAAACTGGCAATTATTTTGGCGACCTTAATTGTTGCACGGCAGGAAAATATGTAATTAGAGCACGTTCCCAGGCCTGCACACCTGCAGCACATCCTACGGTATAATGTCAGCTCTCAGTGCCCGTCGGTGCCAGGTTCTAGCACAACCAGGCACAGTGGCGCTCTGAGAACATTCGGACTCATGTAATGTGGCTTCTGTGAATGAAAGAAGCAGGCATTTACACCACCACACAATGGAGTGCATTGCTGCAACACTGCTTTCATTATTTTCTGACGCCTACCTTCAGCACTTGCCCTGGTTTACTCCGTTTGAGGTTTTATTGTTACGGTATAATAGTCCTGTACATTTTTGAAATTCCCTGATTATTCAGCTTATTAATACAGTACTGACTTGATTATCAGGCAGTCGTTGCACAGCAGAAGATTTAGCGCGTTAGCTGAAGTCAGAAGCTGAGGAAATTCTTGGTATAATGAGAACAATTGTCTGACATTTTATTTTACTTTTTTTATGTATAAAGATGGGCTGTGGTAGTTCTGTAGATAGTTGTGTTTTGGAATTCACTCTACTTTCCCTATATGTTGGGGAATGTTCATTTTTAAGATAGAGAAAGCTTTACATGTATTCTCACTCATTTGAAAGTGTTTCAGGGTATGGAAGGACTCCATTAGGATTCTCATTAGCTTTCTTCTTGGTTTTTTCCTTTTATTGTCTTTTTAAAACAAAAAGAGAGAAACTCAGATGTTAGAAAAAGTAGGTAAATGGAAGAAACGGTATGCAGGGTGCCTGTTTCTCAGATGATTCTGTAACCTGGCATACTGATAGTTAACAGACTTCTCCCCCTAAGGGAGATACACTGTATTTTGCTATCTGACATGTTGTCATATATAAAGAAATCAATTGGTAATTAAATGATGCACCTTGTGAAGATGACAAAAGGCATTTGGTTGCGAAAAGAGAGCTGGGTTTTGAGGGGTTTGTAATGAAGGCCTAATGACTATTCATAAGAGATTTTCAGTCCGTTGATCCACTTGACTGGAAAGTTCTGCCCTGGAGAGTTAGTGCTGTCAGTTTCTCTCACCTCAGAAAGCCGCCGCAATCGACGGTGTAGAGGATGAGCGAGAAATTATCTAGTAGTTGCTCTAGGCCTGTCTTAGGTCACAGGCAGAAGGCACATCTGGCTTCCTGTAGGTGCAACCTCAGGACATAAACTTTGACTAATTTTTAAACTATAAATATGTATGCGTGACACTGAATAAGTTACCTTTTATTCATATTTCTTTTATTTTAGAATGCATGCAAGTCGTGTGGTGAGAGGGCCATGTTGGCTTTATTTTTTCCTTCCAATTTTATCAGTTACATGTTTGCTTGTAAGCCGAAGAGTGACTGTTTGGGGAAGTTGTCAAGGACCAAATGATAACGGTCTCCTCCTGTGAAATCAAACCACAGTACCTTTGTGGTGATTATGCCAGAGTCACCTTGTAGGAAGGTCAGCTGGGATGAGGAGAGGGTGTATTAGTGGACTGTGCTCTTGGTGGTTGCTCACTGCAACCTAGTGTCAAGATATACCTACCTAAGACTAGATACAAGACCCCTACCACATAAGCAGGATCTCTGGGATTAGGAAACATGGCTCCAGTGACTCTAGAAAATAACAAGAAGAACAACAAAATTCATGCATTGAAAAGATACTTACTATAAACCATGGGCCAGACACAATACCAGTCTCAGAGGATGCAAAGATGATGGAAACAAAATCTCAGCCCCCATATACGTAAGTTGCTTCAGTCGTGTCCTACACTTTGTGATGCTCTGGACTGTAACCCAGCAGCCTCCTCTATCCATGAGGATTCTCCAGGTGAGAATACTGGGGTGGGTTGCCGTGCCCTCCTCCAGGGGATCTTCCTAACCCAGGGATTGAACTCTCATCTCTTATGTCTGCTGCATTGGCAAGCAGATTCTGTACCACTAGTGCCACCTGGGAAGCCCCCACAGAAACAGACAAAGAAGAAAACAGTCGTACTATTTCATGGGAAGAGCTGTGGTCAAGTTGAACGATCACACAGAGTCTTAGAATCCAGGGATGGATTTTCGAAGAACTGTTAGAGTCCACAGGTTATTCAGAGATTTCTTATAGATGTTGCTCTTTCCATTGGCAAAACCAAATTCTCCAACAGAAAGATGCATTGGTGAAGTGAGGTCTTCCCACTCCAGCTCTGCTTACCTCTAGAATCCCGACAGAATGGTAGTGGCTGGCAATTTCTGTACATATTTACTCTTGGAAAGTGGTCCTCTATGTTATCTTATCCAGCAGCTCACCTAATCAAAGGTAAACACATTTATCACCTCATTAAGGCTTGTTTTATGGCCCCTTGAAAGTGGTGTTTGAGGTGGAAATATCAGTCAAACTCCTTGTCTGAAACATCTGTAAGGGGCATGCTATGGCAAGCTACAGAGGTTTTCATCTCATATAAAAATAATTTAACTCATGATGTATATTTGAGAGGATGTCACTGATGGTTCCTCCAAGTGTATTGTGGTTACTGAGTTTTGCTGATGTGTTTGCTGGAGCTGTCAAGGTGGACCAAATGAATGGACAGATGCCAAAAAAACAATTATGCTTATTAATGTACATTGATTGCTTGTTTAGGTCACAAAGCAAATTAAAAAATACATTAGTATTTAAATCCTTTTGTAGCTGACCTAATGATTGCTTGTAATATAGTGTCTAGTAAAGAATATAATACCTGTAAAGCTCAGTTACGTTATCTAATTAGTAGACTTTGAGTTAAATGGCTGTAATTATGGAAGTGAATAGTTGCCCCTCTAAATAACAAAATGGTAGATTTAAATATATAAAGATGTTGACTTGATTATTTAATATTTGTAGCAAAGATAAACCACCTAAATAGAGAGATTAATTCCACATCAGTGCAACATTAAAAGGGAGAGAGGATGCCAAGAATCCCATTAATTTGGGATATAGGTGCCTGAAATTTCCTCGAAACATTTATACCAAAGAATACCAACAAGACAATAGCAAGCCGATCCCTCTAAGGATAGAGAGGTAAGGCAAAAGAGATTTTAAACTGCACAACTTCATGCAGCAAAATTAAGCACGGTATGTTCTACAAGATATTAAACATAGCCCCCATGAAACTGGGCTACAAAGCACCAGGCTGAGTGTTTTGTATACATACCAGTTCCATGACCCCTTCCCCCATGAAGTTCCTTGACTAGTCACTCTTTCCTTTACCTTGCCATGAATTCTCGCTTTTAAGAAAAATTGTACTACTTGAAATCACCCCACACCACTTGTATATTCTTGTCATTTTACCGTGTGTTTAACTTAGATAACCCTGGTGAGAAGAAAGTTTTAATATATATTTGCTTAGATGAATGGTCAACTTGAAGGAGAAGAGGTGACCTCTTTTTTCCCTATGATTTACTCTTGAAGCACACACATTGTGTTCCCCAAGAAGATTGTGTCACCTCCTTCACACTCTGTCTGGGAAATTCCATACTTCCTAACAAGAACTTCAGTTGAATTGGTGTAATATGGTTTTTCTGCTCCTTGCCCTATTTCCTTCAGGGCCTTTGAGTCATAAGCCTTCAGTACCACAGTGAATAATCAGTACAATAGCCACCATTTGGTTTTCCCTTTTAACTTTTGGGGGTTACTTTTAAACATAGTACAACTGCTCGGAAGGGCCTTTTCACAAATTGTGTACCATGGCAGTTGCTACCCTATTGGGCCTTTCATTCTGAACACAGAGGCGGAGAGCACTGATGTCAGTATATCAAGTAATGTGTAACAATTTTTAAAAACACTAAATCTACTGAATCCCCATATTATGTTTTCACACCGCTCTGTCAGAAACTATGCTCACACACTACTCCAATAAACCAATCTTGGTCCTGGCAGGCCCTATTGGAACTAATGGGGCCTGACAGTTCTTCAGTTAAAAATTATACATGAGGGTCACTTTCCCTTAAATTATCTATTGTATGCCAGCTGTTCACAACTGCAGTGCTTCACTTTCTTTGCATTGCTCGAAATGTCTCATTTTCTCATAACATCCATAGCACCTCTTCTTGTGGATGATATTGAAGTTAGCACACACCTTCATGGAAATCATGCTAGAGTTGCATTTTCCATTTTCTTTATTTTGGGGGTTCTGGAAAACGTTTAGATGGCTCATTTTGCCTGTTTCATGCCACAGCACTTGAGTTATGTTATAATTTCTCATTTGCTGCACAACTTTAGTCTATTTTTATGCTCCTAAATGACGCAGCTTTAAGTACCCATGAGTGGCACTTCCGTGCTGTGAGCACTATCAGAGACAATGTCGGACAGATAAAACTCCTGGTTCTTTTGGTTTGGTTTGGTTTTATGCTGGGGAAAGGAGCAGAGGAGTCATCACCAAGGGTCGACTTTTGTTTGTCAGGCCTGTTAAAACTGTGGCCAATAGAGCCATTTACAAGAAAAAAACTCTCACCTAAGTCCTGGGTCTGAATGAAGGCCATCTTCTCAAATGTTCCTCATTACTACAGAGCAGTTATCTTCGGATTATAAATAAAACCAGCCATTTTTCCCCTTTCATTCTTTCCTTTTTGCTAGAATGTCCCAAGTGAGATATTTGCCCTGGAGTTATTAGACCTCTTTATCAACAAGTGGCTGGGATTTTACTAAGCCTGTACCACCCCCCACCCCACACAGAGTAATGGTTGGGGAAGAGTGGATGTGGTACAAAGATCACAGGTTCGGTCATATTTTCTGCCTTGTTGGTGAAAATGGGGAGGTGGGGTGGGAGGATTTCCTTTAATTATGAAATAAGTGTGATGTTAGTAGTTATTTCTGTAACCTGGTGAAAATGCCACACGTTTAGGGCCTCGTTTCTAGCATGTGTTACTCTGCATCTACTAAAACAGTGACCCACGCTTTGGGCATCTTCTGGCTATGAAGGGGCACACAGATGACAACTAGCTGCTGTAGAAACCTGGTCATCTGGAGACTTCCTGAGAATGTGTGGTGATTTTGTAAACCTTGGTGGGTAAGCCGGAGACATCGGCAGTGTTGGACAAGGTCACGTATCCTCTATCCTCGGCAGCGACCTGTCTTTTCCCTTTCCATTGTGTGATCCTCCGGGGTCTGGGGCATTCATATGCAGCGATTCTATTTCTCTTTCAGGAGGACTTGTAAACTCTTTCAAACAGAGGCACACAGTTTGCAATTGTTGCGGTACTGAGTGGGTGTAGAGAAGCTAGGGCTGCAGCCTGGTCCAGTTGCAGATAGAATAAAACTGACAATGATGCAATGGGCCTGGCATGTAGACAACTCCGTGGGATGGATGAATGGTGTGGCTTTTGCCGTCCCTCCGGTGGTGGTAGGCCCTGTAATAGCTAGCGTAGGAAGGGTGGTGAAAATTGATATGCACTATTACTACATGTATAAAACTTAACACTGGGGCCATTGCACAGGTGGGGGGTTCCTGTTTATTGATTTTTATGACTTTGTTAGAACACACGCCTAATGCTTTTACACTCCTGGAGCTCTGGGAGGGATCACCTTAGGTAATAAACCTTTTCGTACTTTGCAATCGCTCACAATTTACATGGGGTCTCACATTATCCAGTACAAAGCTCAGTGGCCCCCCTCTACTTGGTTTTAGGAGTGCTATAAAAAACAGCCAAGAAAATAACTCTAGCATTTACTTTGAATTTTTTAAAAACCTGTCCACTCCTGCTATGAAAATGGCCCCTAATTCTAATTACTCATATTTCCAAGAAAAATTAGTCACACAAACTTATGTTATGTGTTACCTCAGAGGTTGAAAGCAAATTATGTTTCCAATAAGACAGTACATCAAACAAAGTAGCATGTTCTTGATGCCTATGACTTTTTTTTTTAGAATTATGGTTGGACATTTTTGGCAGACAGATTGTCTTTTGCTCTATCAAAATGACAGTTTCTTTTGTAACTGCAACATTCATAATTAGAAGGAGAGAAGCAATCTGCCCAATTTAATATACTAAAAGAAGTTTAGAGTCTCTGCTAGTAATTTCATTATTTTAAAATTTGAATTAATTGACTTAAAATAATACAGTTAAGAAGTATAACTAGCAGGATTATGGAGAAAGATTTCTTTTTCCTTAAAGAAAAAAGAAGTACTCCTGGTCTTATACTTCATATGAGATTAAAATTTTCTGTTTATGCCAGGTGCCCTGTTCTAAGATTCAGAGCAAGAATGTGGATATTCATCCTTGCAACAGAGCTGAGAGAAGTTGTAGGGAAAACCCTGGGAACAAGGTCACTTTAAACAAAAATGTTCTCCAAGTTTCCCATGCTTAAGAGCCTGGCTGGGCTTAATTAAAGTCAATGGATGACCAAAAAGAGGGGGTGGGGGGGAGGAAAGAAAAGAAAATGAAAGGAAAAACCACCACACACCCCACTTCAATCTCTTTTTGGGCTACCCTTCACATTCCATCCTTAGCCGTTGATGTTCAAGCTCTTTAAATCTAGCAAGAATAATATTTCTTGAATCCCTTAACAGCACTGATGTGTCCATGGTGTAATATCACTCTTCCCATTCTACATCCCTAATCTACGTCACTTAGGTGGCCCTCACCCCTACCACCGCAACAAAAACAAATCCAGCTTCACATTCAGAATGAAATCATCATAACATAGCGACCTTGTTCTGGACGTGATGTTTGGTTTCAGCAACCCTCTTTTATGCAGCCCTGGCCAAGCTTAACATTTCCTGTTGGCTCAGAGGGTAACCTTTCTTCATATTTTCTTCAAGATCTCTCTTTAGGAGACCCAGTGTGCTGCTGCCTAGAATGCACAGGGCCAAAGTTTTGAAAAGTTGAAATGCATGAGCATTGAAGACCTATTTTCTCCTAAAATGGAATGAAGACCCTACTCATTTTAAAGAATACATACCCAGCAAGATTTATTTTCACCCTTCCTGTATAATTTTTGTCATACTCAACTCTAAAGGAAGCCAACACTTTAGCTCTGTTACCTTATTTTGAACCTTAGCTGACTTTCATCTTGGCAGTGAACCTCAATGTGACAAAGATTAAAAAACAAACAAACAAACAAAAACCCAAAATGCTTTATGTGTGAGCTGTTGGGTGTTTTTCCCTCCCATCAGAAATTACAACACTAGGTACCACATACGTTGGGGGGTATGTTTATAAGACAGCAGGAAATTTTTTAACCCTCAAAACTTTCTGATTATAGACTGTGCTCTAAATCTGTAGGGGTTGTGTTCCAATTCCCACGCTCTTTTACAAGTATGTCACTTGCAGACCAGCAAGTGAAAAGGCAAACTTCCCCATGGCAGTTCTGAAATCTGACGTAAAACATAGAGACTGGGGACTCAAAGCACAGATTATACCCAACACCTACATCTCAAAATCTCCTCTAGTATTTTAGTAGTTGCATCTTTCCTTTTTTGTAGTCCTGTGTCGCACAGACGTGACATTTTGTTCTGTTCTCATTCATCCTAATCTACTTAGTTATATATCGAAAGATATATACACTTATATAACCCAGGAAGCCAGGGATTAAAGCACAGTGTATTTTAACACAGTTTCTTCTACTCTAATTGCTGCCAGTTTAAGGCTTGGATTGACGTGCGCTGTGGGATTATGTTAACTTCTATAGATATTTTTATTTGCATATGTGGGTATTTATATATGTGTGTACATATATGTGTGACTTCAGGCTCTGCTGACTTACTATTTTCTATGTGTTCATTATAAACAGCAGTAGGCAGACAGTGCACCTTACCCCTCACTCTTGTCCACATCATTCAAAAACCGTTGCAGGATTTCCATTCTAAATTAAATGCGTCCATGGTTAGGTCTTTTATCAGTTCTTTAGTCTTAGTATCTCAAAATTCTGAAGTCTTCTTCCTTTGTCTCCAACAGGGAAACTGCTGAAAGCATTTCCACCTGGATGTTTAAATTATTTAAGTTGCAGGAACCAGACCTTTTCCCTCCTGAGTAGTTGTGGGTTTTAAAGGCTAAAATTGCTTCATCATGCCAAAGTGAAAGTATGCATAAATTATTTAGCTAAACCTGAGAAAATACAGACTTTTCCCAGTGATCTTTCAAAGGCTGCCTACTTAAATTTCAGAAGAATGGGCAGGATTTTTTTTCCTCTTAGAAAATTTAAAGTATCAGCTATGTTTTCTATCAGAACCGTGAACAAAATTACAAAGTGATTTTTTTTTAAGTCTAAGTCTCATGATATCTAGTGTATCTATGTCACGCCCAAGGTGAATAGTGTGGCCTGAATCAATGCCAGTAAGACCCATCCAGCTGACAAGACCCTTCTGAGTGTTTTCTTATGAAAGTCAGGTACCTTGTTGCAAGTCTCTCCTTGATGCTAACGGAAGCACTCTTGAACATTTCCAGTTTAATTTCCATGCTTCCAGAGTTTATATCTCAGTCATAAAAATATAAAACAAGGAAGGAATGCTGTTATAATTTTATCATTTAAATAAATAAACATATGACAAAATGGAAAGAAAATATGAAGCCAAGAAATTTTAAAATGTTATCAAAATTTGGTTGACACTTAAAATTTGCTTTTTGTTCCTTACTTTAACTGTAGTAAATAAAAATGCCTGGAAGTGTGAAATAGTGTGTGGTGGTATGTGATGGTGATGGGCCCTGTGTGTGTGTGTGTGTAACATAAATAACATGAAAGAATGAAAACGGCCAGTGAGTATGGGCAGTAGTCAGCGAAGCTCAAGTTCCTAGAAAGTGAGGAACTCAGTTTCTCGTGTACGTTACAGAATCTGTGACATATACCCGTCCTCTAGTCTTAGCATTAGTACTCCAGTGACATTCTCATGACCTAAAGAAGAATAGTATTTTTAACTGAATACCTAACTTCAAATTCTAAAAGAATTAACTGAAGAAGAAAAAAATGTGAACCAAAAAGACACCTTTATGAGTTATTTAGTACATAGCTATCTGTTCATTTGTGGCATCCATTTGAGTTTTATGTTTGGATATACTGGGAGGTGAGAGGGAACAGCCTAGAAGATCAGCATTCAACTTGCATGAAATATTATGGGAAAAAAAAATTTAAGTTCTCCAAGAAAGATAAAACCTATTCTATCATGAAGTAATGGACATCCCTTATCCCATAAATCCGTGTTTAAAATAGTACAATACAGGTGTTCTTCCTTAAGTCTAACTTGCTTTCCCCACAACTTTTAGTTCAGTTGTTCTTGACCTTGCCTTAGTTCCCATCCCTCCTCTCCCTCTCCTGCCCAGGCACAGATGTATCCATTGAATCGATAGGTTGTTACACACTCTGCAAACAATTAGAAATCTTATTTTGGCTTTTGTGTACTTACTTAGATCTGTACCCCAGAGGTGGTGAAAGAGTACAGAGAGAATCTGGACTGAAATAGGATCTGGAGGCAGGAACCAGACCCAGACTCTGACAATGGGTGATTTGGGCAAAACTCATTTAAAATTTCTGGGTCTCAGTATACTCATCTGTAAAATTATGATAATAATTACTCTCTCTCCATTCAAAGGGTAGTTATGAGAATGAAGTAAAAAATGTCCTAGGAACAGGCTCTGCTGTTATGAGATTAATGCGTAAATGCCAGGTAGTATTATATAATCAACTTGTCCTCCTAAACTTAGGAGAAGAAAAGGGTGTTTCAGGCACATGGGAGACTCTGGAGATGGAGAGATCATAGAAAGCCTACAGAGGATGACAGCCCATTTTCTTCTGTGTGCATTTCTCCGGGAAGAGGTCAGTGTACCACACCGAGGGACATCTCCCTGGCCAGAATAGTGATAGGAAAGCCTGGCTGTTGGTGACCAAGAGAGCTGGGGTGATTGAGAATAAACAGGAGGGAAACCTAGCAGTCAGGTGACTTTTTTCTAACTGCAGCAGGTTCTCAGATCCCTTAGCTGGCCCAGGATGAGAGAGCAGTCAATAAAGAGAGTCTGGCACTGTGAATGTAAGTCTCAGTGTCATCTGATTGTGAAATCTGCTTGTTTGCATTCTCATACAGTACTGGAGCTTAAGCCGTGGCCACTGTGTGAATGACTATGCAAGAACAGGATCTAAGACCAACGTAGGGTGTGTATGTGTGTATAAGGGGGGGGTGTTGACTGAGGAAGGAGGATTCATTAGTTACTTGAAGGAAATTTATTGGATATTCCACCAAACATATTCACAGCATCAACTATTGTAATTTGGGTAATGATTTTTTTTTTTTTTAAATACCAGATACACAATATATTGAAGAATTTGCAAAAAAAAGTTTCCCCATTCGAGTCACTATTAACCATGATAGAAGTAATGAGGACTGGTCCAGGAAGGAAAGAAATTAAGAATTACAAACCTGTCTAATTTCCACTGCAGTTGCTTGAGGAAAGTTGAAACACAAGAAACCAAAAAGAGACATATAAATACTTTTTTAAAGCTTTAAAAAAAAGCCCCATACTTATCACTGAACTGTCTGCTTATGGTAGGAGCTGGAAGAATCACTCCAATCCACTCAGCTGTACTTACATTTTAAATTGTTGTTTCCCTTTCTCTTACTCTACTACAAGAGAGAGGAAATGCCTAGGCAAATAAACTCTGTTAAAATAACTTTACGGTTGAGACACAGTTTGACAAAAGCAAAGGAAATTCAGAGTCACTGCTCACACTCTATCCTCAGCTGATTCCACTGCGGAAAATAAAATGCTTTGAAAAACCCCAAAACACACCATGGAACAAACTTGGGATAGACTCAGTCTTAAGAGACAGGCTTCTTAAATACCGATGACTGTCTTCGCTCTCTTTGCATTATTATAAAAGAAGTGCAATTACATACATCCATCATAAATCTGGTCAGAGTTAAAGAAAAGTGTTTGGCTGAGAACTGTTTGAAAAATGTTTGTATGTTTGTTTTTAAAAAAAAGATCTTGTGAGTCTAACTCAAAGTAGTAACTTCTTGGGGGTCAGTAAGCTGTTTTGAAATATGCTTTAATGATAATAGCTTTCTAGGAGTCAGGTAAGATTAGATACTAGAATTAACCTCTTTCCAGCAACTCGGTTTGTTGCTCAGAGAGGGAAAAAGTGAGAGAAAGAGAAAAACATTTTGACTAAAATCTAATATTCACTACTGTTGTACAAATTATCAATCTAACAGAGAGGTGATATATCATTTCTATTAAACTTATAATATAAGAGTATAAAGTTAATTCCCTCCAGGAAAGCCTTTCTAAAAAAATATAAATTATATTTTGAGAGTTAATCAATTTGCTTTTTCTCTTTGGCAGTTTAATTGAGGCCTCCAAACTGTATACTTCCTCTAAGTATCAGAAAGCAAATATCAATCGTGCGGCTATAAAATCAACTCTTAATTTTCTTTCAGTGAAGTAGCAGATAGTCAGCCTGTAAATTTTACCTATATTACTATGGGGTTGCAGTGCTATAAATTCAAAACAGTGTGCAGGTTGGTGGAAATTGAGGTCCAGGCAGCAAGGCATGTCCATAAACTTTTCTCAGGTTATTGGAACAGAACGAATCAAAAGCGGTTCCTGGTTGTATGATATTCTCTTTTGATAGAGCAGACTTCTTGTCGTTAGCAATCCAAGTGCAGGGGTTAGTCAGAGCAGAATGTAATTTCTAGCAATCTGACAGACCTGCGGATTGAAGCGGCAGGTTTTCCCTTCCGATTTCAGGGAATTGCTTCTTACTGTGACAAATGATTAGCTGTTATCTCTGACTGAATTTGATTTCTACAAGCAGCTGAGTCAGGTAACTTTGCAGCGTTTGAGGGGGTTTTTACAGGAAATGAAATCGGCTCCCTAGTCAT